>NC_057395.1:71712792-72039450 GCF_019320065.1 Cervus canadensis | reverse complement strand
CTCCCTCTCCACCCGATTCCTCTGGGTCTTCCCAGTGCACCAGGCCCGAGCACTTCTCTCATGCATCCCACCTGGGCTGGTGATCTGTTTCACCATAGATAGTATACATGCTGTTCTTTTGAAATATCCCACCCTCACATTCTCCCACATAGTTCAATAGTCTGTTCTGTATTTCTGTGTCTCTTTTTCTGTTTTGCATATAGGGTTATCGTTACCATCTTTCTAAATTCCATATATATGTGTTAGTATGCTGTAATGTTCTTTATCTTTCTGGCTTACTTCACTCTGTATAAGGGGCTCCAGTTTCATCCATCTCATTAGGACTGGTTCAAATGAATTCTTTTTAATGGCTGAGTAATATTCTGTGGTGTATATGTACCACAGCTTCCTTATCCATTCATCTGCTGATGGGCATCCAGGTTGCTTCCATGTCCTGGCTATTATAAACAGTGCTGCAATGAACATTGGGGTGCATGTGTAGAGACTCCTTTTTAAAACAACAGAAATGAGAAGCAAACCTTCAAAGCAGTTGAAAGAGGAGTTCTAAAATTCCCAGTAAAATATCACCACAAAGCTGAGAAAAAATTATAATCTAAAATAGATTTTTAAAACTAGTGAAGCAAATTAAAGGTATGAGGAGAAGTGAAAGTCGCTCAGCCATCTCCAACTCTGCTACCCCATGGATTGTAGCCCACCAGGCTTCTCTGTCCATGGAATTCTCCAGGCAAAAATACTGGATTGGTAGCCATTTCCTTCTCCAGGGGATCTTCCCAACCGAGGGATTGAACCCATGCTTCCCACACTAAAGGCAGATTCTTTACCATCTGAGCCACCAGGGAAACCTAAAAATATGAGGAACCATCATAAAACAGAAATATAGAAACTCAAAGAGGAGATAGCAAGGTAACAGGAAGATGTGAAATAGAAACTGATGGAGAGAAGAGAAATTGAAGAAAAGGACAAAACTATTTCATAAATAAGGACTAAGTAAAGTAAGGAAGAAAAGCGGAAACATAAGAAAAGCATATAACATAAAATAAAACTAAAGAAAGAAGTAGCTTAAAAACACAGTCTTAAATATTAAAGTCAATGAAGGTCCACCAGACACGAAAATCAAGTCTTACCAAGAAGAAAACCAAGTCAACAAAACAGAAGAATTATTTAAAACAATGTTTGAGGAAAATCTTTCTGAAATAAAAGATTTCAGTCTACATATTAAAAGCTCACATTATAGTAAACATAAGATGAATGAAAGTAAATATTGTGGTCTTTCAAGATAAAAATAGAAGCCTTCAGGAGGCCAACACTCTCCCTTCCAACTAAAAAAGAAACAAAATCTTAAAAAATCAGGTTGTAAGATAACAATGTTCAATGCCAGAAAACAGTGAAGCAAAACTTAGACACTCTATGAAAGAAAATATGCAGTGATGAATTTTATACAACTAATTTGTCTTTGACCTAAATATATTTCCAAATAGAAATATTGTTTCTGAGAACTTTCCTGGGGAGTTTCCAAGAGACAAGATTTATTCAATCAAGAAACATTTGTGGAAATTAGCAACATGATTATTATTGAGTACTGAATATTTTAATTGTGGAATTAAGTCTGATGAAGGAGTAATAAATAGTATGTAAATATGACCTTCTGTGATAATGTACAAATAGCAAAACTTCCATCAGAAAGGAGAATGATGGAAAGAGGTAGATCAAAGAATAAGTCCACTGACTTCTTTATATATAGTAGCTTCAAGTCAAAGGATATTTAAAACACATAAGGTTCAACAAAATTAAAAATTGTGCATTAAAGGATCCTACCAGGAGAGTGAGAAGATCCTGTTGAGAAGAAGAAACAAACCAGGTCTCTGATAAGGGCCTATGACCCAGACTATACGAAGATCTCTCACCACTCCACATTCAAAAGATGAACACCCCAATTTAAAAACAGGCAAAGAACTTAGACATTTCTCTGAAGATACACAAGTGGCCAGTGAGCACCAGGAAAAGATGCTGAACATCATTAGTCCTTCAGTTCAGTTCAGTCGCTCAGTCGTGTCTGACTCTTTGCGACCACATGAATCACAGCACGCCAGGCCTCCCTGTTCATCACCAACTTCCGGAGTTTACTCAAACTCATGTCCATTGAGTCGGTGATGCCATCCAGCCATCTCATCCTCTGTCATCCCATTCTCCTCCTGCCCCTGAACCCTCCGAACATCAGGGGCTTTTCAAATGAGTCAGCTCTTCCCATCAGGTGGCCAAAGTATTGGAGTTTCAGCTTCAACATCAATCGCTCCAATGAACACCCAGGACTGATCTCCTTTAGGATGGACTGGTTGGATCTCCTTGCAGTCCAAGGGACTCTCAAGAGTCTTCTCCAATACCACAGTTCAAAAGCATCAATTTTTTGGCACTCAGCTTTCTTCACAGTCCAACCCTCACATCCAAACATGACCACTGGAAAAACCATAGCCTTTATTAGACAGACCTTTGTTGGCAAGTAAGTCTCTGCTTTTTAATATGCTATCTAGGTTGGTCATAAGTTTCTTCCAAGAAGTAAGTGTCTTTTAATTTCATGGCTGCAATCACCATCTGCAGTGATTTTGGAGCCCCAAAAAATAAACTCTGACACTGCTTCCACTGTTTCCCCATCTATTTCCCATGAAGTGATGGGACCAGACTAAGATGAACTTAGTTTTCTGAATGTTGAGCTTTAAGCCAACTTTTTCACTCTCCTCTTTCACTTTCATCAAGAGGCTCTTTAGTTCTTCTTCGCGTTCTGCCATAAGGGTGGTGTCATCTGCATATCTGAGACCTCATATCTGAGGTTATTGATATTTCTCCCAGGAAACTTGGTTCCAGCTTGTGCTTCTTCCAGCCCAGCATTTCTCACGATGTACTCTGATTAGAAGTTAAATAAGTAGGGTGACAATATACAGCCTTGACATACTCTTTTTACTATTTGGAACCAGTGTGTTGGTCCATGCCCAGTTCTAACTGTTGCTTCCTGACCTGCATATAGGTTTCTCAAGAGGTGGGTCAGGTGGTCTGGTATTCCCTTCTCTTTCATAATTTTCCAGAGTTTATTGTGATCCACACAGTCAAAGGCTTTGGCATAGTCAATAAAGCAGAAATTAGTCATTAGGCAGATGCAAATCAAAATCACAAGATACCACTTCATACCCAATAGTGTGACTAGAAGAAAAAAAATTTAATGGAAAATGACAAGCATCGGCTAGGAGGTGAAGAAATTGGAACTCTTGTACATTGCTGGGGAGAAGGTAAAATGGTGCAAACTCTGTGGAAAACAGCCTGACAGTTCCTCCAAAAGGTCAGCATAGAATTACCAAATGACTCAGCAATTCCACTCCCAGATGTATATGTAAAAGAACTGAAAACAGAAAGTTCTGGTCCATGACTGAGACACAGGAGGCTCCTCAACTCACCTCCACCCCTAGTCACACAAAGTTGACAGCTACAACACAAAGCCATTGAAAGAAATCCAGAAATGAGTTGAGCCAGTGCTACAGATTGGGCAAGCAAGAAAATACTCACATTGGAGAGGGTCTTGGCACACCCTCAAGCCACGAAGAACAAAGAAGGCAGCTTGGACAATTACAAGGGTTCCAGACACAACCAATAGCTTGGGAAGGTGGGACGGTGAGGTTCCTCTCCTATATGTGGTCACGTGGTCAAGACTGGAAGACATTGCTATTTGATCTAATGCCCAGAAGCCAGTACAGACTGTGGAGGAAAATGAAGTCTCCACACTGGGTCTTGCACATTTGAAAATCCCTTCCCCACACCTGCAGGTAGCTCCCTACTGGGCACACCCACTTGCACTGCAGGCTCCAACCCAACCACCGACCCTCAGCTCTGCTCCACCAACCCTCAGCTCTGCTAGCCCTGCCAATCCACCTTGTTATGTCCCAGGAATATCAGAAAGTGTTGCTGCAACAGTTTACTGGGAGGTCCCTGCTCTTTACGCATCTCTCTTGTTGGAGTCTGAGATTTAGCTCCACTGGCAGGCACTCCATCTGCCTGGATGGCATACTTACCTCCTTCCTTGGGTCTCTTTTGAGAAATAAATGATAAGGCAAAACACCCTGAGTGTCTGATATGTTAGAATAATTTAGTGGCATGAGCCATCCTCTCAGTTCAGTTCACTTCAGTCGCTCAGTCGTGTCTGACTCTTTGCAAACCCATGGACTGCAGCACGCCAGGCCTCCCTGTCCATCACCAACTCCCGGAGTTTAGCCAAACTCATGTCCATTGAGTCAGTGATGCCATCCAACCATCTCATCCTCTGTCGTCCCCTTCTCCTCCCGCCTCCAATCTTTCCCAGCATCAGGGTCTTGTCACATGAGTCAGCTCTTCGCATCAGGTGGCCAAAGTATTGGAGTTTCAGCTTCAACAGCAGTCCTTCCAATGAACACTCAGGACTGACCTCCTTTAGGAATGGACTGGTTGGATCTCCTTGCAGTCCAAGGGACTCTCAAGAGCCTTTTCCAACACCACAGTTCAAAAGCATCAATTCTTCAGCACTCAGCTTTCTTTACAGTCATCTCTCACATCCATACATGACTACTGGAAAAACCATAGCCTTTACTAGATGGACTTCTGTTGACAAAGTAATGTCTCTGCTTTTTAATATGCTATTTATGTTGGTCATAACTTTCCTTCCAAGGCGTAAGCGTCTTTTAACTTCATGGCTTCAATCACCATCTGCAGTGATTTTGGAGCCCAGAAAAATAAAGTCTGCCACTGTTTCCCCATCTATCTGCCATGAAGTGATGGAACTGGATGCCATGATCTTAGTTTTCTGAATGTTGAGCTTTAAGTCAACTTTTTCACTCTCCTCTTTCACTTTCATCAAGAGCCTCTTTAGTTCTTCATTGCTTTCTGCCATAACAGTGGTGTCATCTGCATATCTGAGGTTATTGATATTTCTCCCGGCAATCTTATTCCAGCTTGTGCTTCATCCAGGCCAGCCTTTCTCTAGACAATAATAATTTGGGGGTAGGGGAGACTTAGGGGTGGCAGGAACCGACAGTGGAAGGGGGACTTTCCTAGACACACCCCAATGACCTCATAGCTCTGCTGTCCATGAACTGGTCTCGCAGTCCTGTTCCAAGGAGGTGCCAAGGAAGTTCAAGTTCCTGGGAGGAGACACTGTGAGTGACTTCCAGAACAATGGCCTGGAAGTCAGTCTCAGCTTTGCCCAGAACTTGCTGTGTGACCTCAGGAGAATAATTCTCCTTCTCTGAGCTTCAGTTTGGGGTTTTGATTTTTATTGAACTTTCTTGTGAGCAACAGCCAAGTAGTCTGTGTAGTTTGTAGTCAGGAATAAAAATCAGCCTCATAAAGCTTTCCTTCTAAAGAAAGCTGCCAAGGGGATGCCAGAATTCCCAAAGTCACATTAGATCATGAACTACAGGGCCACTCTTTTCCTGAGACCTTAGAAGACAGCATGAGGTTAAACCCCCGCGAGCACTTCCTGACTGAGGGTTGTCCTGGACTGGAACACTCTCTTCCTTTCTCAGGGTCAGAGGACGGATCGCCTCACTTCCGAGAACAGGATGGGGATCATGGAGAAGCGATGTTCCCATGGAGAAGACGTCCCAGCCTAGTTAAGAATTAACTGTGTCCTTGAGCCAGCCCCCTCCCAGCTACAGGCAACTGTTCCCTCATCTTTCAGACAGGAGGGCGGGGAGGATGTCCCTGATTTCCTCCCATCCTGGTGAGTTACTCAGGTTCAGTGCGTTTCCTCTTGGGGCCCCTTAGGACTCTGAGCACCACTTGTCTCTCTTTTACCAATCACAGGAGCCAGATGATGTGAAATCTAGGCAGGGAAGGGTGGGGGATTGACTGAGATGACCTTTTACTCAGGATCCCTTAGGGCCAGGGAAGGGGTCCCAGAGGCCACCTGCATCCTCTGTGACTAGCCACCGCAGCCAAACCTAAAGCCTCGCTCTGTCCACCCCTGATAGCTCAGCCAGCTCCAGGCAGAGGGCAGTTCTACCAGATGCCACTGGAGGTGATCTTACCAAAGGCAGAGTGGTCTCTCTCTCTCATCCACCGGAGCCCTAGAGGAGAGACCAGGGCTGGCCCCACTCACCCTGCCAGCCTGGGCCAGCCATCTCCAGCAGAGAGGGCTGACCCTAACTAGAATGCTTCCCTTCACAGATCTCAGAGCTCTGCAAATCCTTCCTGGTCATTCAAAGCCGACTTCTATCTTCCACCTAAGCCACTGCTGGGGCTTCAGGATGTTAGAGAGCCAGGAAGGGGACCATCTGACTCATCAACTCTCACCCTTTATACAAATCAGAAAAACTGAGGTCCAAACACAGACAAGCCTTGTCCATATCACAACCAAAATCAGCGATACAGGCAGGACTGGATCCCAGCCCTGGACACCCAGGGTGGGTCCTCACCCGTCATCAGTTCTTGCACAAGCACCCTTGCACGGTAGCTCTTGGGCAGGGTGTGGGGCCAGGATGAGGCACTCTGTTTATCCCCTCTCTTTCCTCCCTTAACTCAGTTGCTTTAGCCTCCCCAAGGTTGTAGGTGTTAATCTGGGGACCTCTGGATTCTACCTTATCAGGTGTCAGCAACAGAAACATGAGGGCCCAGAGCCTCCTCCTCCTGGTGACCCTTCTGGGTTTGGGGAGCCAGTTACATGCTGCCTTGGGCAGGAGGAAGGGAGGTGAGTATGGGTAGGTTCCTATGCTTCAAGGACAGAGCTGGTTTCTACCTTTTAGGAGAGAATAAGAGTTTGGGGAAAGGCAGGCAATGAAGTGTAAGTTGTGTGTGTGTGTGTGTGTGTGTGTGTGTGTGTGTGTGCGTGTGCCCACTTCTTAGTACTTCCAGCAGCTTCTCTCTTGTCTGTACATCTTCATGCCTGTCAGCCTGCTTGCATGTGCAGCTGTAAATGTTTTCTTGCCAGTTTCCCGGTGCTTGCCTGTCTACACGTCTGACTGTAGGACTGTGTTCACACACATGCGTCTACCTCTAGTTATACGTGTAGCTTTGTGCCTGAGTGTCGGTGTGATCTGAGTCTGCCCATGTATCCCTAGGGACGACCGCACACATGTGTGTCTGAGCCTGCATGGGCGTCCATGTGAGAACTCGTGTCTTCCTGTGCCTCTGCGGAGGGTGGGAGTGGATGGTTGGTCCCTGCTCTTTGGTGTCTCCATGGGAGTGTCTGGACATGTGGGTCTGCACAGCAGGGAGATGATCTTTTCTGTCATCCTCCATGGCGAACTAGGTCTGGTCTGGCCTCCTGCCCATCTTGTTTGTGTCCTTCTCCAGGCTTCTCTGTCTCCCAGCCCAATCTGTGAAAGGGACTCTGGAGTTGAGTAGTGGGCATGGTCTCCGGAATCCGGGATTTTCAGAAGGAAGCTCTACCTACCCTACCTCTCTCCTCCTCTGCCTCCTTTAAAAGGCTGAGTCTGATGACTGTGGCTTTGTAGTAGAGACTGAATTCAGGCAGGTTGATTCCTCCAGTTCCATTCTTCTTTCTCAAGATTGCTTTGGCTATTCGAGGTTTTTTGTATTTCCATGCAAGTTGTGAAATTATTTGTTCTAGTTCTCTGAAAAGTACCTTTGGTAGCTTGATAGGGATTGCATTGAATCTATAGATTGCTTTGTATCATATACTCATTTTTACTCTATTGATTCTTCTCATCCATGAACACGGTATGTTTCTCCATCTATCTGCATCCTCTTTGATTTCTTTCATCAGTGTTTTATCGTTTTCTATATATACATCTTTTGTTTCTTTAGGTAGATTTATTCCTAAGTATTTTATTCTTTTCGTTGCAATGGTGAATGGAATTGTTTCCTTAGTATCTCTTTCTGTTTTCTCAATGTTAGTGTATAGGAATGCAAGGGATTTCTGTGTATTAATTTTATATCCTGCAACTTTACTATATTCATTGATTAGCTCTAGTAATATTCTGGTGGAGTCTTTAGGGTTTTCTATGTAGAAGATCATGTCATCTGCAAATAGTGAGAGTTTTACTTCTTCTTTTCCAATCTGGATTCCTTTTATTCTTTTTCTGCTCTGATTGCTGTGGCCAAAACTTCCAAAACTATATTGAATAGTAGTGGTAAGAGTGGGTACCCTTCTCTTGTTCCTGACTTTAGGGGAATTGCTTTCAATTCTTCACCATTGAGGATGATGTTGCTGAGGGTTTGTCATATATAGCTTTTATTATGTTGAGGTATGGTCCTTCAATTCCCGCTTTCTGGAGGGTTGTTATCATAAATGGATGTTGAATTTTGTCAAAGGCTTTTTCTGCATCTATTGAGATAATCATATGGTTTTTATTTTTCAGTTTGTTAATGTGGTGTATTACATTGATTGATTTGTGGATATTGAAGAATCCTTGTATCCCTGGGACAGAGCCTACTTGGTCATGATGTGTGATCTTTGAATATGTCGTTGGATTCTGTTTGCTAGAATTTTGTTAAGGATTTTTGCATCTATGTTCATCAGTGATACTGGCCTATAATTTTCTTTTTTTGTGGCATCTTTGTCAGGTTTTGGATTAAGGTGATGGTGGCCTCATAGAAAGAGTTTGGAAGTTCACCTTCCTCTGCAATTTTCTGGAAGAGTTTGAGTAGGATAGGTGTTAGTTCTTCTCTAAATTATTGGCAGAATTCAGCTGTGAAGCCGTCTGGTCCTGGGCTTTTGTTTGTTGGAAGATTTCTGATTAGAGTTTCAATTTGCTTGCTTGTGATGGGTCTGTTGAGATTGTCTATTTCTTCCTGGTTCAATATTGGAAAGTAGTACTTTTCTAAGAATTTGTCCATTTCTTCCAAGTTGTCCCTTTTATTTGCATACAGTTGCTGGTAGTAGTCTCTTATGATCCTTTGTATTTCAGTGTTGTCTGTTGTGATCTCTCCATTTTTGTTTCTATTTTTGTCGAATTGATTTTTCTCCCTTTGTTTCTTGATGAATCTGGCTAATGGTTTGTCAATTTTATTTACCTTCTCAAAGAACCAGCTTTTGGTTTTGTTGATTTTTGCTATGGTCTCTTTTGCTTCTTTTGCATTTATTTCTACCCTAATTTTTAAGATTTCTTTCCTTCCACTAAACCTGGAGTTCATAATTTCTTCCTTTTCAAGTTGCTTTAGGTGTAGAGTTAGGTTATTTATTTGACTTTTTTCTTGTTTCTTGAGGTAACCCTATATTGCTATGAACCTTCCCCTTAGTACTGCTTTTACAGTGTCCCATAGGTTTTGGGTTGTTGTGTTTTCATTTTTATTCATTTCTATGCATATTTTGATTTTTTTTTTTTATTTCTTCTGTGATTTGCTGGTTGTTCAGCAGCGTGTTGTTCAGCCTCCATGTGTTGGAATTTTTAATAGTTTTTCTCCTGTAATTGACATCTAATCTTACTGCATTGTGGTCAGAAAAGATGCTTGGAATGATTTCAATTTTTTTGAATTTATCAAGGCTAGATTTATGGCCCAGGATGTGATCTATCCTAGAAAAGGTTCTGTGTGTGCTTGAGAAAAAGGTGAAATTCATTGTTTTGGGGTGTAATGTCCTATAGATATCAGTTAGGTCTAACTGGTCTTTTGTATCATTTAAAGTTTGTGTTTCCTTGTTAATTTTCTGTTTGGTTGATCTATCCATAGGTGTGAGTAGAGTATTAAAGTCTCCCACTATTATTGTGTTATTGTTACTTTCCCCTTTCATACTCATTAGCATTTGTCTCACATATTGCGGTGCTTCTATGTTGGGTGCATATATATTTATGATTGTTATATCTTCTTCTTAGATTGATCCATTGATCATTATGTAGTGTCCATCTTTGTCTCTTTTCACAGCCTTTGTTTTAAAGTCTATTTTATCTGATATGAGTATTGCTACTCCTTCTTTCTTTTGGTCTCTGTTTGCATGGAATATCTTTTTCCAGCCCTTCACTTTCAGTCTGTATGTGTCCCTTGTTTCGAGGTGGTCTCTTGTAGACAACATATATATGGGTCTTGTTTTTGTATCCAGTCAGCCAGCCTAAGACAGAAATACAGATCAATGGAACAAAATAGAAAGCCCAGAGATAAATCCACACACCTATGGACACCTTATCTTTGACAAAGGAGGCAAGAATATACAATGGAGAAAAGAAAATCTCTTCAACAAGTGGTTCTGGGAAAACTGGTCAACTACTTGGTAAAGAATGAAACTAGAACACTTTTTAAAACCATACACAAAAATAAACTCAAAATGGATTAAAGATCTACATGTAAGACCAGAAACTATAAAACTCCTAGAGGAAAACATAGGCAAAACACTCTCCAACATAAACCACAGCAAGATCCTCTATGACCCACCTCCCAGAATATTGGAAATAAAAGCAAAAATAAACAAATGGGACCTAATTAAAATTAAAAGCTTCTGCACAACAAAGGAAACTATAAGCAAGGTGAAAAGACAGCCTACAGAATGGGAGAAAATAATAGCAAATGAAGCAATGGACAAAGAATTAATCTCAAAAGTATACAAGCAACTCCTGCAGCTCAATTCCAGAAAAATAAACGACCCAATCAAAAAATGGGCCAAAGAACTAAAGAGACATTTCTCCAAAGAAGACATGCAGATGGCTAACAAACACTTGAGAAGATGCTCAACATCACTCATTATCAGAGAAATGCAAATTAAAACCACAATGAGGTACCATTACATGCCAGTCAGAATGGCTGCCATCCAAAAGTGTACAAGCAATAAATGCTGGAGAGGGTGTGGAGAAAAGGGAACCCTCTAACACTGTTGGTGGGAATGCAAACTAGCACAGCCACTATGGAGAACAGTGTGGAGATTGCTTAAAAAACTGGAAATAGAACTCCCATATGACCCAGCAATCCAAATCCTGGGCATACACACCGAGGAAACCAGATCTGAAAGAGACACGTATACCCCAATGTTCATCACAGCACTGTTTATAATAGCCAGGACATGGAAGCAACCTAGATGCCCATCAGCAGATGAATGGATAAGAAAGCTGTGGTACATATACACAATGAAATATAGCTCAGCCATTAAAAAGAATACATTTGAATCAGTTCTAATGAGATGATTGAAACTGGAGCCCATTATACAGAGTGAAGTAAGCCAGAAAGATAAACACCAATACAGTATTCTAACGCATATATATGGATTTAGAAATATGGTAATGATAACGCTGTATGTGAGACAGCAAGAGAGACACAGATGTATTAAACAGTCTTTTGACTCTGTGGGAGAGGGCGAGGGCGGGATGATATGGGAGAATGGCATTCACACATGTAAATTATCATATGTGAAATGAATCACCAGTCCAGGTTCGATGCATGATACAGGATGTTTGGGGCTGGTGCACTGGGATGACCCAGAGGGATGGGATGGGGAGGGAGGTGGGAGGGGGGTTCAGGATGGGGAACACATTTACACCCATGGAGGACTCAAGTCAATGTATGGCAAAACCAATACAATGTTGTAAAGGAAAATAAATTAATTAATTAATTTTTAAAAAAATAAAAAATAAATAAAAGGCTGAGTCTGACCTGTCAACAGATGGGAGAGGCTGGGGCTGCAGAGATAGTCAGAAAGGTGCCTCCCCACCCAGGCGATGCCTCCACCTCCATCCCTTCTGGGCCTGTAACACTCTGACCACACCGGTGTGTGTATATGACTGTGTCTCTGTGTATATGTCTGTGAGTGGGGAGCCTGGATTTGGAGAGAAGGTTAGGGAAGGCAGATGCAAACTTGAGAGTAATGCACGGGGCAAAAAACAAGGCCTGCGAAGAGAAGCAGCTTGGAGCTGATCAGGAGCCGCCAAGTGGAAACAGGGTAGAAGAAGACACCAGAGAGATGGGCTGGGGCCAGACCAGGCACGGTCTAATTGCCCAGGTGGAGATTTTGAACTTTGTTGGTTTTTTTTTTCCTCTGCCTTTTATGTCATCTGAGTCTCAAACCAACCCTGAGAGGATTCAGTCTAGCTTCCCATTTCAGAGACAGCAAACTGAGGCTTGGAGTACAAAACAAACTAAAACAACAACAACAAAAAAAGCCTTGCCGGCCATTTACAACAGCATGGATGGACCTTGAGGGCATTATGCTAAATGAAATAAATCAGACAGAGAAAGATAAATACTGTATGGTATCATCTAAAAAAATCAAGCTCATAGATACAGAAAACAGTTGGTGGTTGTTGCCAAAAGTAGGGTGTAGGGGTGGGAGTGAAATGGGTGAAGGGGGTCAAAATGTACACACTTCCAGATATAAAATAAGTCACGAAGATATAAGGTACAGCCTGGTGACTACAGTTAATAATGCTACAATTCACATTTGGATGTAGCTGAAAGAATTGATCTTAAAAGTTCTCATCACAAGAAAAAAAATTATAACTATGTATGGTGACCGACGTTAACAAGACACTGTGGTGATCATTCTGCAGGACATACGAAAATAAATCATCACGTTGCACACCTGAAACTGATATATTACATTTCACTTTAGATGTCAATAAAAAAATAAATAAAAAACAAGCAAGCCCATTCCAAAATTTAAAAAAAATATTGCAAACGATGGGCAAATAAGTATGGAGTGGAGAATTTAGATGGCGCAATCCCCAGGACAGCGCTTATACTGAATTCTGAACTGCCTCCAGTGGCAAAATCTGGGGAGTTCTCTTACAGAGAAGTCTGGGGGCTGCCCACCGGATGACGGGCCCTGCCTCCTCTCGGTGCCTGACCAGTGTCTGCACGACAGCCAGTGTCCCTCAGGGATGAAGTGCTGTCGCCAAGCGTGCTTCCTCCAGTGCGTGCGGAAGGTCTCAGGTAAGGGTCCCTGTCCACCGTGCTGACCGCCAGCCAGACCCCAAGCCCCAGGGCCGGGGCACCGGCAGGACTCCCCCGGTCCCTGTGTTGCAGTTAAGATGGGCAGATGCCCCGAGGACCGTCTGCACTGCCTGAGCCCCACGCAGCACCTCTGCTCCAAGGACTCGGACTGCCAGGGCCGCAAGCGGTGCTGCCTGGGTGCCTGCGGCCGGGACTGCAGAAGCCCTGTCTGAGGTAGGGCTGTGTGTGCTCGGGCCAGCTCCTCCCCTCTCTGAGCCCCAGCCCTAAGAGATCCCTCGAGTTCAGCCAGCTGAACAGGAACCGCCCCAGAAGCCTGGGCCTCCTGTGGCCAGCCCTGGAGAAGTGGATGGGCTGGGAGGGGTCCTCCTATGATGACAGGAACCGGGTGTCCCTGTCCTCTTGTTGAACTTGTATCACCTGGACCACGGCCCTAACGCTCCGAGCTTCAGTTTGCCCCTGTGAAGGAGGGTGGGGGGTCCTGCCCTCCTGGCTGGGCTGATGGGGTCTGGATGGGGGAATCAGACCCAGAGCCCAGAGCTTTATTATGGAAAGGGGGTTAACCTTTTCCTTGTCTCTCCTCAGGCTAATTCTGGCTTAGGATCCATAACTCTGAACCATGGGATGGGGTTCTCTGCAGGAAGAAATGAAGATGGGTGGGGTCTGGGATCCAGCAACCCAGAGAGAAGCTGCCCTGCCAGTGGAAATTCCAACCTTAATAAACTCTGTTCCAGAAGAATTTTCCAAACACCAATCTGTTCACAATGTTCACCATACCTGCAAAATAGCATCATGATATTTTGTGTATTGCCTGTACTCCTATTGACCTAATGTTTTTCTTCCAAGGGACTCACTTTTGTATAAAAATAAATTTACTTGAGAAGAAAAACTGGATATCACTACTTTAAATGGGATAAACAGGGTCACTTGTCACAAACAGAATGTAAGTGTAAAAGCAGATACAACGAAAGCAATGAAGTTCCATGTAAGTAAATCATGCCTGATTAAATGATATGAAATAATAATATTAGATTCTGGCTAGATACTGCCACCTGCCTGTGAGCCTGAAGCCTGCTCTCTGTCTCTGTTGTGATAAAGGATGATTAACGAGGGTTAAAGAGATGTTAAAGACACAGACCTCTAATCTGGGATATTCTTGCCAGCATACTCAGCATTGAAAAGAACTTTCTCGATGCAAGAGTCACTGTTGTATGATGTTGCATCCAGACACACCCTAAGATCATTTCAAATTGCTCCACATTTGGGGAAATGTCTGAACAGTTGAGATGTCATTATTTATGGGTGGGTCTGACTCTACCATTGGATAATAAGTCACTGGCCTCTATTTCTTGTGGGCCTGGTCCAAGGCCAGAGCTTAATGAGTGGGGGTGTTAAGGGAATGACAGCCATCCCAAGTGGCACTAGTGGTAAAGAACCTGCCTGCCAATGCAGGAGATGTAAGAGATTATGGTTCAATCCCTGGGTCGGGAAGAGGCCCTGGAGAAGGAAAATGGCAACCCACTCCAGCATTCTTGCCTGCAGAATCCCATGGAGAGGGGAGCCTGGTGGGCTACAGTCCATAGGGTAGCAAAGAGTCAGACACTACTGAAGCAACATAGCGTGCGCGTACACAGGCACACACACACACACAAACACACAGAGCCATCCCAACGGACATTCCTGAGAGTGATCCCCAGCAGACAGCAAGCAGGAAAAGAGGGAGGTCCATCCTACAACCAGAGGGAAATGAATTCTGCCAACACTCTGTGAGCTGGAAGAGAACCCCAAACCCCAGATGAGAACCACGACCCTGGCTGACACCTAACTTCAACCTAGTAAAACGCTGAGTAGAGAATCCAGCCATGTCATGCTCAGATTTCTGACCCACAGAAACTATGAGGTGATTAATTTCATATTTCTTCAAGTTGCTAGGGAGACCAGGTTCCAATCCCTGGTTGGGGAACTAGATCCCACATGCCACAGCTAAGAGTTTGCATGAAGTGAACTGAAGTCGCTCAGTTGTGTCCGACTCTTTGAGACCCCATGGACTGTAGCCTACCAGGCCCCTCCATCCTTGGGATTTTCCAGGCAAGAGTACTGGAGTGGGTTGCTACTTCCTTCTCCAGGGGACCTTCTCAACCCAGGGATGGAATCTAGGTCTTCTGCATTGCAGGTGGACACTTGACCGTCTGAGCCACCAGGGAAGCCCTGGTGTTTGCATGCTGCAACTAAAAAAAAAGAAAAAAGAACCCCGCATGTTGCAAGTAAAAGAGCCCACATGTGGGGCATCCCTGCTGGTTCAGATCGTAAAGATTCCACACACCGCAGCTAAGACCTGGTACAGACAAATAAATAAATATTAAAAACAACCAACTCCCCCCCAAACAAATACCTGGACTTTGAAGACTTAGCACAAAAATGAAAATGTAAAATGTATCATTCATAATTTCTTTATTGATACCATGTTGAAATTATATTAATAATATTGGGGTGAAATAAAATATAGTAGTAAGACTAATGTTACCCCTCTCTTTTTACTGTTTTTAAAAGTTGCCTTAAGAAAAAGTTAAAGTCTATTTGTGGCTCACATTACATCTATCAGACAGTCATGGCCTAGAGGACTCAGAAGTCGACCATATGACCTTGAGCAAGTCACCTTACCTCTCAAAGCCTTACATTTCTTATCTGCAAGATTGGAATAATAATAATAGTGCCTATGTCACAAACATTTTTCAGTTTAAAAGATGAGGTCTATAGAATATTGGAACCAAGCCCAATAAATAAATCATCATTATTAATAACAATATCTGTAAAGTAGGAAACCTTTCTTGTATAGTCCTAATCTTCAGGACCAGGCACACAGTAGGTGTTTAATAAAAGCTTGTGGGTCACACACCTTGACAAAGCTCTTTGGCAGGGTTCTGTCTTACCCTTGCCACTGTGAATCAGGAATTCTGTGGGCAGGTGAGGACACTGAATTTCGGGGGCAAAATGATTTGTTTCAGGCTTCCCTGTTTCAACATGTCCCTGCTGAAATATTGGAATATGTGAGTTCCCATCCCAGGTCCACAAGGTCTAGCTAAGTGCCCTGAGCAAGTGACACTTGTGAAACAGGGATGAGAAGACCCTGTCGGCAAGAACTTAGATAGGTCACCTGAAGCCCAGCCCCTGGCCCATATTAAGCACTCAACTAAGGAAGCTATTATTACTGCTGTCCTCTAGGGACCCCCCACCAAATTACCCCTCATCCCCTGGCCTCTGACTTGGTGAGGATGCCTGGGCTGTGGGGGCCCAGTCTCCACACACCCTGCTTCTTCTCTCAACCGAGTCAGGAATAGAAACCACCGCTTCCGGGCTCCCTCCCCGGGCAGCGGCAGCGATCAATAGACCTCAGCCACCGGGGACGGAGGAAGGTTGGGCAGAGGCTGCAGGCTGCAGAGGCGCAGAGGGGCCGCGGGGCAGAGCGATCCCGCCGGAAAGCGGCTCTCCAGCCTCTGCGCCTTCGGGAACCACACGGCCCGCGGGCGCCCTGGAAAGGCCCCTACAGGTACGGGACCTCCCTTGCGGGGCGGGATGCGAAGGCGAGGTTAGGGGAAGGGGCGTGGGCTGCAAGAATGGGAAGCCAGGCTGCCCCGGGGATCCCAGTGCCCGAGGCCCCACGATGAGAACTCCCTCAAGGAGTGAGCAGCGTGGAATTGGCTGAACATTGAGGCTGTTCCATTGGCTCATCTGTACAGAAGGAGTTGAAAATCTCCCAGTCAGGGTTAGTCTAGGGATTAAACTCAGTGAAGAGTATCTAGAGCCCAGAGAATTGACCAGCACATACTAGGTGCTCAAAATTAATATATGGAGAGTCTTGAATCAAAAAGTCTAGTCTCCAGTCTCAACTGTTCCATGGGCTAGCTGGATAATAATTTTCAGCAAATCATTTAATCTTTATTACTGATATTCAGATTCTTGTCCGAGAAGGTTCGTTAAATTATTCATCCTGTTTCATAGAGCAGGAAGGTGAGTTCTAGGCAAAAGGGAAAAGGATTTGCCCACAGTCATGTGCCTAATGGGTGATGGAACTGGATTAGAAACCCCATCTTTTGAATCCAAGTCCAGTAGAGGCATAGAGGCTGTATCACATATGTATTTATTGTGCATGAATTATGTGCCAGGAATGGTGCTGCCCATAAGCAATTTGCCTCATTTAATCCTCCAAACTTGTCATAGAACCTAAGATGTTCCCCAGTTCACAGATGAGAAAACCGAAGCTCAGAGAGGGGCATGATTCTGGTCAAGGTCAACAGTTAGTAAATGGCAGACGCAGAATTTGAACCCAAGTGTAATGAGGGAAGTGCCATGAACTGACATTTATTGAGCATCTATTGTGTTCCAGAGGCCTCTGCACATGTACTCACAATAACTCTTCACCGGAATGTATTATGTCCATTCTGTCGATAAGGGAGCTAAAACCCAGAGCTGCAGGAGACTGGCCAGAGGTCACACAAGTGACAGAGATAAGGACGAAATCCCCACCTACCTAAACACCAGGCCTAGGGTGAGTGACAGGTACTCTGCGTGCTTCCTGTCAGGCACTGGGCCAGTGGCTGGATACACACTCAGTCTCCGGTCCACCCTGAGAAGCAGGCATTACTGAAGCCACAGCCCAGATGAGATTACTGAGGGTCAGGAGGTGAGTCACTAGCCCTTGAATCCAGCAGAGCTTGGAGACAGTGAGTAGTGGAAGGATCTAACATTTCCTGAGTATCCGCTAAGGCTGAGCATGTCCATAACCTACCTTAATCCTCCAGCTTTTGAGAGCAGGTGCTATTGTCTGCATTGTGAATTGTGCATCGTGCCAGAAATAGAAATCTGGAGAAAAGCATCTTCTTCAAGGCTCCAGATGCATCGGGGTGGCAATAAACCCACCTGCCTAACTCTGGGAGACAGTAAAACAGGTGAACGACTTTTCATACCCCTTCTGGAGCCAGGCCTGCTAAAGGCATTAGATAATTTAATATTTTTGACCACTCTTTTTAATAGTTGACAGAAGCTCTGAAAGGTGACATGACTTGCTTATGGTCACACAAGAGTTCAAAATTCAGTCAGGTTGAATCTTATGGTTGCTGTGTAGTCACCAAGTTGTATCTGACACTTTGGGACCCTATGGACTATAGCCCGCCAGGCTCCCCTGTCCATGGGATTTTCCAGGCAATCTACTGGAGTGGGTTGCCATGCCCTCCTCCAGGGCATCTTCCTGACCCAGGAATCAAACCCATGTCTCCTGCATTAGCAGGTGGATTCTTTCCTGCTGAGCCCCCATGGAAGCCCTCTGACAGACTCTACAGATGTTTTAAAAAGTCTAAGCCAATGCCTCTCAATCCTGACCGTGCATCAGAATCACCCTCCAAACTTGTTGAAACGCACACTGCTGAATCTCCTCCCCTGAGTTTGTGATTCAGCAAGTCCCCAGCAGGCTAAGAATATGCTGCATCTTTGACAAATCCCCAAGTGATGGTGACTCTGCTAGCTCAGGGAACGCACCTTAAGACCTTCTGGTTAAACTGATTCTCCCAATAACCCTAGATAGTAAGCATTGCTATCCCATTGTATAAAAGAGGAAACTGAGGTTCAAAGTACTGGCTTGTCCAAGATCCCGTAGGAATGCTCAGGTGTGCGAAAATCCAGGTTTGGGCAAGGAGACATACTGTATGGGCAGCCAGCAGGTGCCAGGACATCCTGCCTTCAATAGCTCTCATCATCCAAGGTACAGCTCAGCATTTCCTTTATGTAAATGAAGGAGGCGGACTCGGTGATTTGGCCAAAGACCCCCCCAGTCGGGGAATGAGAGATATTCAAACCCAAGCCTGACTCTTGAGGCCAGAGGGCACCTGACACTGTGCACCTATGGCATACCAGACGCTTGACATGGAGCCTCCAACACGCCTGGCTGGTGGATGTCGCGGGGAGGGAATTTAGACCTGGTCTTTGGGGAAGGGGCTAGGCACTAGGGCTTCCCTGATGACTCAGATGGTAAAGCATCTGCCTGCAGTGCACACAGGATTGGGAAGATCCCCTTGAGAAGGAAATGGCAACCCACTCCAATATTCTTGCCTGGAAAATTCCATGGGTGGAGGAGCCTGGTAGCCTATAGTCCATGGGATGGCAGAGTTGGATGCAACTGAGCAACTTTACTGGTTCCCTGGATAGAGGGACTTCCCTGATGGTCCAGTGGCTAAAAACTCCACGCTCCCTATGCAGAGGGCCTGGGTTCAATCCCCAGTCAGGGAACTAGATCCCACATGCTGCAGCTAAACATCCCAAGCACTGCAACTAACACCCTGAGCAACCGAATAAATTAAAAAATAAAATGGGTAGAAAAATGATTCAGATCCATTAAAAATGACCTTATGAAAGAAACTACTGCTGAGAGAGAAACTGATAAAAGAGGAATCCAATAAGAGAAGGCACGTTCCAGGGCTTTGCCATGGTGACCAGGGAGTGTGGCTTCTGTTTCAGAGGTGGCAACATTTGTGATGTCCCGTTTGTAACCACCAATGTGAAGACTATCTGGAGTTTCACGGAGAGTAGGCAGAGGGTATCTGATGTTTGCTGACTGCCCACTGTATTTTGGTACCTGCCTTTTGAGTTCATACCTGAGTCTTTTTAAAAAAAATTTTTTTAATTTACTTGACTGTGTTGAATCTTAGATGTGGCAGGTGGGTTCTTCTATTATGGCAGGATCTTTAGTTGTGGCACGCGGGAACTTTAATTGCAGCATTCAAGCTCTTAGATGCGGCATGTGGGATCTAGTTCCTTGACCAGGGATTGAACCCGGGTCCCCTGCATTGGGAGCATGGAGGATTAGCCCCTGGAACACCAGGGAAGTCCCCACACTTGAGTCTTGAGAGGCATTCTGGACCCCTGCTGCAGACACTGAACAAATCATGCTTCACCCTGATAGCTAGGGCTGCACTAAGATGCCTGGCAAATCTGATGCTCCTACCTGACACTTAGATCTCCACTGAGTGACCCTAAGCAGCAAGGACCAAAGGGCAGCCTTTCGCAGGGCAATGCAGTACTTTCCTCCACAGCAGCACCCAGTCAGGGACCACTGGGGGCTGCGGTGAGTGTCCAGGACCAGAGTAAAGGTGTTCACATCACACAGTTGTTGAGCTGTGGTTGGCTGTGACCACGCTGCCTGGACACTCATTCTTACAGTGCCCTGAGCCTGAAGCCTCATAACTCTATGATCCACACTTTGCAAAGTACATTCTCAAGGGAGCAGAAGCTGAGACAGAGTTAGCAGTGCAAGTTTCATGGCAAAGTAACATCTGTGAAAGGGAAGGAGAGGATGCAGGACTAGGTACCAGGAGCATCACCTTGCTGACCTGATCACATCCCTGCCAGCCCCCTAGGGCAGCTCTGGAGCAAGGATTTTCCATAGTGGGGGTCCTACATTAGGCAGAAAGGGAAAGAGCCTTGAATGACAGCCTTACTCTGTTCCTGGCCAGGGGCTTCCCCGGGTATAGTGTGATCTCAGCTCAAGTACCAGGTGTCTGAGAGGCACTTCCTGTCCGTGATCAGCTAACACACTCCTCACAGCTGGGTGGCGAGCTGCTTCTTGAAGGAGCTCTGAGCTGCACACCTCCTTCTGCTCTGGGGATCCACATCCCGTTCACACTGGGAACAGCTCTGGTGGGCTCTCTTCCCATAGGAAACCATAGAGGGTGGGGTCCGTGGGGCAGACTACAGCCGCAGTCCCTGCCACAGATGCTCGCCATCGTCATCGCCCCTCCTCGTCACCCCATTCGTCTCCTTGTCCTCAGCTACCATCAGAGCTACTCTCAGTGGCTTACCTGGTGGTGTGACCCAAACCCTCATCCTGAGTGTCAGCAAACCCTTCTCAGGCCACGGTCACGGCACTGGTCTGTTTCAGGTCGTGTAGGGAAGGTAACACCAAGACATTATGCTTTTCCTCTGTGCATCTTCACCGCTCTCCTCCAGTTCGGCCGGGCCTCTCCTCTCTGAGATGCAATTCAAGTTTAGGAAAAATCCTTTCTGATTGTCTTGGCAAATCAGCTACTTAGAAGCCTGTACTCTAAATCTCATGAGCTTTGTTTTCAGTCCCACTTTGTGACACTGAAATATTATTCAGCCGGCTGATCCTTTACCCAGCCTTCTCATCCTCAGAACCTCGGGGCCAGGACAGCAGCCAAAAGGGGCGAGAAAAGAAGCTCATCTGTGAAATATCTCAGGATCACTTTTTCTCATTCCATGGTGATTTCCACCAACACGCTTTATTATATTTAGTTCTGCTTCTTCCTTTAAAAAAAAAGAACTAATTAAATAGCTCGTGGTCTCACTATTTTGTAGTGTTTAAATAGGACTTTTATTTATTGATTAGATATTCTACTGTTTTCCTATTCCTGAGTTTAGAAATTTTAATTATCTTTTTTATTATTTTCCTTTTAGTTCTCCTTTGGTTTACTCTGTATTTTTTTTTTTTTTAGGTCTTTATGTTAAATTCTTGATTTTTTTCCAACATTTCATTCTATTATTCATGTATATAAATGTTATTCAGCCATGAAAAAATAAGAAAATCTTGCCATTTGTGACAACAGGATGGATCCTGAGGACCCTAGGCTAGGTGAGATCAGTCCGAGATAGACAAACAATATGTGCACTGTTACATTTATTGCCACGTTTGTCACAAGAGCCAAGGTACGGAAACAACCTAAGTGCCCCTAGAGGTGAATGGATAAGGACGATGTGACATATGTAGATCCATATATAATGGAATATTACTCAGCCATGAAAAAGATGGAAAGCCTGCCACCTACAACAACATGAATGGACCTTGAACACATTATGCTAAGTGAGATAAGTCAGACAAAGACAAGTGTTGTATGAAACTACTTATATACGAAATCTAAAAAGCCACACTCATATAGACAGAGAGAAAAATGGTAGTTCTAGGAATGGGGAGGTATAAGAGATGGATTATTTAAGGGTACAAATTTGTAAAGAGTAGGAAATAAGTCCTAAAGATCTAATCCACAGTAGACTGAATAAGTACAATAATATTGTATTATGATCTTTAAATTTGCTGAGACTAGAATTTATTTCATCCACTAAAAAAAAGATAATTATGTAACATGATGGTGACACTAATTATTGATACAATGGCAATCATATTTCAATATATGTGTATCAAGTTAATATGTGGCACACCTTAAACTTACAGAGTTATATGTCAAATATATTTCCATTTAAAATAAATAAAATAAATGTAAAAGGAGGAGCTGTGACAAGGCAATTAAACTGATCAGAACAGCTCAATAGAAAAGGGAACAAGGACATGAAAAGGCAGCTCATGGAGGGGGAGAAAGTGTTAACTAACACCTGAATCGATATGAAAGATGCACCATCTCTTTGATCATTAAACGCCAGTTTGAAAAACATGATTTCCATTGCATTTTACTACAATATATTTGATTCACTAACAACTTTGGGCAATTCTTTCCCTCCTCTGGGTTTTAGTTCTATCAACTGTAAAATGAGGAAGCTGGAGAGATTGTGGCCAAGGGCTCCATCAGTCCCTTAAACAGTGAAAGAGGTTGAAAGATTCTACAGGAGCTGTTGTTCTCAATATTGGGAACCTGGAAAACACAAGGAGCTGAGATCATTGAAAAGGAAGAATAAGGGGGAGCCAGAGACCCCATTGAGAATAATTGCCTTGACATAGAGGATAACTGCCTTGACATTGAGGATAATGGCCTTAACATTGAGAATAGCTGATTCAACAGATTTGTAGAGGATCATCTCAGCCAAATTGCTTCCATCTGCACCATCTTCTCCATTTGTATACGTTTCCATCAACATATTTCCGTGTGCTGTCCCATCACTCAAGAGTATTGAGCTCATCTTAGGGACTGCCCTGCAGGAAACAAATTATGCAGTAGTGACAACACGATCAAGAAGTTAGTTCTACATCTTGGTTGTGGACCCAGCTGGAGAAGCCGCTGTGACTTTGGAAAGCCCGTCATCTTCCTCTCTGAGCCTCAGGTTTTTCATGTTTAAGTAAAGTGGTGGTTCATGATCATCTCAAAGTGGACTGCATGTTCTAACTAGAGGGAAGGCTGTGTGATCAGGGAAGTTGCCAAGAGCTGATAAATACCGGGTGCGTGTTTCTGACGCCTCGGACTGGCACCCCGAGAAGGATGACACACACGCCCAGTGGGAAGAGAGCATCGCTGGTCCTGTTCTTAGGGCATCAGAAGCACTCAGAGTTTCCTGTAACCTTTGAGTGATGCTCAGTTGTTCTGCCTCAGGGATGACCAGGAAACCTCAGAGACGGGCAGAAGGCTCCCAGCCTCTGATGGGCGCTCCAGGTTGTTGGATGCTAGATCCAGCAGGTGGAAGTAGGGAGCAAGAACGAGTCCTCCCACTGGCACTGAACATTTGATGTTTGTTCTTCTCAAGCTACTGTGCATCGCTCAAAGGGCTGTGTGTGTGAGTGTGTGTGTGTGTGTGTGACCTCAACAGTGCCTGGAAGTCACAAACCCACTTTCTGACCCTCCCCCTGACTTCCTGCCTGGAGTTATTCACATGTCAGATATGCCTGTATTAGGTTCTAGGTTATTTGGAGTTTTAGTGCAAAGAGCTTGGAAACCTCCACCTGCTCTGGCCTTCTCTTTTACAGATGGTGTCAGTGAGGTTCAGAGAGTGTGTGGAACTTCTCTGAGTCTAAGTGGATTGGGCACAGTACTGCCTGCTTCTGAATCCAGCAAGGACAGAGAATACCAGGTACCTGGAAGGAATATGAGGCTGGATGTCTCAATAGGAATGAAAAGACTCTCTTCTCTGCCCAGGTACAGGCTCCCAAGTCAGCAGAACCTGGTCCAAATGGGGACATGGAACCGATGAATCCTTGGTCCAGAGTCATGTTGCCCCATTTGGGCCCCTTATCATGATGTGAATCCCTTCTTTCTTTGAGTGAATAACTCCCCCTTGACACTATACATGATTAAAATTTTTTAATGCCAGTGCGCTCCACGTGTCAGAAGACAAATGTCCAGGCATCAGTCAGAATCAGAGAAATTTACATTTACAAGAGTTTGATCAAATCAGCAAGTTCCAAAGTTAGGTAGAATGAACATTGGTCTAGGAGAGAGGGAATCAGGTCTTGGTGGCCCTGATTTGCTGAGTGAAATTGGTAAAAGCATTTCTTCCTAAATTTCACCTTGTACAACTGATATAAAACAAAGAGGAAAAGTACATCTGCCCACAGACTTTTCTTTTTTATATAATTTTATTTATTTATTTTTGGCTGCAATGAGTCTTCACTGCTGTGCATAGGCTTTTCTCTAGTTGCGGTGTGGGGGCTACTCTCTAGTTGTGGTGTGGGGGCTACTCTCTAGTTGCGGTGTGGGGGCTACTCTCTAGTTGCGGTGTGGGGGCTACTCTCTAGTTGCGGTGTGGGGGCTACTCTCTAGTTGCGGTGTGCAGGCTTCTCTGCGGTGGCTTTGCTTCCTGCAGAGCATGGGCTTCAGGGCACACAGGCTCAGTGGCTGCAGCTTGTGGGCCTATTTGCCCCACTGTATGTGGGTTCCTAGATCCCGGCCCACGGATCAAACCCATATCCCTTGCATAGGCAGGTGGACCCATCTGAACCACCAAGTGAGTCCCCTCCACAGACATTTTATTGTCCCTGACCCCTTGCTTCATCTTTTGAGCTATTTGAAACCCTAAAAGATGATTCTTGAGAGTTCCTTGGACAGCAAGGAGATCAAGCCAGTCAGTCCTAAAGTCAATGCTGAAGCTGAAGCTCCAGTACTTTGGCCGCCTGATGCGAAGAACTGACTCATTGGAAAAGACCCTGATGCTGGGAAAGACTGAAGGCAGGAGGAGAAGGGGGCAACAGAGGATGAGATGGTTGGATGGCATCACTGACTCGATGGACATGAGTTTGAGCAAACTCTGGGAAATGGTTAAGGATGAGGAAGCCTGGCTTGCTGCAGTCCATGGGGTCACAAAGATCGGTCGTGACTGAGTGACTGAACGACCCAACAACAATAACAACCACCCCTTCCTTGGATTGTTTTGTTAATCTGGTGTCAAAATCACCAAGGGAGGCTGTGCAGGGGCAAAGCTATTGCATCCTTGAAAGTTGCTATGAAAGTAGAGCTTTAATGTTCTCACCATAACAACAACAACAATAAAATAGCATTACCTGAGGAGAAGGATTTATTAGCTATTCTTACTGTGGTAAATATGTTGAGTGTATACATATATCAAATCACCAGGTTATACACCTTAAACTTGTACAATGTTATATGTCAATTTTATCTCAATAAAATGGAGGAAAGAGACAAAATCAATGGGGAAAATATCTCTGTCTTCACTATACAGAATCTTCACATTCTGGAACGTGTTAATTATTTATGCAAGGCTTTTTTATTTCCTACTTGAATACTTGTTTACATTTCTTTTTTAAAGTTCTCCCTTCTGTCATTAAGTTTATTTGTTGAGTGGTTTAATTGTGTTGATATTAGTATTGGGAATTTTTCCCATTTTCTGATTATTGCTGGTTTATAATAAAAATAGGATTCACAAAACCACAATGAGGTACCATTACACGCCAGTCAGGATGGCTGCTATCCAAAAGTCTACAAGCAATAAATGCTGGAGAGGCTGTGGAGAAAAGGGAACCCTCTTACACTGTTGGTGGGAATGCAAACTAGTACAGCCACTATGGAAAACAGTGTGGAGATTCCTTAAAAAACTGAAAATAGAACTGCCATATGACCCAGCAATCCCACTTCTGGGCATACACACTGAGGAAACCAGATCTGAAAGAGACACATGCACCCCAATGTTCATCGCAGCACTGTTTATAATAGCCAGGACATGGAAGCAACCTAGATGCCCATCAGCAGACAAATGGATAGGAAGCTGTGGTACATATACACCATGGAATATTACTCAGCCGTCAAAAAGAATTCATTTGAATCAGTCCTAATGAGATGGATGAAACTGGAGCCCCTTATACAGAGTGAAGTAAGCCAGAAAGATAAAGAACATTACAGCATACTAACACATATATATGGAATTTAGAAAGATGGTAACGAAAACCCTATATGCAAAACAGAAAAAGAGACACAGAAATACAGAACAGACTTTTGAACTCTGTGGGAGAATGTGAGGGTGGGATATTTCAAAAGAACAGCATGTATACTATCTATGGTGAAACAGATCACCAGCCCAGGTGGGATGCATGAGACAAGTTCTCCGGCCTGGTGCACTGGGAAGACCCAGAGGAATCGGGTGGAGAGGGAGATGGGGGGGGTATCGGGATGGGGAATAAGTGTAAATCTATGGCTGATTCATATCAATGTATGACAAAACCCACTGAAATGTTGTGAAGTAATTAGCCTCCAACTAATAAAAAAATTTTAAAAAATAAATAAATAAATAAATAAAAAAAAATAGGATTCATGGGACTTCCCTGGGGGTCCAGTTAGGACTTGGTGCTTTCACTGCCGTGGGCTGGGCCTGGGTTCAATCCTTGATTGGGGAACTGAGATCCCGTAAGCTATGTGGTGCAGCCCTATCTTAAAAATAAAATAGGATTTAGTTGCACCCCTATGTTCATATAACCCTCTTCAAATAGCCAATACATGGAAACAACCGAAATGTCCATCAATAGATGAACAAAAAAAAACCAAAAACAAATGGATGGATAAAGAAGATGTGATATACACAAAATGGAGTGCTATTCAGCCATAAAACAGAATGAAATAATGCCATTTGTAGCAACTTGGGTGAACCTAGAGATTATCACACTAAATGAAGTAAGTCAGAAGGAGAAAGATGAATACTATATGATATCACTTACATGTGGAATCTAACATATGACAAAAAGGACCTTATCTATGAAACAGAAACAGACTCACAGACATAGAGAACAGACTTATGGTTACAAGGGGGTGGGGGTGGGGAGGGGTGGATTGGGAATTTGGGATTCGTAGGTACAAACTGTAATACATAGAATGAATAAACAGCAAGGCCCTCCTGTATAGCACAGGGCACTATATGCAATATCCTGTGATAAACCATAATGGAAAAGCATATTAAAAAAATATATGTATGGATATATATATCTGAATCTCTTTGCTGTATAAAAGAAATGAACACAACATTGTAAATCAGTTATACTTCAATAAAAATTTCAAAAAAACTAGGACTTATCATCACTAACTAGCTCCGTGTCCTTGGGTGATTAATGATGCTTTCATGGCTTCAGTCTTGTTGTTGTTGTTGTTGGCTGTGCTGTGTGGTTTGCAGGATCTCAGTTCCCTGATCGAGGATCAAAGCCACATCCTCTGCACTGGAAGTGCAGAGTCTGACCCATTGGATTGCCAGGGAAGTCCCATGGTTTCAATCTTTTAACAAAATTAAAGAGGTGTATATGGCCCATCTGAGGGAGTTCTAATGCGAAATAAGACAACACTTATGACATGTTTAGTACAGGGTCTGGAAGAGACAAAACACTAAAACAGAAACCGTCCTCACCGCCAGTGGTGTATTATGTTTCTCAGGCCAGAAGTTTAGGCCCTGCTCTTGTCTGTGCTCCAAGATGCGTGGTCCAGTCCATCCCCTGGAGAATCAGAGGGAAACCCTGGCTCCTGGGGTCGGGGGTAGTGTCTAAGGGACACTGGGCTATCTCTCGCCCCCAACAAGGCCTCTGCTCCCCAACTCCCCTCTAGAATAGCCCAACACACACACACAAAGAAGACATGTTTCAGCGCCAGAATATCAGGGCTGAACTGACATTCATTACTAGACTTCCAGCATAATTTCACCCAACTCCCCTCAAACTAAATAGACAAAACCGAGGATCAGAGAGAGAAAGAGATTTATCTGCAGTCATCTAGCAAGTTGGGAGGAGCCTAGAACTAGAACTCAGGTCTCCTGACTGCCAAGTGGGGTGCCCACTGAACCCCAATGCCCCTCCCACTTCTTCCTGGAGAACTCCATTGCACAACGACAGTGGGGCAGATGAGCCAACAGCAGAGCCATGAGGTCATCCAAGTTTACCCAACATACGCCCTCCTGCTGTCTTCACTCCTCCAGTCTACTCTACCCCAACTTGTATGTCCTCAGAGAACTTTATTCAGCAATGAAATGGAAGATCAATGTGTCTTTCCTCCTCATTCACATCTTGAAATGGAAAGCTGGGAAAGGATATTGCTTCACCCAGAGGAATTGTGTGTTGTTGGGGGTCATCTCAGGTGTGAACAGGTGAAATGCTTCGAGAGCAGGGGTTTCCTGGCATCTGTCTTTCTGTCTTCTTGGAGGATACAGATTCATGGGAAACGTTAGAGAAAGGGAGGGAGGGAGTCAGAGGTTTAGCCAGGAGGGCTGGCTGGTCACACTGGCAGGGTTGATCATAGCCAGGTCAGAAGTGGAGTCAATGGGAAGGTTTGGGGGCTTTATTTCCCTGGTCCGAGGCCAGAGGACAAATGTCTAGCTTTCCATCTCCTGGTGAAATGGAGGCTGTGGTTCTTGGGTTGATTTTTGGATTTCTACAGTGAACCCTAGGAACAGGCCTCTTGTTCCTGCCCCTGCTCTGCTTCACACCCCAAGAACATCTGCCATGGGTCCCACTCCACTCTCCACCGGGGACAGCAAGTCCCAAACCCACACCCAGAGCTCTCAGGAGCCCAGAAGTGATAAGAGCCAGAAACAAATGGAGTTGAAAGCAGTCTTTTATTGGAAAGTGCATGAGGGAGGCAGTCCATGCTCAAGCTTGGGCCTCCTGGATGAGAGGAAGAAGGGGCAGTGTGGGAGAGGGTCGTGCGACAGGCACCGGGGCCTACCTCCCTGGGGACATCACAGGTGCAGCAAGAAGACTCTACCTGGTAGAAGAAAAGAGAGTCGGAAATGTGAATCAGCAGGTGAAAGACTCAGAGGCAGTGGGAGGCAGGACCAAGTCTACATGTCATCCTTCTCAGGATCCCAGTTATAGCCTCTGAGACCCCTCAGTCTCTCCATCACCTCCCCATGTCCTTTCCCCCACTAGCCTAGGATCACCCTCCACCAGTCAGCCTCTCTGTGCCCTCACGGGTCACCTTTTCCTCCACCCAGTTCTCACCTCCCCGGGGATCCATACAGGTCTTCCCACAAAAGCCTTCACAGCACTTCTTGGCTCCTGGGCACTGAGCATCTCTCAGACACTTGTTAGGGGGATTCCACAAGGCGCACCGGATCAGAACCCTGGGGCAAGTGCCACGCTTGAATGGAAGGCTGGCTCGTTCTTGTCCTACAATTACATCTTGTCCTTTGACTGGATCTTGACCTTTCACTGGACCTTGACCTTTCACTGGATCTTGACTTTTCACTGGGTCTTGTCCTTTGACAGGCGATTGACCATTGATTGGACCCTTTCCGTTGACTACAACATTTCCTTTCTTAATGCCTTGACTTTTCGGACTACCTGTTGAAAGAAATATCCCCACATTTAGACCAATGGGTCTGCTTCAAATATCTAGTCTTTGCTCCAGGTCCAGCCACTGCTCACTGCGGTGTCCCTTAAGCTGAGGGACACTGAGACAGAGGAGGCTCACCAGGGCTAGGTGGGGTCTGCACTCTCAGATGGCTGTTCCCTGGGCTTTGGGGAAAAGGTCCATAGGACCAGGTTTCCTATGGGTGTCCGTTTCTTCCCCTCACCCTCCATTCTGAGTCCTGGGCCCTCATGAGGATATGCCAGGGAGGAGTGACTTTCAGGAGATGAGGACACATGGTCATCTTTGGGGAAACTTGGTGGAAGGGCAAGGAGCTGTGAGACACATGCCAGGAGACCTGAGCTCCAGCCTGGCTCTGGAGATTGCCCTGACAATCCCTCACCTCACTCTGGATCTCAGTGTCCTGCTTTGGAAAACAAAAGTCTTCAGATTCCATGATTTCTGAGGCCCTGTTGGTTCTTAACCTCCTTTTCTAGGACTGATGACTCAGGTGCTTTGATGGAGCAAACAGACAGGGAGGAGACCCCCACACCCAGGGCCCAGATTCCTGGGGCTTCTCAACTTCATTTCATGTTCTGTCCAAGTATCAGTGCTTGAGACCAGGTCATGTTACAACACTCCTTCCACAAACAGCCCTGATTTCTCAGTCCTGAGGCAGAATGTACATGGAGTCTAGTGGGCAACTTCCTACATCTCTGGATACACTCCAGGCTGAAGAGTGGGCTCCAGCTCTGCATGCTGCCCCTTGTCAAGACCCAGGCTGCCCCTAACATCCTCTCCTCAACCCAAGCCAGCCCTACCCAGGCCACTCGTCCACTCACTTGTTATGACAGCTGCCTTTGCCACCAGCGTCCCAAGGACAAGAAGGACCACAATCTGGACCAAGAAGCTTCTGGTCTTCATGTTGTCAGGAAGGTGTATGACTGAGAGCTGTAACTAAGCCTAGTTTTATGCAGCTTCAGCTTGGTCAGGTGCCAAGGGTGGGTCTGTGGTTTCACAAGGGCTAAGACTTACTCTTTCTTAGTTCTACCAGGAAATATCCACCCCCATCCTGGGAGGGACCTTGGGCCCTTCCTCAGGGATTATCCACGGGGAGATATGGTGACTGTTACATCATTTCTAATAGCCCCATGAGCTGTCTCATATTCTCACAAAGAAGTCTGGCAGGCTGGTCTGTAGGCATCATCATGACCAAATTCTTTATACTTGAAGAGTATGAAGCCCAAAGGAGAGAGAGGAATCACCCATAGTCATTCAACAAGTCAGTGGTAGGTCCGGTGTACTGTTTCCATAGCCAAGGTGTTCCCCCATTACTCCCCAGCTCCTGCAAGCCCCACCCAGACCTAACAGTTTACCTTTCCCAGCATCATGCTAGGCTTTTCTTTCATTCTCCCCTGATCCCAAGGAAAACTCTCAAAGGCAAATTTTCCTTGAGTGTTTAACGACTAATCATAATACTTTGCTATTTCACAGGCAGTCCCTGAAGTGGGCCAAGAAAGTAATAGGGAAGGTGGCATTCGACATCTGGAGTGGCATGTTGCTCTTGAAATCTCAATAAGAAGACAGAAAACACCCACAAAATAAGAGGAAGAAAGTAGAAATCATCTATAACGTGGATATCTACAATGTATACATCCAACATGGCTTCTGCCTTTTTAGAACAGGCCCCCTGTTTCTTCCGAAGAACTCCTGGTTCTTTGTACCATCAACTTAGGAATCTGATGGGAATTTTTGAACACGAAAGCCTGACACCCAGTCACAGATCAGGGTGTGTGTGTGTGTGTGTGTGTGTGTGTGTGTGTGTGTGTGGTCTATTGACATCCTTTGTTTAAACGGACACTAAGGGGAAGTCCCTCATTTTGGTAAGGGTAGGAGAGATGAGCCTGGAAACTCCTGAAGCTACGGTTCCAGTCTGGGAGGAAGGCAACTGTTTGAGAAAAATAAATCTCATTCAATTAGAAAAGCAGAGAAATTATGGTAAGAGAGGCTTCAGAACGGACCAGTCAGCCCTTCATCCCCCTTTATCTTGAGAGCAGTTCTTCCCACACTTTTCCCATAGTTCGGTTATGATCCAATAAACTGCCTAAACTAGTCTGAGTTCGTATTTTGTCACTGTTGTCAAAGTTCAGAATAAAAAAAATGAATACCCAGAAGTTAGGTATTGTCAGGGACAGAACCTGAAGTTTGGAAATAACAGTGAGTTCTGGGTGAGACAGAAATGAAAGCAAACTAAGTATTTTGTAGTCAAACAGTTGTTAATATCGCCACCCTTTGTTTCTTTGGACTAGGCCTCATCATGCCCACCAGTGCTGCTAAAACATTAAGGAGCTATAGCAAATACAAGATGTTGGAGTTGGCAGGCTACTTTAAAAAAAAAAAAAAAACCCTCATCACAAAATAAATTATACCAACCAAAAAGTGTGTAGAACTGATACTCCTTAAAGAATTAAAACATTAAAATGGCAGCCAGCACTCACTTACCAAAAACAAAAAGAGACTACTTCTTGTATATATGCCATATCAACATTTATTCCTCATCAGTTTCTTTCCTGTCCATTTTCCACAGAGGTAAACACTTTCTTGGATTTTCTAATTTTCTGTTAACTCAAGCATCTTGCTCATTTCTTGCTGGGTTGTCTACCTTTTCTTCATTGTTTTGTAGAGAGAAGAAACTGTCACACATTACTAGTAAGAGTGTATATTCATGCAACCTGTTTGAAAATAAATTTGGCATAGCTAGTAAAATTAAACATGAGCAAAATCTTTAAATTTTTACCAATCTGATGAGAGAGAAGTGATGCACTGCTGAAGATTTTAGTTAGCATTTCTCTCAGTTCAGTTCAGTTCATTTCAGTTACTCAGTAGTGTCTGACTCTTGGCAACCCCATGGCCTGCAGCACGCCAGGCTTCCCTGTGCTTCACCAACTCCCGGAGCTTGCTCAAACTCATGTCCATTTAGTCAGTGATGCCATCCAGCCATCTCATCCTCCATTATCCCCTTCTCCTCCTGCCTTCAATCTTTCCCAGCATTAGGGTCTTTTCCAATGAATCAGTTCTTTGCATCAGGTGGCCACCATATTGGAACATCAGTCTTTACAATGGATATTCAGGACTGATTTCCTTTCGGATTGACTGGTTTGATCTCCTTGCAGTCCAAGGAGTCTTCTCCAACACCACAGATCAAAAGCATCAGTTCTTCAGTGCTCAGCTTTCTTTATAGTCCAGCTCTCACATCCATACATGACTACTGGAAAAACCATAGCTTTGACTAGACAGACTTTTGTCAGCAAAGTAATGTCTCTGCTCTTTGGTTGCTGTCTAGGTTGGTCATAGCTTTTCTTCTAAGGAGCAAGTGTCTTTTAATTTCATGGCTGCAGTCACCATCTGCAGTGATTTTAGAGCTCAAGAAAATAAAGGAGTACATCAAGGCTGTATATTGTCACCCTGATTATTTAACTTATATGCAGAGTACATTATGTGAAATGCTGGGCTGGATGAAGCACAAGCTGGAATCAAGATTGCCAGGAGAAATATCAACAACTTCAGATACGCAGATGACACCTCTCTCATGGCAGAAACTGAAGAGGAACTAAAGAGCCTCTTTATGAAAGTGAAAGAGGAGAGTGAAAAGGCTGGCTTAAAACTCAAGATTCAAAAAACTAAAATGGCATCCAGTCCCATCACTTCATGGCAAATAGATGGGACCAACAATGGAAACATTGAGAGACTTTAGCATCTCTCTATCATGAATTATTTCAAGCATTTTTCATATTTTAAAAGCTACTTATATTTCTTTATCTGAAAACATTATTTCTTTTGCTTATTTTCCTATATACTCATTAGCTTTTTTCTTCTCAATTTCTAGCACTCCTTACATATTATAGAGAAAGGTCTTTATCTGTGATACAGTTTGTAAGTAAAAATTTTAACTCATTCTTAGACCTGCTCAAAATAGCTCAGGGTGGCCCTCTTTTCTCCTCTTCTCTAGATAATGCCTACTGTTGTTTGATTATTTCTGCTCTGGACTTATGCATTTCTGCTTCATAATATCCTTAAATTGGTGAAATTGTTTCATTAATTTTTTCAATTCATGTGCCAAAAGAAAATCTAAATGCTACAAAAGGATCCTAGAAAAAATAACTTTCTAAACTGAAACTGCCACAAGAAAAGGTAGAAAACCATTGCAAAGATGGAAACAATAGTCAACAATTTTTGACCAAATAAAAGCACCAGGATCAGACTTCTTTGTAAGCATATTCTATAAGGCAAACAAGGAACAACTAATTCTAATATGACATAAATAGAAAATAAGAAACAATTCCTAGCATGTCATATGAAGTAAACATAATCTTGATAACAGAGCTTAATAAGGACTTATATCAATTATATGTCAATAAAGCTGTTTAAAAATAAAATTATCAACAAGGATTTTATGAAAAAGAAAGATTTTAAGTAAATGTTATTCATAGAACATAGATTCATGAACACAAAAATCAACTGTGTTCATAAAATTGGAAACAGATCTTAAAAATAAATGGAAAAAAAAAGAAACAGATCTACAGATAATTGTTAGAATCAATGAGAATTTATTACAATGGATGCATACAAAGGAAATATACAAAACTCAATGGTACTACATAAATCAACAACACAAATCAGCAAATGAAATTTCAATAATTTTTATAATCATATAAAATATGAAGAGTTTATAAATACACATAATAGATTTTGTACAGAATCACTACAAAGAAAATTATAAAACTTTAGAGAGAGACATATTTTAACACCCCCAAATCAGAAGTGTATACCATGTTCATGGATTGCAAGACTCAATATGATAAGTATGCCAATTCTCTTCAAATTGATTTTCAGTCTCAATGCAATCAAACCCCCAGGAAAGTTTTTGCAAAAGTAAACCAAGAGAAACTTGGCAATGCAATTCTGAAATGCATACAAAAATGCAAAAGGCAAGGTAGCCAAAATACTCTTGAAGAAGAATAATTTACTAAGACTTGATGTAGGAGATATCAAGTTTTATTTTAAAGCTGTAATAATTATGATAAAGTGGTATTACAACAACCATAGACAGATATGCAAAAGAAAAAAAATAGAGTCACCAGACAGATGACTTGCACATAATGAGAGTATGTTTCTAACTTGGCTATAGTAAACAAATATCACTACTGTCATATTAAGAAGGCTGCACATCATAATATTAGTATGCTTTCCATAAGTGGTTGAAAGAGGATACAGGTTAAGAAGGCAGGATAGAAGAAAGGAGAAGAAAAATAAATAAGTAAATGTTGCTTTATTAGAAAACTCATCATGTCTGATGGGATCCTGTTACATTTATAAATATATTACCAAAAAATGAATATCACTAGATCTCTGTTTACTAACTTCCAGTGATGTCCATGCAATCTTACCAACAGAAAAAAAGTTGGAGAGTACTATGTGGGTTCTGAAAATATTTCAGTTGAACATAGAACTCCTGTATATGAAAATACTTATGTGTGAAAAAGGAAAAGTGTTTGAAGGAATAGCCACTGCTGTGAATACTGGTTACATGATGATGATGGGAGAGGAAAGAGAACAAGCATGAATAGCTCTGCCTTTATCCATATTACTTTCTAATTTTTTTCTTGTTACAACGGTCAAAGAAAGTTCAGTTAACAATTAAGAAGAAAGGGAATTTTAATTGAACCAGACTGAGGATTATAACCCGGAAGAGAGACTCTCAGAAAGCTCTGAGAAACTGTTCCGCCAGGTGCAAGTTGAAGGCACAGTCATATACATTTTCGAGATAAAGGATCATACATCAAAATGACATCCTGATACTTTACACAAAGTTCACCGAGGACACATAGTGCAGGGAAGCCCGTATAAAGAGAGCGGGAAGTCCATGATCCCCCGCAGAGTTGGGAAAGAATGCTATCCTTTGAAGAAATTATATTGCTGATGTCAGAAGAAAGGGGAAAATGTTATCTTTATGGTCAAGCAGATGCTCCTATCTTCGAGGACGTTTGTTTAATATGTAATGCAGGAACACACTACACATTAGGGAGGGAGGGAAGAGGCCCAAACGGATGCAGAGAGAGAATTCTGTGTTTAGTTTTTTCTTATCCTGCCAGGAAATAAGAATTTTATTTCATCACAACAAAAATCTCTTATGATCTGAACATATCAAATAAAGAAAATTAAAATTCATAATTTGCTGTTGTTGTTTAGTCGTTAAGTTGTGTTCAACTCTTTTGCAACCTCACGGAGTGTAGCCCCCCCCAAGCTCCTCTGTCCATGGGATTTCTCAGGCAAGAATACTGGAGAGGGTTTCCATTTCCTTCTCCAAGAGATCTTCCCAATCAAGGGATCAAACTCACATCTCCTGCATTGGCAGGCAGATTCTTTACCACTGAGCCACCAAAATTCATTATAGGTTAGAATAAAGCACTCAAATAATCAAGTGAGTGGAGAAAACAGGCTAATTGAGAGTTGCTTGGAAAGAAATAATCATTAATGTAAGTAAGTGTTAAAAAGGGATGTGTAAAATATGTCATAATGTAAAAGGAAAACAGTGCATCAATCAGAGGCCGTCAAAAGAAATCACCTAGATAGTTCAAGCAGAGAAAGAATTTCAGCTATTGTATGAGCACATCTCATTGTAAGAACCAAAATCACGCATGAAATCCTGGATATGAAAGAGTCTGGGAAAAGATAGGCATTTGATTTACAACCCCTGCAGGAAGGCATTCTGGGAGCAGCTGAAATGCATGCAGATGGAGACACTGCACAGTACCTGCCATACCCCAGCTCCCTCCCATACTTACACTTCCAGTTAGAAACTATTCACCTCTCAGAAGGCAAAGCTTGCCCACTTGAGCGGGAGCTGAAGTGAGTGGGTCTGAGAATAAGCCAGGTAGGACACAAGAGCTGGGAGATATGAATAAAATCAATAGAGAAGAATGCAGGGTATTTATGAGAGCAGTCGTTACCTTGCAGTGCTGGAGTAATATCTCATAGTGGCCAGGGCTGACGGTGGAGCCCTCCTCTCTCAGACAAGTACCTAAGAAAGAGAAGTCCACCTATGTGTTAGGAAAACTGCAAAGGAGGGAGCCCTTGAGCTAAATTAAGAAACCTATTACTTCCAACCCTTCCCACTTAAATAAGATACTCCTTTCAAAAGATAGTCCTTGACTCTGATTTTAAAATAAGAAAGAAATTTGGAAATGATATAAGCTGTATAAAGAGCTTTTTAAAACAACAGAAATGAGACGCAAACCTTCAAAGCATTTGAAAGAGGAGTCTTAAAATCCCCAGTAAAATATCACCACAAAGCTGAGAAAAACTTATAAACTAAAATAGATTTTTAAAACTAGTGAAGCAAATTAAAGGTATGAGGAGAAGTGAAAGTCACTCAGCCGTGTCCAATCCGCTACCCCATGGATTGTAGCCCACCAGGCTTCTCTGTCCATGGAATTCTCCAGGCAACAATATGGAGTAGGTAGTGTTTCCTTCTCCAGGGGACCTTCCCAACCGAGGGATTGAACCCAGGTCTCCCACACTAAAGGCAGATTCTTTACCATCTAGCCACCAGAGAAGCCCAAAGGTATCAGGAACCATCATAAGACAGAAATATAGAAACTCAAAGAGGAGATAGCAAGGTAACAGGAAGATGTGAAATAGAATCTGATGGAGAGAAGAGAATTGAAGAAAAGGACAAAACTATTTCATAAATAAGGACTAAGTAAAGTAAGGAAGAAAAAGGGAAACATAGGAAAAGCATATAACAGAAAATAAAACTAAAGAAAGAAGTAGCTTAAAAACACAGTCTTAAATATTAAAAAGCCAATGAAGGTCCACCAGACACGAAAATCAAGTCCTACCAGGAAGAAAACCAAGTCAAAAACAAAAATTGTTTCAAACAATGTTTGAGGAAAATATTTCTGAAATAAAAGATTTGAGTCTACATATTAAAAGCTCACATTATAGTAAACATAAGATGAATGAAGTAAATATTGTGGTCTTTCAAGATAAAAATAGAAGCCTTCAGGAGGCCAACACTCTCCCCTCCAACTAAAAAAGAAACAAAACCATAAAAAATCAGGTTATAAGATAGCAATGCTCAATGCCAGAAAACAGTGAAGCAAAACTTAGACACTCTATGAAAGAAAATATGCACTGACGAATTTCATACAACTAATTTGTCTTTGACCTAAATATATTTCCAAATGTTCAAGAACTCAAGAAATATTGTTTCTGAGAACTTTCCTGGGGAGTTTCCAAGAGACAAGATTTATTCAATCAAGAAATGTTTGTGGAAATTAGGAACATGATTATTATTGTTGTACTGAACATTTTAATTGTGGAATTAAGTCTGATGAAGGAGTAATAAATAGTATGTAAATATGACCTTCTGTGATAAGGTACAAATAGCAAAACTTCCATCAGATAGGAGGATGATGGAAAGAGGTAGATCAAAGAATAAGTCCACTGAGTGCTTTATATATAATAGCTTCAAGTCAAAGGATATTTAAAACACATATGGTTCAACAAAATTAAAAACTTGTGCATCAAAGGATCCTACCAGGAGAGTGAGAAGATCCTGCTGAGAAGAAGAAACAAACCAGGTCTCTGATGAGGGCCTGTGACCCAGACTATACGAAGATCTCTCACCACTCCACATTCAAAAGATGAACACCCCAATTAAAAAATGGGCAAAGAAAAAAAAATAAAAAAAATTTTTTAAAATGGGCAAAGAACTTAGACATTTCTGAAGATACCCAATTGGCCAGTGAAAAGATGCTCAACATCATTAGTCCTTCAGTTCAGTTCAGTCACTCAGTTGTGTCTGACTCTTTGCGACCCCATGAATCACAGCACACCAGGCCTCCCGGTTCATCACCAACACCCGGAGTTTACACAAACTCATGTCCATTGCGTCGGTGATGCCATCCAGCCATCTCATCCTCTGTCGTCCCCTTCTCTTCCTGCCCCCGATCCCTCCCAGCACCAGGGTCTTTTCAAATGAGTCAGCTCTTCCCATCTGGTGGGCAAAGTACTGGAGTTTCAGCATCAGCATCAGTCCTTACAATGAACACCCAGGACTGATCTCCTTTAGGATGGATTGGTTGGATCTCCTTGCAGTCCAAGGGACTCTCAAGGGTCTTTTCCAACAACACAGTTCAAAAGCATCAAATTTTTGGTGCTCAGCTTTCTTCACAGTCCAACCCTCACATCCATACACGACCACTGGAAAAACCATAGCCTTTATTAGACGGACCTTTGTTGGCAAAGTAGTGTCTCTGCTTTTTAATATGCTATTTAGGTTGGTCATAAGTTTCTTCCAAGAAATAAGCATCTTTTAATTTCATGGCTGTGATCACCATCTGCAGTTATTTTGGAGCCCTCAAAAATAAAGTCTGACACTGTTTCCACTGTTGCCCCATCTATTTGCCATGAAATGATGGGACCAGATGCCATGATCTTAGTTTTCTGAATGTTGAGCTTTAAGCCAACTTTTCCACTCTCCTCTTTCACTTTCATCAAGAGGCTCTTTAGTTCTTCTTCCCTTTCTGCCATAACAGTGGTGTCATCTGCATATCTGAGGTTATTGATATTTTTCCCGGGAAACTTGATTCCAGCTTGTGCTTCTTCCAGCCCAGCATTTCTCATGATGTACCCTGAATATAAGTTAAACAAGTAGGGTGACAATACACAGCCTTGACGTACTCCTTTTCCTATTTGGAACCAGTGTGTTGGTCCATGTCCAGTTCTAACTCTTGCTTCCTGACCTGCATATAGGTTTCTCAAGAGGTGGGTCAGGTGGTCTGGTATTCCCTTCTCTTTCAAAATTTTCCAGAGTTTATTGTGATCCACACAGTCAAAGGCTTTGGCATAGTCAAAAAAGCAGAAATTAGTCATTAGACAGATGCAAATAAAAACCACAAGATACCACTTCATACCCAATAGTGTGATTATAAGAAAGAAACATTTAATGGAAAATGACAAGCATCGGCTAGGAGGTGAAGAAATTGGAACCCTTGTACATAGCTGGGAAGAAGGTAAAATGGTGCAAACTCTGTGGAAAACAGCCTGACAGTTCCTCCAAAAGGTCAGCATAGAATCACCAGATGACTCAGCAATTCCACTCCCAGATGTATATGTAAAAGAACAGAAAACAGGAAGTTCTGGTCCACGACTGAGACACAGGAGGCTCCTCAACTCACCTCCACCCCTGCTCACACAAAGTTGACAGCTACAACACAAAGCCATTGAAAGAAATCCAGAAATGAGTTGAGCCAGTGCTACAGATTGGGCAAGCAAGAAAATACTCACATTGGAGAGGACCTTGGCACACCCTCAAGCCACGAAGAACAAAGAAGGCGGCTTGGACAATTACAAGGGTTCAAGACACAAGCAAGAGCTTGGGAAGGTGGGACGGTGAGGTTCCTCTCCTATATGTGGTCACGTGGTCAAGACTGGAAGACATTGCTATTTGATCTAATGCCCAGAAGCCAGTACAGACTGTGGAGGAAAATGAAGTCTCCACACTGGGTCTTGCACATTTGAAAATCCCTTCCCCACACCTGCAGGTAGCTCCCTACTGGGCACACCCACTTGCACTGCAGGCTCCAACCCAACCACCGACCCTCAGCTCTGCTCCACCAACCCTCAGCTCTGCTAGCCCTGCCAATCCACCTTGTTATGTCCCAGGAATATCAGAAAGTGTTGCTGCAACAGTTTACTGGGAGGTCACTGCTCTTTACACATCTCTCCTGTTGGAGTCTGAGACTTAGCTCCACTGGCAGGCACTCCATCTGCCTGGATGGCATAGTTACCTCCTTCCTGTGGTCTCTTTTGAGAAATAAATGATAAGGCAAAATACCCTGAGTCTCTGATATGTTAGAATAACTTAGTGGCATGAGCCATCCTCTCAGTTCAGTTCGCTTCAGTTGCTCAGTCGTGTCCGACTCTGCAAACCCATGGACTACAGCACACCAGACCTCCCTGTCCATCACCAACTGCTGGAGTTTACCCAAACTCATGTCCATTGAGTCAGTGATGCCATCCAACCATCTCATCCTCTGTCGTCCCCTTCTCCTCCCGCCTCCAATCTTTCCCAGCATCAGGGTCTTGTCACATGAGTCAGCTCTTCGCATCAGGTGGCCAAAGTATTGGAGTTTCAACTTCAACAGCAGTCCTTCCAATGAACACTCAGGACTGATCTTTAGGATGGACTGGTTGGATCTTGCAGTCCAAGGGACTCTCAAGAGTCTTCTCCAACACCACAGTTCAAAAGCATCAATTCTTCGGCACTCAACTTTCTTTACAGTCATCTCTCACATCCATACATGACTACTGGAAAAACCAAAGCCTTTACTAGATGGACCTCTGTTGACAAAGTAATGTCTCTGATTTTTAATATGCTGTCTAGGTTGGTCATAACTTTTCTTCCAAGGAGTACGCGTCTTTTAATTTCATGGCTGCAATCACCATCTGCAGTGATTTTGGAGCCCGTAAAAATAAAGTCTGTCACTGTTTCCCCATCTATCTGCCATGAAGTGATGGGACCAGATGCCATGACCTTAGTTTTCTGAATGTTGAGCTTTAAGCCAACTTTTTCACTTTCATCAAGAGCCTCTTTAGTTCTTCACTGCTTTTTGCCATAACAGTGGTGTCATCTGCATATCTGAGGTTATTGATATTTCTCCCGGCAATCTTATTCCAGCTTGTGCTTCATCCAGGCCAGCCTTTCTCTAGACAATAATAATTTGGGGGTAGGGAAGACTTAAGGGGTGGCAGGAACCTACAGTGGAAGGGGGACCTTCCTAGACAGACCCCAATGACCTCATAGCTCTGCTGTCCATGAACTGGTCTCGCAGTCCTGTTCCAAGGAGGTGCCAAGGAAGGTCAAGTTCCTGGGAGGTGACACTCTGAGTGACTTCCAGAACAATGGCCTGGAAGTCAGTCTCAGCTTTGCCCCGAACTTGCTGTGTGACCTCAGGAGAATAACTCTCCTTCTCTGAGCTTCAGTTTGGGGTTTTGATTTTTATTGACCTTGCTTGTGAGCAACAGCCAAGTAGTCTGTTTAGTTTGTAATCAGGAGTAAAAATCAGCCTCATAAAGCTTTCCTTCTAAAGAAAGCTGCCAAGGGGATGCCAGAATTCCCAAAGTCACATCAGATCATGAACTACAGGGCCGCTCTTTTCCTGAGAGCTTAGAAGACAGCATGAGGTTAAACCCCCGCAAGCACTTCCTGACTGTGAGGGTTGTCCTGGGCTGGAACACTCTCTTCCTTTCTCAGGGTCAGAGGAGGGATCGCCTCACTTCCGAGAACAGGATGGGGATCACGGAGAAGCGATGTTCCCATGGAGAAGACGTCCCAGCCTAGTTAAGAATTAACTGTGTCCTTGAGCCAGCCCCCTCCCATCTACAGCCGGCTGTTCTCTCATCTTTCAGACAGGAGGGTGGGGAGAATGTCCCTCATCTCCTCCCGTTCTGGTGAGTTATTCAGGTTCAGTGCATTTCCACCTGGGGCCCCTTAGGACTCTGAGCACCACTTGTCTCTCTTCCACCAAACACAGGAGCTGGATGATGTAAAATCTAGGTGGGGGGCGTGGGTGGGGGGCGGGTTGGCTGAGATGACCTTTTGCTCAGGATCCCTTAGGGCCAGGGAAGGGGTCCCAGAGGCCACCTGCATCCTCTGTGACTAGCCACTGCAGCCAAACCTAAAGCCTCCCTCTGTGCACCCCTGATAGCTCAGCCAGCTTCAGGCAGAGGGCAGTTCTACCAGATGCCACTGGAGGTGATCTTACCAAAGGCAGAGTGGTCTCTCTCTCTCATCCACCGGAGCCCAAGAGGAGAGACCAGGGCTGGCCCCACTCACTGTGCCAGCCTGGGCCAGCCATCTCCAGCAGAGAGCACTGACCATAATTCCAATGCTTCCCTTCACAGGCCTCAGAGCTCTGCAAACCCTTCCTGGTCATTCAAAGCCGAGTTCTATCTTCCACCTAAGCCACTGCTGGGGCTTCAAGATGTTAGAGACCCAGGAAAGGGACCATCTGACTCATCAACTCTCACCCTTTATACAAATCAGAAAAACTGAGGTCCAAACACGAACAAGGCTTGTCCATATCACAACCCAAATCGGCGATATAGGCAGGACTGGATCCCAGCCCCGGACACCCAGGGCGGGTCCTCACCCGTCATCAGTTCTTGCACAAGCACCCTTGCACGGTGGCTCTTGGGCAGGGGGTGGGGCCAGGATGAGGCAGACACATACCACTCTGTTTATCCCCTCTCCTTCCTCCCTCAACTCAGTTACTCTAGCCTCCCCCAGGTTAGTAGGTGTTAATCTGGGGGCCTCTGGATTCTACCTTATCAGGTGTCAGCAACAGAAACATGAGGTGCCCCTCCTCCTGGTGCCCCCCCTGTGTTTGGGGAGCCAGTTACCTGCTGCCTTGGGCAGGAGGAAGGGAGGTGAGTATGAGTAGGTTCCTATGCTCCAAGGACAGTGCTGGTTTCTACCTTTTAAGAGAGAATAAGAGTTTGGGGAAAGGCAGGCAATGAAGTGTAAATTGTGTGTGTGTGTGTGTGTGTGTGTGTGTGTGTGTGTGTGTGTGCATGTGCCCGCTTCTTAGTACTTCCAGCAGCTTGTCTCTTGTCTGTACATCTTCATGCCTGTCAGCCTGCTTGCATGTGCAGCTGTAAATGTTTTCTTGCCAGTTTCCCAGTGCTTGCCTGTCCACATGTCTGACTGTAGGACTGTGTTCACACACATGCGTCTACCTCTAGTTATATGTGTAGCTTTGTGCCTGCTTGTTGGTGTGACCTGCATCTGCCCATGTATACCTAGGGACGACCACACACATGTGTGTCTGAGCCTGCATGGGTGTCCTAGTGAGAACACGTGTCTTCCTGTGCCTCTGCGGGGGGTGGGAGTGGACGGTCAGTCCCTGTTCTTGGTGTCTCCATGGGGGTGTCTGGACCTGTGGGTCTGCAAGGCAGGGAGATGATCTTTTCTGTCATTCCATGGCCAATTAGGTCTGGTCTGGCCTCCTGCCCATCTTGTTTGTGTCCTGCTCCAGGCTTCTCAGTCTCCTAGCCCAATCTGTGAAAGGGTCTCCGGAGTTGAGTACGGGGCATGGTCTCTGGGATCCGGGATTGTTGAAAGGAAGCTCTACCTACCCTACCTCTCTCCTCCTCTGCCTCCTTTAAAAGGCTGAGTCTGATGACTGTGGCTTTGTAGTAGAGACTGAATTCAGGCAGGTTGATTCCTCCAGTTCCATTCTTCTTTCTCAAGATTGCTTTGGCTATTCGAGGTTTTTTGTATTTCCATACAAATTGTGAAATTATTTGTTCTAGTTCTTTGAAAAATACCTTTGGTAACTTGATAGGGATTACATTGAATCTATAGGTTGCTTTGGGTAGTATACTCATTTGCACCAAATTGATTCTTCTCATCCATGAACACGGTGTATTTCTCCATCTATTTGTTTCCTCTTTGATTTCTTTCATCAGTGTTTTATAGTTTTCTATATATAGATCTTTTGTTTCTTTAGGTAGATTTATTCCTAAGTATTTTATTCTTTTCGTTGCAATGGTGAATGGAATTGTTTCCTCAATTTCTCTTTCTGTTTTCTCATTGTTAGTGTATAGGAATGCAAGGGATTTCTGTGTGTTAATTTTACATCCTGCAACTTTACTATATTCATTGACTAGCTCTAGTAATTTTCTGGTGGAGTCTTTAGGGTTTTCTATGTAGAGGATCATGTCATCTGCTAACAGTGAGAGTTTTACTTCTTCTTTTCCAATCTGGAGTCCTTTTATTTCTTTTTCTGCTCTGATTGCCATGGCCAAAACTTCCAAAACTATATTGAATAGTAATGGTGGGAGTGGGCACCCTTGTCTTGTTCCTTACTTTAGGGGAAATGCTTTCAATTTTTCACCATTGAGGATAATGTTTGCTGAGCGTTTGTCATATATAGCTTTTATTATGTTAGGTATGGCCCTTCTATTCCTGCTTTCTGGAGGGTTTTTTTTTTTATCATAAATGGATGTTGAATTTTGTCAAAGGCTTTTTCTGCATCTATTGAGATAATCATATGGTTTTTATGTTTCAATCTGTTTGTGTGGTGTATTACACTGATTGATTTGTGGATATTGAAGAATCCTTGCATCCCTGGGATAAAGCCCACTTGGTCGTGATGTATGATCTTTTTAATATGTTGTTGGATTCTGTTTGCTAGAATTTTGTTAAGGATTTTTGCATCTATGTTCATCAGTGATATTGGCCTATAGATTTCTTTTTTGGTGGCATCTTTGTCAGGTTTTGATATTAAGGTGATAGTGGCCTCATAGAAAGAGTTTGGAAGTTTACCTTCCTCTGCAATTTTCTGGAAGAGTTTGAGTAGGATAGGTGTTAGTTCTTCTCTAAATTTTTGGTAGAATTCAGCTGTGAAGCCGTCTGGTCCTGGGCTTTTGTTTGTTGGAAGATTTCTGATTACAGTTTCAATTTGCTTGCTTGTGATGGGTCTGTTGAGATTGTCTATTTCTTCCTGGTTCAATTTTGGAAAGTAGTACTTTTCTAAGAATTTGTCCATTTCTTCCAAGTTGTCCATTTTATTTGCATACAGTTGCTGATAACAGTCTCTTATGATCCTTTGTATTTCAGTGTTGTCTGTTGTGATCTCTCCATTTTTGTTTCTATTTTTGTTGATTTGATTTTTCTCCCTTTGTTTCTTGATGAATCTGGCTAATGGTTTGTCAATTTTATTTACCTTCTCAAAGAACCAGCTTTTGGTTTTGTTGATTTTTGCTATGGTCTCTTTTGCTTCTTTTGCATTCATTTCTGCCCTAATTTTTAAGATTTCTTTCCTTCCACTAAACCTGGAGTTCATAATTTCTTCCTTTTCAAGTTGCTTTAGGTGTAGAGTTAGGTTATTTATTTGACTTTTTTCTTGTTTCTTGAGGTAAGCCTGTATTGCTGTGAACCTTCCCCTTAGCACTGCTTTTACAGTGTCCCATAGGTTTTGGGTTGTTGTGTTTTCATTTTCATTCATTTCTATGCATATTTTGATTTCTTTTTTGATTTCTTCTGTGATTTGCTGGTTGTTCGGCAGCGTGTTGTTCAGCCTCCATATGTTGGAATTTTTAATAGTTTTTCTCCTGTAATTGACATCTAATCTTACTGCATTGTGGTCAGAAAAGATGCTTGGAATGATTTCAATTTTTTTGAATTTACCAAGACTAGATTTATGACCTGGGATGTGATCTATCCTGGAGAAGTTTCCCTGTGAACTCGAGAAAAAGGTGAAATTCATTGTTTTGGGATGTAATGTCCTATAGATATCAATTAGGTCTAACTGGTCTATTGTATCATTTAAAGTTTGTGTTTCCTTGTTAATTTTCTGTTTGGTTGATCTATCCATAGGTGTGAGTAGAGTATTAAAGTCTCCCACTATTATTGTGCTATTGTTAATTTCCCCTTTCATACTTGTTAGCATTTGTCTTACATATTGCGGTGCTCCTATGTTGGGTGCATATATTTTACAATTGCTATATCTTCTTCTTGAATTGATCCATTGATCATTATGTAGTGTCCATCTTTGTCTCTTTTCACAGCCTTTGTTTTAAAGTCTATTTTATCTGATATGAGTATTGCTACTCCTGCTTTCTTTTGGTCTCTGTTTGCATGGAATATCTTTTTCCAGCCCTTCACTTTCAGTCTGTATGTGTCCCTTGTTTCGAGGTGGGTCTCCTGTAGACAACATATATATGGGTCTTGTTTTTGTATCTAGTCAGCCAGTCTAAGACAGAAATATAGATCAATGGAACAAAATAGAAAGCCCGGAGATAAATCCACACACCTATGGACACCTTATCTTTGACAAAGGAGGCAAGAATATACAATGGAGAAAAGAAAATCTCTTCAACAAGTGGTTCTGGGAAAACTGGTCAACCACTTGGTAAAGAATGAAACTAGAACACTTTCTAACACCATACACAAAAATAAACTCAAAATGGATTAAAGATCTAAATGCAAAACCAGAAGCTATAAAACTCCTAGAGGAAAACATAGGCAAAACACTCTCCGACATAAACAACAGCAGGATCCTCTATGACCCACCTCCCAGAATATTGGAAATAAAAGCAAAAATAAACAAATGGGACCTAATTAAAATTAAAAGCTTCTGCACAACAAAGGAAACTATAAGCAAGGTGAAAAGACAGCCTACAGAATGGGAGAAAATAATAGCAAATGAAGCAATGGACAAAGAATTAATCTCAAAAGTATACAAGCAACTCCTGCAGCTCAATTCCAGAAAAATAAACGACCCAATCAAAAAATGGGCCAAAGAACTAAAGAGACATTTCTCCAAAGAAGACAAGCAGATGGCTAACAAACACTTGAGAAGATGCTCAACATCACTCATTATCAGAGAAATGCAAATTAAAACCACAATGAGGTACCATTACACGCCAGTCAGAATGGCTGCTATCCAAAAGTGTACAAGCAATAAATGCTGGAGAGAGTGTGGAGAAAAGGGAACCCTCTTACACTGTTGGTGGGAATGCAAACTAGTACAGCCACTATGGAGAACAGTGTGGAGATTGCTTAAAAAACTGGAAATAGAACTCCCATATGACCCAGCAATCCAAATCCTGGGCATACACACCGAGGAAACCAGATCTGAAAGAGACACGTATACCCCAATGTTCATCACAGCACTGTTTATAATAGCTAGGACATGAAAGCAACCTAGATGCCCATCAGCAGATGAATGGATAAGAAAGCTGTGGTACATATACACAATGGAATATTACTCAGCCACTAAAAAGAGTACATTTGAATCAGTTCTGATGAGATGGATGAAACTGGAGCTTATTATACAGAGTGAGGTAAGTCATAAAGGAAAAACAACAATACAGTATACTAGAGCATATATATGGAATTTAGAAAGATGGTAACGATAACCCTGTATGCTAGACAGCAAGAGAGACACAGATGTATTGAACAGTCCTTGGACTCTGTGGGAGAGGGCGAGGGTGGGATGATATGGGAGAATGGCATTCACACATGCAAATTATCATATGTGAAATGAATCACCAGTCTAGGTTTGATGCATGATACAGGATGTTCAGGGCTGGTCCACTGGGATGACCCAGAGGGATGGAATGGGGAGGCAGGTGGGAGAGAGGTTCAGGATGGGGAACACATGTACACCCATGGAGGATTCAAGTCAATGTATGGCAAAACCAATACAATGTTGTAAAGTAAAATAAATAAAGTAATTAATTCAAAAAAAATAAAAGGCTGAATCTGACCTGTCAACAGATGGGAGAGGCTGGGGCTGCAGAGATAGTCAGAAAGGTGCCTCCCCACCCAGGTGATGCCTCCACCTTCATCCCTTCTGGGTCTGTAACACTCTGACCACACCGGTGTGTGTATATGACTGTGTCTCTGTGTATATGTCTGTGAGTAGGGAGCCCGGATTTGGAGAGAAGGTTAGGGAAGGCAGATGCAAACTTGAGAGTAATACACGGGGCAAAAAACAGGGCCTGCAAAGAGAAGCAGCTTGGAGCTGATCAGGAGCCGCCAAGTGGAAACAGGGTAGATGAAGACACCAGAGAGATGGGCTGGGGCCAGACCAGGCACGGTCTAATTGCCCAGGTAGAGATTTTGAACTTCGTTGGTTTTTTTTTCCTCTGCCTTTTATGTCATCTGAGTCTCAAACCAACCCTGAGAGGATTCAGTCTAGCTTCCCATTTCAGAGACAGAAAACTGAGGCTTGGAGTACAAACCAAACTAAAACAACAACAACAAAAAAAAGCCTTGCCGGCCATTTACAACAGCATGGATGGACCTTGAGGGCATTATGCTAAATGAAATAAATCAGACAGAGAACGATAAATACTGTATGGTATCATCTTAAAAAAATCAAGCTCATAGATACAGAAAACAGTTGGTGGTTGTTGCCAAAAGTAGGGTGTAGGGGTGGGAGTGAAATGGGTGAAGGGGGTCAAAATGTACACACTTCCAGATATAAAATAAGTCACGAAGATATAAGGTACAGCCTGGTGACAACAGTTAATAATGCTACAATTCACATTTGGATGTAGCTGAAAGAATTGATCTTAAAAGTTCTCATCACCCCACTGAAATCTTGTGAAGTAATTAGCCTCCAACTAATAAAAAAATGAAAAAAATTAAAAAGTTCTCATCACAAAAAAAAAAATTATAACTATGTATGGTGACCGACATTAACGAGACACTGTGGTGATCATTCTGCAAGACACACAAAAATAAATCATCATGTTGAACACCTGAAACTAATATAATGTTACATTTCACTTTAGATGTCAATAAAAAAATAAATAAAAAACAGCAAGTCAATTTCAAAATTTAAAAAAAAAAAATTGCAAACGATGGGCAAAGAAGTATGGAGTGGAGAATTTAGATCAAGCGATCCCCAGGACAGTGCTTATACTGAATTCTGAACTGCCTCCAGCGGCAAAATCTGGGGAGTTCTCTTACAGAGAAGTCTGGGGGCTGCCCACCGGATGACGGGCCCTGCCTCCTCTCGGTGCCTGACCAGTGTCTGCACGACAGCCAGTGTCCCTCAGGGATGAAGTGCTGTCGCCAAGCGTGCTTCCTCCAGTGCGTGCGGAAGGTCTCAGGTAAGGGTCCCTCTCCACCCTGCTGACTCCAGCCAGACCCCAAGCCCCAGGGCCGGGGCACCGGCAGGACTCCCCCGGTCCCTGTGTTGCAGTTAAGATGGGCAGATGCCCCGAGGACCGTCTGCGCTGCCTGAGCCCCGCGCAGCACCTCTGCTCCAAGGACTCGGACTGCCAGGGCCGCAAGCGGTGCTGCCTGGGTGCCTGCGGCCGGGACTGCAGAAGCCCTGTCTGAGGTAGGGCTGTGTGTGCTCGGGCCAGCTCCTCCCCTCTCTGAGCCCCAGCCCTAAGAGATCCCTCGAGTTCAGCCAGCTGAACAGGAACCTTCCCAGAAGCCTGGGCCTCCTGTGGCCAGCCCTGGAGAAGTGGATGGGGTGGGAAGGGTCCTCCTATGATGACAGGAACCGAGTGTCCCTGTCCTCTTGCTGAACTTGTATCACCTGGACCACGGCCCTAACGCTCTGAGCTTCAGTTTGCCCCTGTGAAGGAGGGTGGGGAGTCCTGCCCTCCTGGCTGGGCTGATGGGGTCTGGATGGGGGAATCAGACCCAGAGCCCAGAGCTTTATTATGGAAAGGGGGTTAACCTTTTCCTTGTCTCTCCTCAGGCTAATTCTGGGTTAAGATCCATAACTCTGAACCTCAGGATGGGGTTCAGGAAGATATGAAGATGGGCGGGGTCTGGGACCCAGCAACCCAGACAGAAGCTGCCCTGCCAGTGGAAATTCCAACCTTAATAAACTCTGTTCTAGAATAATTTTCCAAACGTCAATCTGTTCACAATGTTCGCCATACCTGCAAAATAGCATCATGATATTTTGTGTATTGCCTGTACTCCTATTGACCTAATGTTTTTCTTCCAAGGGACTCACTTTTGTATAAAAATAAATTTACTTGAGAAGAAAAACTTGATATCACTACTTTAAATGGGATAAACAGGGTCACTTCTCACAAACAGAATGTAAGTGTAAAAGCAGATATAACGAAAGCAATGAAGTTCCATGTAAGTAAATCATGTCTGATTAAATGATATGAAATAATAATATTAGATTCTGGCTAGATACTGCCACCTCCCAGAACTGTGAGCCTGAAGCCTGCTCTCTGTCTCTGTTGTGATAAAGGATGATCAACGAGGGTTAAAGAGATGTTAAAGAAACAGATCTCTAATCTGGGATATTCTTGCTGGTATACTCAGGATTGAAAAGAACTTTCTCAATGAAAGAGTCACTGTTGTATGATGTTGCATCCAGACACACCCTAAGATCATTTCAAATTGCTCCACATTTGGGGAAATGTTGTCTGAACAGTTGAGATGTCATTATTTATGGGTGGGTCTGACTCTACCATTGGATAATAAGTCACTGGCCTCTATTTCTTGTGGGCCTGGTCCAAGGCCAGAGCTTAATGAGTGGGGGTGTTAAGGAATGACAGCCATCCAAGTGGCACTAGTGGTAAAGAACCTGCCTGCCAATGCAGGAGATGTAAGAGATTAGGGTTCGATCCGTGGGTCGGAAGAGGCCCTGGAGAAGGAAAATGGCAACCCACGCCAGCATTCTTGCCTGCAGAATCCCATGGAGAGGGGAGCCTGGTGGGCTACAGTCCATAGGGTAGCAAAGAGTCAGACACTACTGAAGCGACTTAGTTCACGTGGACACACACACACACACACAAACACACAGAGCCATCCCAATGGACATTCCTGAGAGTGATCCCTAGCAGACAGCAAGCAGGAAAAGAGGGAGGTCCATCCTACAACCAGAGGGAAATGAATTTTGCCAACACTCTGTGAGCTGGAAGAGAAACCCAAACCCTAGATGAGAACCACCACCCTGGCTGACATCTAACTTCAACCTAGTAAAACGCTGAGTAGAGAATCCAGCCATGTCATGCTCAGATTTCTGATCCACAGAAATTATGAGGTGATTAATTTCATATTTCTTCAAGTTGCTAGGGAGACCAGGTTCCAATCCCTGGTTGGGAAACTAGATCCCACATGCCACAGCCAAGAGTTTGCATGAAGTGAAGTGAAGTCACTCAGTTGTGTTCGACTCTTTGAGACCCCATGGACTGCAGCTTCCCAGGCCCCTCCGTTCTTGGGATTTTCCAGGCAAGAGTACTGGAGTGGGTTGCCATTTCCTTCTCCAGGGGACCTTCTCAACCCAGGGATCAAATCTAGGTCTCCTGCATTGCAGGCGGACACTTGACCGTCTGAGCCACCAGGGAAGCCCTGGTGTTTGCATGCTGCAACTAAAAAAAAGAAAAAAGAACCCTGCATGTTGCAAGTAAAAGAGCCCACATGTGGGGTCTCCCTGGTGGTTCAGATGGTAAAGATTCCACACACTGCAGCTAAGACCTGGTACAAACAAATAAATAAATATTAAAAACAAACAACCCCCCAAACAAATACCTGATTTTGAAGACTTAGCACAAAAATGAAAATGTAAAGTATCTCATTCATAATTTCTTTATTGATTCCATGTTGAAATTATTTTAATAATATTGGGGTGAAACAAAATATAGCAGTAAGACTAATGTTACCCCTTTCTTTTTACTGTTTTTAAAAGTTGCCTTAAGAAAAATTTAAAGTCTATTTGTGGCTCACATTACATCTATCAGACAGTGATGGCGTAGAGGACTCAGAAGTTGACCATATGACCTTGAGCAAGTCACCTCACCTCTCAAAGCTTTACATTTCTTATCTGCAAGATTGGAATAATAATAATAGTGCCTATGTCACAAACATTTTTCAGTTTAAAAGATAAAGTCTATAGAATATTGGAACCAAGGTAAGTGCTCAATAAATAAATCATCATTATTAATAACAATATCTGTAAAGTAGGAAACCTTTCTTGTATGGTCCTAATCTTTAGGACCAGGCACACAGTAGGTGTTTAATAAAAGCTTGTGGGTCACACACCTTGACAAAGCTCTTTGGCAGGGTTCTGTCTTACCCTTGCCACTGTGAATCAGGAATTCTGTGGGCAGGTGAGGACACTGAATTTCGGGGGCAAAATGATTTGTTTCAGGCTTCCCTGTTTCAACATGTCCCTGCTGAAATATTGGAATATGTGAGTTCCCATCCCAGGTCCACAAGGTCTAGCTAAGTGCCCTGAGCAAGTGACACTTGTGAAACAGGGAAGAGAAGACCCTGTCTGCAAGAACTTAGATAGGTCACCTGAAGCCCGCACCTGGCCCATATTAAGCACTCAACTAAGGAAGCTATTATTACTGCTGTCCTCTAGGGACCCCCCACCAAATTACCCCTCATCCCCTGGCCTCTGACTTGGTGAGGATGCCTGGGCTGTGGGGGCCCAGTCTCCACACACCCTGCTTCTTCTCTCAACCGAGTCAGGAATAGAAACCACCGCTTCCGGGCTCCCTCCCCGGGCAGCGGCAGCGATCAATAGACCTCAGCCACCGGGGACGGAGGAAGGTTGGGCAGAGGCTGCAGGCTGCAGAGGCGCAGAGGGGCCGCGGGGCAGAGCGATCCCGCCGGAAAGCGGCTCTCCAGCCTCTGCGCCTTCGGGAACCACACGGCCCGCGGGCGCCCTGGAAAGGCCCCTACAGGTACCGGACCTCCCTTGCGGGGCGGGAAGCGAGGGCGAGGTTAGGGGAAGGGGCGGGAGCTGCAACAATGGGAAGCCAGGCTGCCCAGGGGATCCCAGTGCCCGAGGCCCCACGATGAGAACTCCCTCAAGGAGTGAGCAGCGTGGAATTGGCTGAGCTTTGGGGCTGTCCCATCGGCTCATCTGTACAGAAGGAGTCGAAAACCTCCCAGTCAGGGTTAGTGGAGGGATTAAACTCAGTGAAGTGTATCTAGAGCCCAGAGAAATGACCAGCACATACTAGGTGCTCAAAATTAATGTATGTAGAGTCTTGAATCAAAAAGTCTAGTCTCCAGCCTCAACTGTGCCATAGGCTAGCTGGATAATAATTTTCAGCAAATCATTTAATCTTTATTACTGATATTCAGATTCTTGTCCGAGAAGGTTCGTTATTCATCCTGTTTCATAGAGCAGGAAAGTGAGTTCTAGAAAAAAGGGAAAAAGATTTGCCCACAGTCATGTGCCTAATGGGTAATGGAACTGGAATAGAAACCCCATCTTTTGACTCCAAGTCCAGTAGAGGCATAGGAGCTGCATCACATATATATTTATTGTGCATGAATTATGTGCCAGGAATGGTGCTGCCCATAAGCAATTCGCCTCATTTAATCCTCCAAACTTGTCATAGAACCTAAGATGTTCCCCAGTTCACAGATGAGAAAACCGAAGCTCAGAGAGGGGCATGATTCTGGTCAAGGTCAACAGTTAGTAAATGGCAGACGCAGAATTTGAACCCAAGTGTAATGAGGGAAGTGCCATGAACTGACATTTATTGAGCATCTATTGTGTTCCAGGGGCCTCTGCACACATACTCACAATAACTCTTCACCGGAATGTATTATCTCCATTCTGTCGATAAGGGAGCTAAAACCCAGAGCTGCAGGAGACTGGCCAGAGGTCACACAAGTGACGGAGGTAAGGACGAAATCCCCACCCACTTAAACACCAGGCCTAGGGTGAGTGACAGGTACCCTGCGTGCTTCCTGTCAGGCACTGGGCCAGCGGCTGGATAGGCACTCAGTCCCCGGTCCAGCCTGAGAAGCAGGCATTACTGAAGTAATCTCAGTAATCTGATGAGATTACTGAGGGTCAGGAGGTGAGTCACTAGCCCTTGAATCCAGCAGAGCTTGGAGGCAGTGAGCAGTGGAAGGAGCTAACATTTCCTGAGTATCCACTAAGGCTGAGCATGTCCATAACCTACCTTAATTCTCCAGCTTTCGAGAGCAGGTGCTATTGTCTGCATTGTGAATTGTGCATCGTGCCAGAAATAGAAATCTGGAGAAAAGCATCTTCTTCAAGGCTCCAAATGTATCGAGGTGGTGATGAACCCACCTGCCTAACTCTGGGAGACAGTAAAACAGGTAAATGACTTATCATACCCCTTCTGGAGCCAGGCCTGCTAAAGGCATTAGGTCATTTAATATTTTTGACCACTCTTTTTAATAGTTGACAGAAGCTCTGAAAGGTGACATGACTTGCTTATGGTCACACAAGACTGCCAAAATTCAGTCAGGTTGAATCTTATGGTTGCCGTGTAGTCACTAAGTTGTATCTGACACTTTGGGACCCTATGGACTATAGCCCGCCAGGCTCCCCTGTCCATGGGATTTTCCAGGCAATCTACTGGAGTGGGTTGCCATGCCCTCCTCCAGGGCATCTTCCTGACCCAGGAATCAAACCCATGTCTCCTGCATTAGCAGGTGGATTCTTTCCTGCTGAGCCCCCATGGAAGCCCTCTGACAGACTCTACAGATGTTTTAAAAAGTCTAAGCCAATGCCTCTCAATCCTGACCGTGCATCAGAATCACCCTCCAAACTTGTTGAAACGCACACTGCTGAATCTCCTCCCCTGAGTTTGTGATTCAGCAAGTCCCCAGCAGGCTAAGAATATGCTGCATCTTTGACAAATCCCCAAGTGATGGTGACTCTGCTAGCTCAGGGAACGCACCTTAAGACCTTCTGGTCTAAATTGATTCTCCCAATAACCCTAGATAGTAAGCATTGCTATCCCATTGTGTAAAAGAGGAAACTGAGGTTCAAAGTACCGGCTTGTTTAAGATCCTATAGGAAACCTCTGGTGTGCGAAAATCCAGGTTTGGACAAGGAGACATACTGTATGGGCAGCCAGCAGTTGCCAGGACATCCTGCCTTCAATAGCTCTCATCATCCAAGGTACAGCTCAGCATTTCCTTTATGTAAATGAAGGAGGCGGACTCGGTGATTTGGCCAAAGACCCCCCAGTCGGGGAATGAGAGATACTCAAACCCAAGCCTGACTCTTGAGGCCAGAGGGCACCTGACACTGTGCACCTATGGCATACCAGACGCTTGACATGGAGCCTCCAACACGCTTGGCTGGTGGATGGCACGGGGCGGGGGGATTTAGACCTGGTCTTTGGGGAAGGGGCTAGGCACTAGGGCCTCCCTGATGACTCAGATGGTAAAGCATCTGCCTGCAATGCACACAGGGTTGGGAAGATCCCCTTGAGAAGGAAATGGCAACCCACTCCGATATTCTTGCCTGGAAAATTCCATGGGTGGGGGAGCCTGGTATTCTACAGTCCATGGGATGGCAGAGTCGGTTGCGACTGAGCAACTTTACTGGTTCCCTGGATAGAGGGACTTCCCTGATGGTCCAGTGGCTAAGAACTGCACGCTCCCTATGCAGAGGGCCTGGGTTCAATCCCCAGTCAGGGAACTAGATCCCACATGCTGCAGCTAAACATCCCAAGCGCTGCAACTAACACCCAGAGCAACCGAATAAATTAAAAAATAAAATGAATAGAAAAATGATTCAGATCCATTAAAAGTGACCTTGTGAAAGAAACTCCTGCTAAGAGAGAAACTGGTGGAAGAGGAGTCCGATAAGAGAAGCGCTTTCCAGGGCTTTGCCATGGTGACCAGGGAGTGTTGCTTCTGTTTCAGAGGCGGCAACATTTGTGGTGTCCCCTGTGAAACCGCCAATGTGAAGACTCTCTGGAGTTTCACAGGAAGTAGGCAGAGGGCATCTGATGTTTGTTGACTGCCCCACTGTATTTTGGTACCTCCCTTTTGAGTTAATACCTGAGTCTTTTTAAAAAAATTTTTTATGTATTTTGCTGTGTTGGATCTTAGATGTGGCAGGTGGGTTCTTTTATTTTGGCAGGATCTTTGGCTGTGGCATGAGGGAACATTATTTGCAGCATTCGAGCTCTTAGTTGCAGCATGTGGGATCTAGATCCTTGACCAGGGATTGAACCCGGATCCCCTGCATTGGGAGCATGGAGGATTAGCCCCTGGAACACCAGGGAAGTCCCCACACTTGAGTCTTGAGGGACATCTGGACCCCTGCTGCAGACACTGAACAAATCATGCTTCACCCTGATAGCTAGGGCTGCACTAAGATGCCTGGCAAATCTGATGCTCCTACCTGACACTTAGATCTCTACTGAGTGACCCTAAGCAGCAAGGACCAAAGGGCAGCCTTTCGCAGGGCAATGCAGTACTTTCATCGTCAGCAGCACCCAGTCAGGGACCACTGGGGGCTGCGGTGAGTGTTAGGACAGAGTAAAGGTGTTCACATCACACAGTTGTTGAGCTGTGGTTGGCTGTGACCACGCTGCCTGGACGCTCATTCTTACAGTGCCCTGAGCCTGAAGCCTCATAACTCCATGAGCCACGCTTTGCAAAGTACATTCTCAAGGGAGCAGAAGCTGAGACAGAGTTAGCAGTGCAAGTTTCATGGCAAAGTAACATCTGTGAAAGGGAAGGAGAGGATGCAGGACTAGGTACCAGGAGCATCACCTTGCTGACCTGATCACATCCCTGCCAGCCCCCTGGGGCAGCTCTGGAGCAAGGATTTTCCATAAGAGGGGGTCCTCCATTAGGCAGAAAAGGAAAGAGCCTTGAATGACAGCCTTACTCTGTTCCTGGCCAGGGCCTTCCCCGGGTATAGTGTGATCTCAGCTCAAGTACCAGGTGTCTGAGAGGCACTTCCTGTCCGTGATCAGCTAACACACTCCTCGCAGCTGGGTGGCGAGCTGCTTCTTGAAGGAACTCTGAGCTGCACACCTCCTTCTGCTCTGGGGATCCACATCCCGTTCACACTGGGAACAGCTCTGGTGGGCTCTCTTCCCATAGGAAACCATAGAGGGTGGGGGTCCGTGGGGCAGACTACAGCCGCAGTCCCTGCCACAGATGCTCGCCATCGTCATCACCCCTCCTCGTCACCCCATTCGTCTCCTTGTCCTCAGCTACCATCAGAGCTACTCTCAGTGGCTTACCTGGTGGTGTGACCCAAACCCTCATCCTGAGTGTCAGCAAACCCTTCTCAGGCCACGGTCACGGCACTGGTCTGTTTCAGGTCGTGTAGGGAAGGTAACACCAAGACATTATGCTTTTCCTCTGTGCGTCTTCACCGCTCTCCTCCAGTTCTGCTGGGCCTGTCCTCTCTGAGATGCAATTCAAGTTTAGGAAAAATCCCTTCTGATTGGCTTGGCAAATCAGCTACTTAGAAGCCTGTACTCTAAATCTCATGAGCTTTGTTTTCAGTCCCACTTTGTGACGCTGAAATATTATTCAGCCGGCTCATCCTTTACCCAGCCTTCTCATCCTCAGAACCTCGGGGCCAGGACAGCAGCTAAAAGGGGCGAGAAAAGAAGCTCATCTGTGAAATATCTCAGGATCACTTTTTCTCATTCCATGGTGATCTCCACCGACACGCCTTATTATATTTAGTTCTGCTTCTTTCCTTTTTAAAAAAAAAAAAATTAAATAGCTCGTGGTCTATTTTATAGTTTTTAAATAGGACTTTTATTTATTGATTAGATCTTCTACTGTTTTTCTATTCCTGAGTTTAGAAATTTTATGATTTTATCTTTATTATTATTTTCCTTTTAGTTGTCCTTTGGTTTACTCTGTATTTTTTTAGGTCTTTATGTTAAATTCTTGATTTTTTCCCAACATTTCATTCTATTATTCATGTATATAAATGTTATTCAGCCATGAAAAAATAAGAAAATCTTGCCATTTGTGACAACAGGATGGATCCTGAGGACCCTAGGCTAGGTGAGATCGGTCTGAGATAGACAAACAATATGTGCACTGTTACATTTATTGCCGCGTTTGTCACAAGAGCCAAGGTGTGGAAACAACCTAAGTGCCCATAGAGGTGAATGGATAAGGACGATGTGACATATGTAGATCCATATATAATGGAATATTACTCAGCCATGAGAAAGATGGAAAGCCTGCCACCTACAACAACATGGATGGATCTTGAACACATTATGCTAAGTGAGATAAGTCAGACAAAGACTAGTGTTGTATGATATTACTTATATACGAAATCTAAAAAAGCCACACTCATATAAACAGAGAGAAAAATGGTAGTTCTAGGGTATGGGGAGGTGTAAGAGATAGATTATTTGAGGGTACAAATTTGTAAAGAGTAGGAAATAAGTCCTAAAGATCTAATCCACAGTAGACTGAATATGTGCTATAATATTGTATTATGATCTTTAATTTTGCTGAGACTAGAACTTATTTCATCCACTCAAAAAAAGATAATTATGTAACATGATGGAGGCACTAATTATTGATACAATGGCAATCATATTTCAATATATGTGTATCAAGTTAATATGTGGCACACCTTAAACTTACAGAGTTATGTCAAATATATTTCCATTTAAAATAAATAAAATAAATGTAAAAGGAGGAGCTGTGACAAGGCAATTAAACTGATCAGAACAGCTCAATTAAAAGGGAACAAGGACATGAAAAGGCAGCTCATGGAGGGGGAGAAAGTGTTAAGTAACACCTGAATCGATATGAAAGATGCACCATCTCTTTGATCATGAAACGCCAGTTCAAAAAACATGGTTTCCATTGCATTTTACTACAATATATTTGATTCACTAACAACTTTGGGCAATTCTTTCCCTCCTCTGGGTTTTAGTTCTATCAGCTGTAAAATGAGGATACTGGAGAGATTGTGGCCAAGGGCTCCATCAGTCCCTTAAACAGTGAAAGAGGCTGAAAGATTCTACAGGAGCTGTTGTTCTCAATATTGTGAACGTGGAAAACACAAGGAGTCGAGATCATTGAAAAGGAAGAATAAGGGGGAGCCAGAGACCCCATTGAGAATAATTGCCTTGACATTGAGGATAACTGCCTTGACATTGAGGATAATTGCCTTAACATTGAGAATAGCTGATTCGACAGATTTGTAGAGGATCATCTCAGCCAAATTGCTTCCATCTGCACCATCTTCTCCATTTGTATACGTTTCCATCAACATATTTCCGTGTGCTGTCCCATCACTCAAGAGTATTGAGCTCATCTTAGGGACTGCCCTACAGGAAACAGATTACACAGTACTGACCACACGGTCAGGAAGGTAGCTCTACATCCTGGTTGTGGACCCAGCTGGAGAAGATGCTATGACTTTGGAAAGCCCTTCATCTTCCTCTCTGAGCCTCAGGTTTCTCATGTTTAAGTAAAGAAGTGGTTCATGATCATCTCAAAGTGGACTGCCTGTTCTAACTAGAGGGAAGGCTGTGTGACAGGGAAGTTGCCAAGAGCTGATAAATACCGGGTGCGTGTTTCTGACACCTAGGACTGGCACCCCAAGAAGGACGACACACATGCCCAGTGGGAAGAGAGCATCGCTGGTCCTGTTCTTAGGGCATCAGAAGCACTCAGAGTTTTCTGTAACCTTTGAGTGATGCTCAGTTGTTCTGCCTCAGGGATGACCAGGAAACCTCAGAGACAGGCAGAAGGCTCCCAGCCTCTGATGGGCGCTCCAGGTTGTTGGATGCTAGATGCAGCAGGTGGAAGTAGGGAGCAAGAATGAGTCCTCCCACTGGCACTGAACATTTGATGTTTGTTCTTCTCAAGCTACTGTGCATAGCTCAAAGGGCTATGTGTGTGTGTGTGTGTGTGACCTTAACAGTGCCTGGAAGTCACAAACCCACTTTCTGACCCTCCCCCTGACTTCCTGCCTGGAGTTATTCACATGTCAGATATGCCTGTATTAGGTTCTAGGTTATTTGGAGTTTTAGTGCAAAGAGCTTGGAAACCTCCACCTGCTCTGGCCTTCTCTTTTACAGATGGTGTCAGTGAGGTCCAGAGTGTGTGGGACTTCTCTGAGTCTAAGTGGATTGGGCACAGTACTGCCTGCTTCTGAATCCAGGAAGGACAGAGAATACCAGGTACCTGGAAGGAATCTGAGGCTAGATGTCTGAATAGGAATGAAAAGACTCTCTTCTCTGCCCAAGTACAGGCTCCCAAGTCAGCAGAACCTGGTCCAAATGGGGACATGGAACTGATGGATACTTGGTCCAGAGTCATGTTTCCCCAATTGGGCCCCTTATCATGCTGTGAATCCCTTCTTTCTTTGAGTGAATAACTCCCCCTTGACACTATACATGATTAAAATTTTTTAATGCCAGTGCACTCCACGTGTCAGAAGACAAATGTCCAGGCATCAGTCGGAATCAGAGAAATTTACATTTACAAGAGTTTGATCAAATCAGCAAGTTCCAAAGTTAGGTAGGATGAACATTGGTCTAGGAGAGAGGGAATCAGGTCTTGGTGGCCCTGATTTGCTGAGTGAAATTGGTAAAAGCATTTCTTCCTAAATTTCTCCTTGTACAACTAATATAAAACAAAGAGGGAAAGTACATCTACCCACAGACTTTTCTTTTTTATATAATTTTATTTATTTATTTATTTTTGGCTGTGATGAGTCTTCATTGCTGTGCATAGGCTTTTCTCTAGTTGCAGCGAAATGGGGCTACTCTCTAGTTGCGGTGTGCAGGCTTCTCTGCGGTGGCTTTGCTTCCTGCAGAGCATGGGCTTCAGGGCACACAGGCTCAGTGGCTGCAGCTTGTGGGCCTATTTGCCCCACTGTATGTGGGTTCTAGATCCCGGCCCACGGATCAAACCCATATCCCTTGCATAGGCAGGTGGACCCATCTGAACCACCAAGTGAGTCCCCTCCATAGACATTTTATTGTCCCTGACCCCTTTCTTCATCTTCTTTTGAGCTATTAAAACCCTAAAAGATGATTCTTGAGAGTTCCTTGGACAGCAAGGAGATCAAGCCAGTCAGTCCTAAAGTCAATGCTGAAGCTGAAGCTCCAGTACTTTGGCCGCCTGATGCGAAAAACTGACTCATTGGAAAAGACCCTGATGCTGGGAAAGACTGAAGGCAGGTGGAGAAGGGGGCAACAGAGGATGAGATGGTTGGATGGCATCACTGACTCGATGGGCATGAGTTTGAGCAAACTCTGGGAAATGGTTAAGGATGAGGAAGACTGGCTTGCTGCAGTCCATGGGGTCACAAAGATAGGTCGTGACTGAGCAACTGAATGACCGAAGAATAATGACAACCACCCCTTCCTTGGATTGTTTTGTTAATCTGGTGCCAAAATCACCAAGGGAGGCTGTGCAGGGGCAAAACTATTGCATCCTTGAAAGTTGCTATGAAAGTAGAGCTTTAATGTTCTCACCATAACAACAACAACAATAAAATAGCCATTACCTGAGAAGGATTTATTAACTATTCTTATTGTGGCAAATATTTTGCAGTGTATACATATATCAAATCAGCAGGTTATACACCTTACACTTATACAATGTTTATGTCAATTTTATCTCAATAAAATGTAAGAAAGAGACAAAAATCAAAGGGGTAAATATTTCTGTTCTTCACTATACAGAATCTTCACATTCTGGAACATGTTAATTCTTTATGCATAACTTTTTTATTTGCTACGTGAATACTTGTTTACATTTCTTTTTTAAAGTTCTCCCTTCTGTCATTAAGTTTATTTGTTGAGTGGTTTAATTGTGTTGATATTAGTATTGGGAATTTTTCCCAATTTCTGATTATTGCTAGTTTATAATAAAAATAGAATTCATGGGACTTCCCTGGGGGTCCAGTTAGGGCTTGGTGCTTTCACTGCCGTGGGCTGGGCCTGAGTTCAATCCTTGATTGGGGAACTGAGATCCCGTAAGCTATGTGGTGCAGCCAAAAACTTAAAATAGGATTTAGTTTTGCCCCTATGTCCATAAAGCCCTATTCAAATAGCCATTACATGGAAACAACCTAAATGTCCATCAATAGATCAACAACAACAACAATAAAAAAATGGTTGGATAAAGAAGGTGTGATATACACAAAATGGAGTGCTATTCAGCCATAAAAAAGAATGAAATAATGCCATTTGTAGCAACTTGGGTGAACCTAGAGATTATCACACTAAATGAAGTAAGTCAGAAGGAGAAAGATGAATACTATATGATATCACTTACATGTGGAATCTAACATATGACAAAAAGGACCTTATCTATGAAACAGAAACAGACTCACAGACATAGAGAACAGACTTACGGTTACAAGGGGGTGGAGGTGGGGAGGGATGGATTGGGAATTTAGGATTCGTAGGTACAAACTGTAATACATAGAATGAATAAACAGCAAGGCCCTCCTGTATAGCACAGGGCACTATATGCAATATCCTGTGATAAACCATAATGGAAAAGCATATGAAAAAATATGTGTATGGATATATAGATCTGAATCTCTTTGCTGTACAAAAGAAATGAACACAACATTGTAAATCAGTTATACTTCAATAAAAATTTTTGACAAAATTGGACTTATCATCACTAACTAGCTCCGTGTCCTTGGGTGATTAATGATGCTTTCATGGCTTCAGTCTTGTTGTTGTTGTTGTTGGCTGTGCTGTGTGGTTTGCAGGATCTCAGTTCCCTGATCGAGGATCAAAGCCACATCCTCTGCACTGGAAGTGCAGTCTGACCCATTGGATTGCCAGGGAAGTCCCATGGTCTCAATCTTTTAACAAAATTAAAGAGGTGTATATGGCCCATCTGAGGGAGTTCTAATGAGAAATAAGACAACGCTTATGACATGTTTAGTACAGGATATGGAAGAGACAAAACACTAAAACAGAAACCATCCTCACCGCCAGTGGTGTATTATGCTTCTCAGACCAGAAGTTTAGGCCCTGCTCTTGTCTGTGCTCCAAGATGCGTGGTCCAGTCCATCCCCTGGAGAATCAGAGGGGAACCCTGGCTCGTGGGGTGGGGGGGTGGTGTCTAAGGGACACTGGGCTATCTGTTCTCTCACCCCCAACAAGGCCTCTGCTCCCCAACTCCCCTCTAGCAGAGGCCAACACACACACGCAAAGAAGACATGTTTCAGCGCCAGAATATCGGGGCTGAACTGACATTCATTACTAGACTTCCAGCATAATTTCACCCAACTCCCCTCAAACTGAATAGACAAAACTGAGGCTCAGAGCAAGAAAGAGATTCATCTGCAGTCATCTAGCAAGTTGGGAGGAGCCTAGAGCTAGAACTCAGGTCTCCTGACTCCCAAGTGGGGTGCCCACTGAACCCCAATGCCCCTCCCACTTCTTCCTGGAGAACTCCATTGCACAACGACAGTGGGGCAGATGAGCCAATAGCAGAGCCATGAGGTCATCCAAGGTTATGCAACATATGCCTTCCTGCTGTCTTCACTCCTCCAGTCTACTCTACCCCAACTTGTATGTCCTCAGAGAACGTTATTCAGCAATGACACGGAAGAATCGATGTGTCTTGCCTCCTCATTCACATCCTGAAATAGAAAGCTGGGAGAGGATATTGCTTCACCCAAAGGAATTGTGTGTTATTGGAGGTCATCTCAGGTGTGAACAGGTGAATGTTTCAAGAGCAGGGATTTCCTGGCATCTGTCTTTCTGTCTTCTTGGACGATACAGATTCATGGGAAACGTTAGAGAAAGGGAGGGAGGGAGTCAGAGGTTTAGCCAGTAGGGCTGGCTGGTCACACTGGCAGGGTTGATCATAGCCAGGTCAGAAGTGGAGGTCAATGGGAAGGTTTGGGGGCTTTATTTCCCTGGTTCGAGGCCAGAGGCAAATGTCTAGGTTTCCATCTCCTGGTGAAATGGAGGCTGTGGTTCTTGGGTTGATTTTTGGATTTCTACAGTGAACCCTAGGAACAGGCCTCTTGTTCCTGCCCCTGCTCTGCTTCACACCCCAAGAACATCTGCCATGGGTCCCACTCCACTCTCCACTGGGGACAGCAAGTCCCAAACCCACACCCAGAGCTCTCAGGAGCCCAGAAGTCACAGGAGCCAGAAACAAATGGAGTTGAAAGCAGTCTTTTATTGGAAAGTGCATGAGGGAGGCAGTCCATGCTCAAGCTTGGGCCTCCTAGATGAGAGGAAGAAGGGGCAGTGTGGGAGAGGGTCGTGCGACAGGCACCGGGGCCTACCTCCCTGGGGACATCACAGGTGCAGCAAGAAGACTCTACCTGGTAGAAGAAAAGAGAGTCGGAAATGTGAATCAGCAGGTGAAAGACTCAGAGGCAGTGGGAGGCAGGACCAAGTCTACATGTCATCCTTCTCAGGATCCCAGTTATAGCCTCTGAGACCCCTCAGTCTCTCCATCACCTCCCCATGTCCTTTCCCCCACTAGCCTAGGATCACCCTCCACCAGCCAGCCTCTCTGTACCCTCACGGGTCACCCTTTCCTCCACCCAGTTCTCACCTCACCGGGGATCCATACAGGTCTTCCCACAAGAGCCTTCACAGCACTTCTTGGCTCCTGGGCACTGAGCATCTCTCAGACACTTGTTAGGGGGATTCATCATGGCGCACCGGATCAGGATCCTGGGGCAGGAGCCACGTTTAATGAGGAATGGACCTCCTGCTCGGTCTTGTCCTTTGACTGGATCTTGACCTTTGACTGGATCTTGTCCTTTGACTGGATCTTGACCTTTGACTGGATCTTGTCCTTTGACTGGATCTTTTCCTTTGACTGGATCTTGACCTTTGACTGGTTCTTGTCCTTTGACTGGATCTTTTCCTTTGACTGGATCTTGTCCTTTGACTGGATCTTGTCCCCTTACTGGTTCTTGTCCTTTGGCTGGATCTTGACCTTTGACTGGATCTTGTCCTTTGACTGGATCTTGACCTTTGACTGGATCTTGACCTTTGACTGGTTCTTGTCCTTTGACTGGATCTTGTCCTTTGACTGGATCTTGACCTTTGACTGGATCTTGTCCTTTGACTGGATCTTGACCTTTGACTGGATCTTGTCCTTTGACTGGTTCTTGTCCTTTGACTGGATCTTGTCCTTTGCCTGGTTCTTGTCCTTTGACTGGATCTTGACCTTTGACTGGATCTTGTCCTTTGACTGGATCTAGACCTTTGACTGGATCTTGACCTTTCACTGGACCTTGACCTTTCACTGGATCTTGACTTTTCACTGGATCTTGTCCTTTGACAGGCGACTGACCATTGATTGGACCCTTTCCATTGACTACAACATTTCCTTTCTTAATGCCTTGACTTTTCGGACTACCTGTTGAAAGAAATATTCCCACATTTAGACCAATGGGTCTGCTTCAAATATCTAGTCTTTGCTCCAGGTCCAGCCACTGCTCACTGCGGTGTCCCTTAAGCTGAGGGACACTGAGACAGAGGAGGCTCACCAGGGTTAGCTGGGGTATCCATTCTCAGATGGCTGTTCCCTGGGCTTTGGGGAAAATGTCCATAGGACCAGGTTTCCTATGGGTGTCCATTTTTTCCCCTCACCCTCCATTCTGGGTCCTGGGCCCTCATGAGGATATGCCAGGGAGGAGTGACTTTCAGGAGATGAGGACACATGGTCATCTTTGGGGAAACTTGGTGGAAGGGCAAGGAGCTGTGAGACACATGCCAGGAGACCTGAGCTCCAGCCTGGCTCTGGAGATTGCCCTGACAATCCCTCACCTCACTCTGGATCTCAGTGTCCTGCTTTGGAAAACAAAAGTCTTCAGACTCCATGATTTCTGAGGCCCTGTTGGTTCTTAACCTCCTTTTCTAGGACTGATGACTCAGGTGCTTTGATGGAGCAAACAGACGGGGAGGAGACCCCCACACCCAGGGCCCAGATTCCTGGGGCTTCTCAACTTCATTTCATGTTCTGTTCAAGTATCAGTGCTTGAGACCAGGTCATGTTACAACACTCCTTCCACAAACAGCCCTGATTTCTCAGTCCTGAGGCAGAATGTACATGGAGTCTAGTGGGCAACTTCCTAGTTCTCTGGATACACTCCAGGCTGAAGAGTGGGCTCCAGCTCTGCATGCTGCCCCTTGTCAAGACCCAGGCTGCCCCTAACAACCTCTCCTCAACCCAAGCTGGCCTCACCCAGGCCACTTGTCCACTCACCTCTTACAATAGCTGCCTCTGCCACCAGTGTCCCAAGGACGAGAAGGACCACAACCTGGACCAAGAAGCTTCTGGTCTTCATGTTGTCAGGAAGGTGTATGACTGAGAGCTGTAACTAAGCCTAGTTTTATGCAGCTTCAGCTTGGCCACGTGCCAAGGGTGGATCTGTGGTTTCACAAAGGATAAGACTTACTTTTCCTTAGTTCTACCAGGAAATATCCACCCCCATCCTGGGAGGGACCTTGGGCCCTTCCCCAGGGATTATCCACTGGGAGATATGGTGGCTGTTACATCATTTCTAATAGCCCCAAGAGCTGTCTCACATTCTCACAAAGAAGTTGGGCTGGCTGGTCTGTACGCATCATCATGACCAAATTCTTTATACTTAAAGAGTATGAAGCCCAAAGGAGAGAGAGGAATCACCCACAGTCATTCAACAAGTCAGTGGTAGGTCCGGTGTACTGTTTTCATAGCCAAGGTGTTCCCCCATTACTCCCCAGCTCCTGCAAGCCCCACCCAGACCTACCCTAACAATTTACCCTTCCCAGCATCACGCTAGGCTTTTCTTTCATTCTCCCCTGATCCCAAGAAAAACTCCCAAGGGCAAATTTGCCTTGAATGTTTAATGACTAATCAGTATACTTTTCCATTTCACAGGCAGTCTCTGAAACGCACCAAGAAACTAATAGAGAAGGTGGCATTCGACATCTGGAGTGGCATGATGCTCTTGAAATCACAGTAAGAAGAGAGGGAACACCCAGTAAGGGAAGAAAACAGAAATCATCTATAAGGTGGAATCTACAGTGCATGCATCCAATATGACTTCTGCCTTTTTAAAACAGGCACCCTGTGTCTTCTGAAGAACTCCTGTTTCTTTGTGCCATCAACTTAGGAATCTAATGGGGATGTTGATCATTAAAGCTTGACACCCAGTCACAGATCAGGGTGTGTGAGTGTGTATGTGGTCAGTTGACATCCTTTATTTAAATGGACACTAAGGGGAAGTCCCTCATTTTGGTAAAGGTAAGAGAGATGAGCCTAGGAACTCGTGAAGCTATGGGTTCCAGTCTGGGAGGAAGGCAACTGTTTGAGAAAAATAAACTTAAGTCAATTAGGAAAGCAGAGAAATGATGGTAAGAGAGGTTCTGGAAGGGACTAAGCTTTGGAAGCCAGCCCTTCATTCCCCTCTATCTTGAGAGCAGTTCTTCCCATACCTTTGCCATAGTTCGGTTATGACCCAATAAACTGCCTAAGCTAGTCTGAGTTCACATTTTGTCACTGCTGTCATAGTTCAGAGTAATAAAAATGAATACACAGATGTTAGACATTGTCAGGAACAGAAATGAAGTGTGGAAATAATAGTTGAGTTCTGGGTGAGACAGGGATGAAAGCAAACTAAGTATTTTATAGTCAAATATTTGTTTAAATCTCCATCCTTTGTCTCTTTGGACTCAGATCTCATCATGCCCACCAATGCTGCTGAAACATTAAGGAGCTATAATAAATGCAAGACATTGGAGTTGGCAGGCTACTTAAAAAAAAAAAAAAAAACCCTCATCACAAAATATATTATACAAACAAAAAAAGTGTGTAGAACTTATATTCTTTAAAGAATTAAAGCATTAAAATGGCAGCCTGCACTCACTTACCAGGTAAAAAAGGATACTATTTCCTGTATATAGGCCCTATCAACATTTACTCCTCACCAATTTCTTCCCTCTCCATCTTCCACAGAGGTAACGACTATCTTGGATTTTCTAATTTTCTGTTAACTCACGCATCTTGCCCATTTCTAGCTGGGTTGTCTACCTTTTTCTCATTGTTTTGTATATAGAAGAAACTCTCACTCATTACTAGTGAGAGTGAATATTCATGCAACCTATTTGAAAATAAGTTTGGCATCAGCTAGTAAAATTAACCAGTCCATCCTAAAGGAGATCATTCCTGGGTGTTCATTGCAAGGACTGATGCTGAAGCTGAAACTCCAATACTTTGGCCACCTGATGCAAAGAGTTGACTCATTGAAAAAGACCCTGATGCTGGGAGGGATTGGGGGCAGGAGGAGAAGGGGACGACAGAGGATGAGATGGCTGGATGGCATCACCGATTCGATGGGCATGAGTTTGAGTAAACTCCGGGAGTTGCTGATGGACAGGGAGGCCTGGCGTGCTGCAATTCATGGGGTCGCAAAGAGTTGGACATGACTGAGTGACTGAAATGAATTGAACTGAGTAAAATTAAACATGAGTAAAATCTTTTAGATTTTTGCCAACCTGATGAGTAAGAAGTGATACGCTGCTGAAGTTTTTAGTTAGCATTTCTCTATCAATTATTTCAAACATTTTTCACATCTTAAAAGCCACTTATATTTCTTTATCTGAAAACTTCATTTCTTTTGCTCATTTTCCTATATAGTCATTAGCTTTTTTCTTCTCAACTTCTAAGCACTCCTTACATATTGTAAAAGTCTTTATCTGTGATAAGGTTTGCAAGTAAAAATTTTAACTCATTCTTGGTGGCGGTGGTGGTGGAGTCGCTCAATCGTGTCTGACTCTTTGTGACCCCGTGGACTGTAGCCCACCAGGCTCTTCCGTCCATAGGATTTTCCAGGCAAGAGTACTGGAGTGGACTGCCATTTCCTTCTCCAGGGGATCTTCCCAACCCAGGGATTGAAGCCAGGTCTCCCATATTGTAGACAGACGCTTTACTGTCTGAGCCACCAGGAAGTCGGGGTGGCACTCTTTTCTGCTCTTATCTAGAGATTACCTACTGTTGTTTGGTTATTTTTGCTCTGGATTTCTGCACTTCTGCTTCATGATATCCTTAGATTGGTGAAACTGGTTCATTAATCTGTTTTCAATTTGTGTGCCAAAAAAAATCTTAATGGTACAAATGAGTCATAGAAAAAAATAATTTTCTAAACTGAAACTGACACAAGAAAAAGCAGAAAATCTGAATAATACTGTAACCATTACAAAAATGGAAACAACAGCCAACAATATTTGACCAAATTAAAGCATCAGGATTAGACCTCTTCATAAGACCTCTTCATTAGACCTCTTACAAGGCAATCAAGGAACAACTAATTCTAATATAACATAAATAAAAATAAAAAACAATTCCCAGTTTCTTATGTCTTATGAAGTAAACATAATCTTGATACCAGAGCTTAATAAGAACTTATACCAATTATATGTCAATAAAGTTGTTTAAAAATAAAATTATCAACAAGGATTCTATGAAAAAGAAAGATTTGCTAAAAAGTGAAATTTTAGCAAATTTCACTCATAGAACACAGATTCATGAATATAAAAATCAACAGTGTTCATAAAATTCCAAACAAATCTACATATAATTGTTAGAATCAATGAGAGTTTATCATGACAGATGCATACAAAGGAAATGTACAAAAATCAATGGTACTATATGCATTAACAACACAAATCAGCAAATGAAATTTTAATAATTTTATAATCATATAAAATATGAAAAGCTTATAAATATATGTAATAAATTTTGTGCAGAATCACTACAGAGAAAAGTATAAAACTTTAGTGAGAGACATTTTCTAACACTCCCAAATCAGGTATGTATACCATGTTCATGGATTGGAAGACTCAATATGATAAGTATGGCAATTCTCTTCAAATTGATTTTTAGTCTAAATGCGCTCAAACCCCCAGAAAAGTTTTTACAAAAGTAAACCAAGAGAAACTTGGCAATGCAATTCTGAAATGCATACAAAAAATGCAAAAGATAGCCAAAATACTCTTGAAGAATAATTTAATAAGACTTGATGTAGGAGATATCAATCTTTATTTTAAAGCTGTAATAATTATGATAAAGTGGTATTACAACAATCATAGACAGATATGCAAATGAAACAGAATAGAGAGTCCTCAAACAGATGACTGCACATGATGAGAGTATGTTTCTAACTTGGCTATAGTAAATAAATATCGCTATAGTCATATTTAGAAGGCTGCACATCATAATATTAATATACATTCCCTAAGTGGCTGAAGGAAGTTTCAGGTTAAGAAGGTAGGATAGAAGAAGAAAAATAAATAAATTTTGATTTACCAAAAAACTCATCATGTCTCATGGAATTTTATTACAATTATAAATATATTGCTAAAAAAATGAATATCACTAGATCTCTGTTTACTGTCTTCCAGTGATGTCTATGAAATCTTACCAACAGAAAAAAAAAGGTGGAGAGTAATATATGGGCTTTGACAATACTTCAGTTGAACATTCCTGTATATGAAAATACTTACGTGTGAAAAAGGAAAAGGGTTTGAAGGAATAGCCACTGCTGTGAATACTGGTTACATGATGATGATGGGAGTGGAAAGGGGACAAGCATGAGTAGCTCTGCCTTTATCCATATTAGTTTCTAATTTTTTTTCTTGTTATAGTTGTCGATGAAAGCTCAGTTAACAATTCAGAAGAAAGGGAATTTTATTTGAACCAGACTGAGGATTATAACCCGGAAGAGAGACTCTCAGAAAGCTCTGAGACACTGTTCCGCCAGGTACAAGTTGAAGGCACAGTCATATACATTTTTGAGACAAAGGATCATACATCAAAATGACATCCTGATATTTTATACAAAGTTCACCAAGGACACATAGTGCAGGTAAGCACGTATAAAGAGAGCGGGAAGTCCGTGATCCCCTGCAGAGTTGGGAAAGAATGCTATCCTTTGAAGAAATTGTATTGCTAATGTCAGAAGAAAGGGGAAAATGTTATCTTTATGGTTAAGCAGACACTACTATCTTCGAGGAAGTTTGTTTAATATGTAATGCAGGTACACACTACACACTAGGGAGGGAGGGTAGAGGCCCAAACGGATGCAGAGAGAGAATTCTGTGTTTAGTTTTTTCTTGTCCTGCCAGGAAATAAGAATTTTATTTCATCACAGCAAAAATCTCTTGTGATCTGAACATATCTAATAAAGAAAATTAAAATTCATAATTTGTTGTTTAGTCGGCTAAGTTGTGTCCAACTCTTTTGCAACCTCATGGACTGTAGCCCCCCGCAGGCTTCTCAGTCCATGGGATTTCTCAGGCAAGAATACTGGGGAGGATTGCCATTTCCTTCTCCAGGGGATCTTCCCGACCCAGGGATCAAACTCACATCTCCTGCATTGGCAGGCAGATTCTTTACCACTGAACCACCAAAATTCATTACAGGTTACAATAAAGCACTCAAGTAATCACGTGAGTGGAGAAAACAGAGTAATTAAGAGTTGCATCAAAAGAAATGATTATATATACATGTAATCATTAATGTCAGTGTTACAAAGGGATGTTTAAAATATGTCATAATGTAAAAGGAAAACAGTGCACCAATCAGAGGCCGTCAAAAGAAATTACCTAGGTAATTCAACCAGAAAAAGAATTTCAGCTATTGTATGAGCACATCTCATTGTAAGAACCAAAATCACGTGTGAAATCCTGGATATGAAAGAGTCTGGCAAAAGATAGGCATTTGATTTACAACCCCTGCAGGAAGGCATTCTGGGAGCAGCTGAAATGCATGCAGATGGAGACACTGCACAGTATCTGCCATACCCCAGCTCCCTCCCATACTTACACTTCCAGTTAGAAACTATTCACCTCTCAGAAGGCAAAGCTTGCCCACTTGAGTGGGAGCTGAAGTGAGTGGGTCTGAGAATAAGCCAGGTAGGACACAAGAGCTGGGAGATATGAATAAAATCAATAGAGAAGAATGCAGGGTATTTATGAGAGCAGTCGTTACCTTGCAGTGCTGGAGTAATATCTCATAGTGGCCAGGGCTGACGGTGGAGCCCTCCTCTCTCAGACAAGTACCTAAGAAAGAGAAGTCCACCTATGTGTTAGGAAAACTGCAACAGAGGAGGGAGCCCTTGAGCTACATTAAGAAACTTATTACTTCCAACCCTTCCCACTCAAATAAGATACTCTTCTCAAAATATAGTCCCTGACTCTGATTTTAAAATAAGAAAGAAATTTGGAAATCTTATAAGTTGTATAAAGAGACTCCTTTTTAAAACAACAGAAATGAGAAGCAAACCTTCAAAGCATTTGAAAGAAGTTTTAAAATCCCAGGTAAAATGTCACCACAAAGCTGAGAAAAAATTATAAACTAAAATAGATTTTTAAAACTAGTGAAGCAAATTAAAGGTATGAGGAGAAGTGAAAGTCGCTCAGCCGTGTCCAATCTGCTACCCCATGGATTGTAGCCCACCAGGCTTCTCTGCCCATGGAATTCTCCAGGCAACAACATTGGAGTAGGCAGCGTTTCCGTCACCAGGGGACCTTCCCAACCGAGGGATTGAACCCAGGTCTCCCACACTAAAGGCAGATTCTTTACCATCTAGCCACCAGGGAAGCCCAAAGGTATCAGGAACCATCATAAGACAGAAATATAGAAACTCAAAGAGGAGATAGCAAGGTAACAGGAAGATGTGAAATAGAAACTGATGGGAGAAGAGAATTGAAGAAAAGGACAAAACTATTTCATAAATAAGGACTAAGTAAAGTAAGGAAGAAAAAGGGAAACATAGGAAAAGCATATAACAGAAAATAAAACTAAAGAAAGAAGTAGCTTAAAAACACAGTCTTAAATATTAAAAAATCAATGAAGGTCCACCAGACACGAAAATCAAGTCCTACCAGGAAGAAAACCAAGTCAAAAACAAAAATTGTTTCAAACAATGTTTGAGGAAAATATTTCTGAAATAAAAGATTTGAGTCTACATATTAAAAGCTCACATTATAGTAAACATAAGATGAATGAAAGTAAAAATTGTGGTCTTTCAAGATAAAAATAGAAGCCTTCAGGAGGCCAACACTCTCCCCTCCAACTAAAAAAGAAACAAAACCTTAAAAAATCAGGTTGTAAGATAGCAATGCTCAATGCCAGAAAATAGTGAAGCAAAACTTAGACACTCTAGGAAAGAAAATATGCACTGAGGATTTTTGTACAACTAATTTGTCCTTGACCTAAATATATTTCTAAATGTGCAAGAACTCAAGAAATACTGTTTCTGAGAACTTTCCTGGGGAGTTTCCAAGAGACAAGATTTATTCAATCAAGAAATGTTTGCGGAAATTAGCAACATGATTTTTATTGAGTACTGAACATTTTAATTGTGGAATTAAGTCTGATGAAAGAGTAATAAATAGTATGTAAATATGACCTTCTGTGATAATCTACAAATAGCAAAACCTCCATCAGATAGGAGGATGAGGGAGAGAGGTAGCTCAAAGAAAAAGTCCCTGGACTGGTTTATGTATAATAGCTTCAAGTCAAAGAATATTTAAAACACATAAGGTTCAACAAAATTAAAAACTTGTGCATCAAAGGATCGTATCAGGATAGTGAGAAGATCCTGCTGAGAAGAAGAAACAAACCAGGTCTCTGATAAGGGCCTGTGACTCAGACTATACTAAGATCTCTCATCACTCCACATTCAAAAAATGAATACCTCAACTTAAAAATGGGCAAAGAACGTAGACATTTCTCTGAAGATACACAAGTGGCCAGTGAGCACCAGGAAAAGATGCTCAACATCATTAGTCATTAGGCAGATGCAAATCAAATTCACAAGATACCACTTCATACCATTAGTGTGATTATAAGAAAAAAATTTAATGGAAAATGACAAGCATCGGCTAGGAGGTGAAGAAACTGGAACCCTTATACATACTGGGTAAGAGGTAAAATGGTGTAAACTCTGTGGAAAACAGCCTGACAGTTCCTCCAAAAGGTCAGCATAGAATCACCAGATGACTCAGCAATTCCACTCCCAGATGTATATGTAAAAGAACTGAAAACAGGAAGTTCTGGTGCATGACTGAGACACAGGAGGCTCCTCAACTCACCTCCACCCCTGCTCACACAAACTTGACAGCTACAACACAAAGCCATTGAAAGAAATCCAGTAATGAGTTGAGCCAGTGCTACAGACTGGGCAAGCAAGAAAATACTCACATTGGAGAGGGCCTTGGCACACCCTCAAGCCACGAAGAACAAAGAAGGCGGCTTGGACAATTACAAGGTTTCGAAACACAACCAAGAGCTTAGGAGGGTGGGACAACAAGGTTCCTCTCCTATACATGGTCACATAGTCAAGACTGGAAGACGTTGCTATTTGATCTAATGCCCAGAAGCCAGTACAGACAGTGGAGGAAAATGAAGTCTCCACACTGGGTCTTGCACATTTGAAAATCCCTTCCCCACACCTGCAGGTAGCTCCCTACTGGGCACACCCACTTGCACTGCAGGCTCCAACCCGGACCACCGATCCTCAGCTCTGCTAACCCTGTCATCTCACCTCGTTATGTCCCAGGAATATCAGAAAGTGTTGCTACAACAGTTTACTGGGAGGTCCCTGTTCTTTACGCATCTTCTCTGTTGGAGTCTGAGATTCAGCTCCACTGGCAGGCACTCCATCTGCCTGGATGGCATAGTTACCTCCTTCCTGTGGTCTCTTTTGAAAAATAAATGATAAGCCAAACGCTCTGAGTCTCTGAAATGTTAGAATAACTTAGTGGCATGAGCCATCCTCTCAGTTCAGTTCACTTCAATCGCTCAGTCATGTCCGACTCTTTGCAAACCCATGGACTGCAGCTCGCCAGGCCTCCCTGTCCATCACCAACTCCCGGAGTTTACTCAAACTCATGTCCATTGAGTCAGTGATGCCATCCAACCATCTCATCCTCTGTCGTCCCCTTCTCCTCCCTCCTCCAATCTTTCCCAGCATCAGGGTCTTTTCACATGAGTCAGCTCTTCGCATCAGGTGGCCAAAGTATTGGAGTTTCAGCTTCAACAGCAGTCCTTCCAATGAACACTCAGGACTGACCTCCTTTAGGATGGACTGGTTGGATCTCCTTGCAGTCCAAGGGACTCTCAAGAGTCTTCTCCAACACCACAGTTCAAAAGCATCAATTCTTTGGCACTCAACTTTCTTTATATTCCACCTCTCACATCCATACATGACTACTGGAAAAACCAAAGCCTTTACTAGATCGACCTCTGTTGACAAAGTAATGTCTCTGATTTTTAATACGCTATCTAGGTTGGTCATAACTTTCCTTCCAAGGAGTAAGCCTCTTTTTACTTCATGACTGCAGTCACCATCTGCAGTGATTTTAGAGCCCAGAAAAATAGTCTGCCACTGTTTCCCCGTCTGCCACGAAATGTTGGGACCGGATGCCATGATCTTAGTTTTCTGAATGTTGAGCTTTAAGTCAACTTTTTCACTCTCCTCTTTCACTTTCATCAAGAGCCTCTTTAGTTCTTCATTGCTTTCTGCCATAACAGTGGTGTCATCTGCATATCTGAGGTTATTGATATTTCTCCCGGCAATCTTATTCCAGCTTGTGCTTCATCCAGGCCAGCCTTTCTCTAGACAATAATAATTTGGGGGTAGGGAAGACTTAAGGGGTGGCAGGAACCTACAGTGGAAGGGGGACTTTCCTAGACACACCCCAATGACCTCATGGCTCTGCTGTCCATGCACTGGTCTGTCCTGTTCCAAGGAGGTGCCAGGGAGTTCAACTTCCTGGGAGGAGACACTGTGAGTGACTTCCAGAACAATGGCCTGGAAGTCAGTCTCAGCTTTGCCCAGAACTTGCTGTGTGACCTCAGGAGAATAACTCTCCTTCTCTGAGCTTCAGTTTGGGGTTTTGATTTTTATTGAACTTGCTTGTGAGCAACAGCCAAGTAGTCTGTGTAGTTTGTAATCAGGAATAAAAATCAGCCTCATAAAGCTTTCCTTCTAAAGAAAGCTGCCAAGGGGATGCCAGAATTCCCAAAGTCACATCAGATCATGAACTACAGGGCCGCTCTTTTCCTGAGAACTTAGAAGACAGCATGAGGTTAAACCCCCGCAAGCACTTCCTGACTGAGGGTTGTCTTGGACTGGAAATCTCTCTTCCTTTCTCAGGGTCAGAGGAGGGATCGCCTCACTTCCGAGAACAGGATGGGGATCATGGAGAAGCGATGTTCCCATGGAGAAGACGTCCCAGCCTAGTTAAGAATTAACTGTGTCCTTGAGCCAGCCCCCTCCCAGCTACAGGCAACTGTTCCCTCATCTTTCAGACAGGAGGGCGGGGAGGATGTCCCTGATCTCCTCCCATCCTGGTGAGTTACTCAGATTTAGTGCGTTTCCACTTGGGGCCCCTTAGGACTCTGAGAGCCACTTGCCTCTCTTCCACCAAACACAGGAGCCGGATGATGTGAAATCTAGGTGGGGGGTGGGGGGTGAGAGTTGGCTGAGATGACCTTTTGCTCAGGATCCCTTAGGGCCAGGGAAGGGGTCCCAGAGGCCACCTTCATCCTCTGTAACTAGCCACTGCAGCCAAATCTAAAGCCTCGCTCTGTCCACCTCTGATAGCTCAGCCAGCTCCAGACAGAGGGCAGTTCTACCAGATGCCACTGGAGGTGATCTTACCAAAGGCAGAGTGGTCTCTCTCTCTCATCCACCGGAGCCCTAGAGGAGAGACCAGGGCTGGCCCCACTCACCGTGCCAGCCTGGGCCAGCCATCTCCAGCAGAGAGCACTGACCCTAACGCGAAAGCTTCCCTTTTCAAGTGTCCAGATCTCTGCAAACCCTTCCTGGACATTCAAAGCCGACTTCTATCCTCCACATAAGCCATGGCTGGGTCTTCAAGATGTTAGAGACCCAGGAAAGGGACCCCCTGACTCAATAACTCTATCTTTCATACAAATGAGAAAAACTGAGGTCCAAACACGAACAAGGCTTGTCCAAATCACAACCCAAGTAGGAGATACAGGTAGAACCGGATTCCAGCCCCGGACACCCAGGGCGGGTCCTCACCCATCATCCATTCTTGCACAAGCACCCTTGCACAGTGGCTCTTGGGCAGGGGGTGGGGCCAGGATGAGGCAGACACATACCACTCTGTTTATCCCCTCTCCTTCCTCCCTCAACTCAGTTACTCTAGCCTCCCCCAGGTTAGTAGGTGTTAATCTGGGGGCCTCTGGATTCTACCTTATCAGGTGTCAGCAACAGAAACATGAGGGCCCAGAGCCTCCTCCTCCTGGTGGCCCTCCTGAGTTTGGGGAGCCAGTTACCTGCTGCCTTGGGCAGGAGGAAGGGAGGTGAGTATGGGTAGGTTCCTCTGCTCCAGGGACAGAGGTGGTTTCTACCTTTTAGGCAAGAATAAGGGTTTGGGGGAAGGCAGGCAATGAAGTGTAAGTGTGTGTGTGTGTGTGTGTGTGTGTGCGCCTGCTTCTTAGTACTTCCAGCAGCTTGCCTCTTGTCTGTACATCTTCATGCCTGTCAGCCTGCTTGCATGTGCAGCTGTAAATGTCTTCTTGCCAGTTTTCTGGTGCTTGCCTCTCTACACATCTGACTGTAGGACTGTGTTCACACACATGCATCTCCCTCTAGTTATAGGTGTAGCTTTGTGCCTGAGTGTTGGTGTGATCTGAGTCTGCCCATGTATCCCTAGGGACGACCGCACACATGTGTGTCTGAGCCTGCATGGGTGTCCATGTGAGAACTGGTGTCTTCCTGTGCCTCTGCGGAGGGTTGGAGGGGACGGTTGGTCCCCGCTCTTTGTGTCTCCATGGGGGTGTCTGGACCTGTGGGTCTGCACAGCAGGGAGATGATCTTTTCTGTCATCCTCTGTGGCCAAACAGGTCTGGTCTGGCCCCCTGCCCATCTTGTTTGTGTCCTTCTCCAGGCTTCTCTGTCTCCCAGCCCAATCTGTGAAAGGGACTCCGGAGTTGAGTAGGGGGCGTGGTCTCTTGGATTGGGGATCTCTCAGAAGGAAGCTCTACCTACCCTACCTCTCTTCTCCTCCGCCTCCTTTAAAAGGCTGAGTCTGACCTGTCAACAGTGGGGAGAGGCTGGGGCTGCAGAGATAGCCAGAAATGTGCCTCCCCACCCAGGCGATGCCTCCACCTCCATCCCTTCTGGGCCTGTAACACTCTGACCACACTGGTGTGTGTATATGACTGTGTCTCTGTGTATATGTCTGTGAGTGGGGAGCCTGATTTGGAGAGAAGGTGATGGAAGGCAGATGCAAACTTGAGAGTAATACACGGGGCAAAAAACAGGGCCTGCAAAGAGAAGCAGCTTGGAGCTGATAAGAAGCCGCAAAGTGGAAACACGGTAGAAGAAGAGACCAGACAGATGGGCTGAGGCCAGATCAGGCACGGTCTAGTTGCCCAGGTGGAGATTTTGAATTTAAAATTGTTTTTTTCCCTCTGCCTTTTATGTCATCTGAGTCTCAAATCAACCCTGAGAGGATGCAGTGTAGCTTCCCATTTCACAGAAAACAGGCTTGGAGTACAAACCAAACTAAAACAACAGCAACAAAAAAAGCCTTGCCGGCCATTTACAACAGCATGGATGGACCTTGAGGGCATTATGCTAAATGAAATAAATCAGACAGAAAGATAAATACTGTATGGTATCATCTAAAAAAATCAAGCTCATAGATACAGAAAACAGTTGGTGGTTGTTGCCAAAAGTAGGGTGCAGGGGTGGGAGTGAAATGGGTGAAGGGGGTCAAAATGTACACACTTCCAGATATAAAATAAGTCACGAAGATATAAGGTACAGCCTGGTGACTGCAGTTAATAATGCTACAATTCACATTTGGATGTAGCTGAAAGAATTGATCTTAAAAGTTCTCATCACAAGAAAAAAAATTATAACTATGTATGGTGACCGACGTTAACAAGACACTGTGGTGATCATTCTGCAGAACATACAAAAATAAATCATCACGTTGCACACCTGAAACTGATATATTACATTTCACTTTAGATGTCAATAAAAAAATAAATAAAAAACAAGCAAGTCCATTCCAAAATTTTTAAAAAATTGCAAACGATGGGCAAAGAAGTATGGAGTGGAGAATTTAGATTGCGCGATCCCCAGGACAGTGCTTATACTGAATTCTGAACTGCCTCCAGTGGCAAAATCTGGGGAGTTCTCTTACAGAGAAGTCTGGGGGCTGCCCACCGGATGACGGGCCCTGCCTCCTCTCGGTGCCTGACCAGTGTCTGCACGACAGCCAGTGTCCCTCAGGGATGAAGTGCTGTCGCCAAGCGTGCTTCCTCCAGTGCGTGCGGAAGGTCTCAGGTAAGGGTCCCCCTCCACCGTGCTGACTCCAGCCAGACCCCAAGCCCCAGGGCCGGTGCACCGGCAGGACTCCCCCGGTCCCTGTGTTGCAGTTAAGATGGGCAGATGCCCCGAGGACCGTCTGCGATGCCTGAGCCCTGCGCAGCACCTCTGCTCCAAGGACTCTGACTGCCAGGGCCGCAAGCGGTGCTGCCTGGGTGCCTGCGGCCGGGACTGCAGAAACCCTGTCTGAGGTAGGGCTGTGTGTGCTCGGGCCAGCTCCTCCCCTCTCTGAGTCCCAGCCCTAAGAGATCCCTCGAGTTCAGCCAGCTGAACAGGAACCTTCCCAGAAGCCTGGGCCTCCTGTGGCCAGCCCTGGAGAAGTGGATGGGGTGGGAAGGGTCCTCCTAGGATCACAGAGGAACCGGGTGTCCCTGTCCTCTTGTTGAACTTGTATCACCTGGACCACGGCCCTAACGCTCTGAGCTTCAGTTTGCCCCTGTGAAGGAGGGTGGGGAGTCCTGCCCTCCTGGCTGGGCTGATGGGGTCTGGATGGGGGAATCAGACCCAGAGCCCAGAGCTTTATCATGGAAAGGGGGTTAACCTGTTCCTTGTCTCTCCTCAGGCTAATTCTGGCTTAGGATCCATAACTCTGAACCATGGGATGGGGTTCTCTGCAGGAAGATATGAAGATGGGTGGGGTCTGGGACCCAGCAACCCAGAGAGAAGCTGCCCTGCCAGTGGAAATTCCAACCTTAATAAACTCTGTTCTAGAAGAATTTTCCAAACGTCAATCTGTTCACAATGTTCGCCATACCTGCAAAATAGCATCATGATATTTTGTGTATTGCCTGTACTCCTATTGACCTAATGTTTTTCTTCCAAGGGACTCACTTTTCTATAAAAATAAATTTACTTGAAAAGAGAAACTGGATATCACTACTTTAAATGGGATAAACAGGGTCACTTGTCACAAACAGAATGTAAGTGTAAAAGCAGATGCAACTAAAGCAATTAACTTCCATGTAAGTAAATCATGTCTGATTAAATGATATGAAATAATAATATTAGATTCTGGCTAGATACTGCCACCTCCCAGAACTGTGAGCCTGAAGCCTGCTCTCTGTCTCTGTTGTGATAAAGGATGATTAACGAGGGTTAAAGAGACGTTAAAGACACAGACCTCTAATCTGGGATATTCTTGCTGGTATACTCAGGATTGAAAAGAACTTTCTCAATGCAAGAGTCACTGGTGTACGATGTTGCATCCAGACTCACGCTAAGATCATTTCAAATTGCTCCACATTTGGGGAAATGTTGTCTGAACAGTTGAGATGTCATTATTTATGGGTGGGTCTTACTCTACCATTGGATAATAAGTCACTGGCCTCTATTTCTTGTGGGCCTGGTCCATGGCCAGAGCTTAATGAGTGGGGGTGTTAAGGGAATGACAGCCATCCAAGTGGCACTAGTGGTAAAGAACCTGCCTGCCAATGCAGGAGATGTAAGAGATTAGGGTTCGATCCGTGGGTCGGAAGAGGCCCTGGAGAAGGAAAATGGCAACCCACGCCAGCATTCTTGCCTGCAGAATCCCATGGAGAGGGGAGCCTGGTGGGCTACAGTCCATAGGGTAGCAAAGAGTCAGACACTACTGAAGCGACTTAGTTCACGTGGACACACACACACACACACAAACACACAGAGCCATCCCAATGGACATTCCTGAGAGTGATCCCCAGCAGACAGCAAGCAGGAAAAGAGGGAGGTCCATCCTACAACCAGAGGGAAATGAATTCTGCCAACACTCTGTGAGCTGGAAGAGAACCCCAAACCCCAGATGAGAACCACCACCCTGGCTGACACCTTAACTTCAACCTAGTAAGACACTGAGTAGAGAATCCAGCCATGCCATGCCCAGATTTCTGATCCACAGAAATTATGAGGTGATTAATTTCATATTTCTTCAAGTTGCTAGGGAGACCAGGTTCCAATCCCTGGTTGGGGAACTAGATCCCACATGCCCCAGCTAAGAGTTTGCATGAAGTGAAGTGAAGTCGCTCAGTTGTGTCCAACTCTTTGAGACCCCATGGACTGCCGCTTCCCAGGCCACTCCGTTCTTGGGATTTTCCAGGCAAGAGTACTGGAGTGGGTTGCCATTTCCTTCTCCAGGGGACCTTCTCAACCCAGGGATCAAATCTAGGTCTCCTGCATTGCAGGCGGACACTTGACCGTCTGAGCCACCAGGGAAGCCCTGGTGTTTGCATGCTGCAACTAAAAAAAAGAAAAAAGAACCCCGCATGTTGCAAGTAAAAGAGCCCACATGTGGGGCAAACCCTGGTGGTTTAGATCATAAAGATTCCACACACTGCAGCTAAGACCTGGTACAGACAAATAAATAAATATTCAAAACAACCAAACTCCCCAAAGAAATACCTGGATTTTGAAGACTTAGCACAAAAATGAAAATGTAAAATATATCATTCATAATTTCTTTATTGATTCCATGTTGAAATTATTTTAATAATATTGGGGTGAAACAAAATGTAGCAGTAAGACTAATGTTACCCCTTTCTTTTTACTGTTTTTAAAAGTTGCCTTAAGAAAAATTTAAGTCTATTTGTGGCTCACATTACATCTATCAGACAGTGATGGCGTAGAGGACTCAGAAGTCGACCATATGACCTTGAGCAAGTCACCTCACCTCTCAAAGCCTTACATTTCTTAGCTGCAACATTAGAAAAATAATAATAGTGCCTATGTCACAAACATTTTGCAGTTTAAGAGATGAGGTCTATGTGATATTTGAACCAAGGTAAGTTCCCAATAAATAAATCATTATTAATAACAATATCTGTAAAGTAGGAATCCTTTCTTGTATCCAGGTCCTAATCTTCAGGACCAGGCACACAGTAGGTGTTTAATAAAAGCTTGTGGGTCACACACCTTGACAAAGCTCTTTGGCAGGGTTCTATCTTACCCTTTCCACCATGAATCAGGAATCTGTGGGCAGGTGAGGACACTGAATTTCGGGGGCAAAATGATTTGTTTCAGGCTTCCCTGTTTCAACATGTCCCTGCTGAAATATTGGAATATGTGAGTCCCCATCCCAGGTCCACAAGGTCTAGCTAAGTGCCCTGAGCAAGTGACACTTGTGAAACAGGGAAGAGAAGACCCTGTCGGCAAGAACTTAGATAAGTCACCTGAAGCCCAGCCCCTGGCCCATATTAAGCACTCAACTAAGGAAGCTATTATTACTGCTGTCCTCTACAGGGACCCCCCCACCAAATTACCCCTCATCCCCTGGCCTCTGACTTGGTGAGGATGCCCGGGCTGTGGGGGTCCAGTCTCCACACACCCTGCTTCTTCTCTCAACCGAGTCAGGAATAGAAACCACCGCTTCCGGGCTCCCTCCCAGGGCAGCGGCAGCGATCAATAGACCTCAGCCACCGGGGACGAGGAAGGTTGGGCAGAGGCTGCAGGCTGCAGAGGCGCAGAGGGGCCGCGGGGCAGAGCGATCCCGCCGGAAAGCGGCTCTCCAGCCTCTGCGCCTTCGGGAACCACACGGCCCGCGGGCGCCCTGGAAAGGCCCCTACAGGTACGGGACCTCCCTTGCGGGGCGGGAAGCGAAGACTAGGTTAGGGGAAGGGGCGTGGGCTGCAAGAATAGGAAGCCAGGCTGCCCCCGGGGTTCCCAGTGCCCGCGGCCCCACTATGAGAACTCCCTCAAGGAGTGAGCAGCGTGGAACTGGCTGAGCTTTGGGGCTGTCCCATCGGCTCATCTGTACAGAAGGAGTCGAAAACCTCCCAGTCAGGGTTAGTGGAGGGATTAAACTCAGTGAAGTGTATCTAGAGCCCAGAGAATTGTCCAGCACATACTAGGTGCTCAAAATTAATATATGGAGCGTCTTGAATCAAAAAGTCTAGCCTCCAGCCTCAACTGTTCCATGGGGTAGCTGAATAATAATTTTCAGCAAATCATTTGATCTTTCTTACTGATATTCAGATTCTTGTCAGAGAAGGTTTGTTAAATTATTCATCCTGTTTCATAGAGCAGGAAAGTGAGTTCTAGAAAAAAGGAAAAAGAATTTGCCCACAGTCATGTGCCTAATGGGTGATGGAACTGGATTAGAAACCCCATCTTTTGAATCCAAGTCCAGTAGAGGCATAGGAGCTGCATCACATATATATTTATTGTGCACGAATTATGTGCCAGGAATGGTGCTGCCCATAAGCAATTCGCCTCATTTAATCCTCCAAACTTGTCATAAAACCTAAGATGTTCCCCAGTTCACAGATGAGAAAACCGAAGCTCAGAGAGGGGCATGATTCTGGTCAAGGTCAACAGTTAGTAAATGGCAGTCGCAGAATTTGAACCCAAGTGTAATGAGGGAAGTGCAATGAACTGACATTTATTGAGCATCTATTGTGTTCCAGGGGCCTCTGCACACATACTCACAATAACTCTTCACCGGAATGTATTATCTCCATTCTGTAGATAAGGGAACTAAAACCCAGAGCTGCAGGAGACTGGCCAGAGGTCACACAAGTGACGGAGGTAAGGACGAAATCCCCACCTACTTAAACACCAGGTCTAGGGTGAGTGACAGGTACTCTGCGTGCTTCCTGTCAGGCACTGGGCCAGCGGCTGGATAGGCACTCAGTCCCCGGTCCAGCCTGAGAAGCAGGCATTACTGAAGTAATCTCAGTAATCTGATGAGATTACTGAGGGTCAGGAGGTGAGTCACTAGCCCTTGAATCCAGCAGAGCTTGGAGGCAGTGAGCAGTGGAAGGAGCTAACATTTCCTGAGTATCCACTAAGGCTGATCATGTCCATAACCTACCTTAATCCTCCAGCTTTCGAGAGCAGGTGCTATTGTCTGCATTGTGAATTGTGCATCGTGCCAGAAATAGAAATCTGGAGAAAAGCATCTTCTTCAAGGCTCCAGCTGCATTGGGGTGGTGATAAGCCCAGGTTTGCCTGACTCTGGGAGACAGTAAAACAGGTGAAAGACTTACTACACCCCTTCTGGAGCCAGGCCTGCTAAAGGCATTAGATCATTTAACATTTTTAAGCACGCTTGGCAATGGTTGACAGAAGCTCTGAAAGGTGACATGACTTGCTTATGGTCACACAAGAGTGCCAAAATTCAGTCAGGTTGAATCTTATGGTTGCTGTGTAGTCACCAAGTTGTATCTGACACTTTGGGACCCTATGGACTATAGCCCGCCAGGCTCCCCTGTCCATGGGATTTTCCAGGCAATCTACTGGAGTGGGTTGCCATGCCCTCCTCCAGGGCATCTTCCTGACCCAGGAATCAAACCCATGTCTCCTGCATTAGCAGGTGGATTCTTTCCTGCTGAGCCCCCACGGAAGCCCTCTGACAGACTCTACAGATGTTTTAAAAAGTCTAAGCCAATGACTCGCAATCCTGACCGTGCATCAGAATCACCCTCCAAACTTGTTGAAACGCACACTGCTGAATCTCCTCCCCTGAGTTTGTGATTCAGCAAGTCCCCAGCAGGCTAAGAATATGCTGCATCTTTGACAAATCCCCAAGTGATGGTGACTCTGCTAGCTCAGGGAACACACCTTAAGACCTTCTGGTCTAAATTGATTCTCCCAATAACCCTAGATAGTAAGCATTGCTATCCCATTGTGTAAAAGAGGAAACTGAGGTTCAAAGTACTGGCTTGTCCAAGATCCCATAGGAAACCTCTGGTGTGCGAAAATCCAGGTTTGGGCAAGGAGACATACTGTATGGGCAGCCAGCAGGTGCCAGGACATCCTGCCTTCAATAGCTCTCATCATCCAAGGTACAGCTCAGCATTTCCTTTATGTAAATGAAGGAGGCAGACTCGGTGATTTGGCCAAAGACCCCCCCAGTTGGGGAATGAGAGATATTCAAACCCAAGCCTGACTCTTGAGGCCAGAGGGCACCTGACACTGTGCACCTATGGCATACCAGACGCTTGACATGGAGCCTCCAACACGCCTGGCTGGTGGATGGCGCAGGGGGGAATTTAGACCTGGTCTTTGGGGAAGGGGCTAGGCACTAGGGCTTCCCTGATGACTCAGATGGTAAAGCATCTGCCTGCAATGCGGGCGACCTGGGTTCGATCCATGGGTCGGAAAGATCCCCGGGAGAAGAAAATGGCAACCCATTCCAGCACCCTTGCCTGGAAAATCCCATGGACAGAGGAGCCTGGCGGGCTACAGTCCATTGGCTCACAAAGAATCAGACAGGACTGAGCGACCTCACTTTCATTTTGGGGAAGGGAGGTCCGAGGACGCCCCCTTCACCGTGACCCTTTCTGTCCGTAGGCCAGGGCGCCGCAGCCATGGTGAGCGAGTCCCCGGGGCCCGGCGCCCGGGTCCCCTGGCGGCGAAGCGACGAGGCGCTGCGCGTGAACGTGGGCGGCGTGCGGCGGCGGCTGAGCGCGCGCGCCCTGGCGCGCTTCCCGGGCACGCGGCTGGGCCGCCTGCAGGCCGCGGCGTCGGAGGAGCAGGCGCGGCGCCTGTGTGATGACTACGATGCGGCGGCGCGCGAGTTCTACTTCGATCGGCACCCGGGCTTCTTCCTAGGCCTGCTGCACTTCTACCGCACCGGCCACCTGCACGTGCTCGATGAGCTGTGCGTCTTCGCCTTCGGCCAGGAGGCCGACTACTGGGGCCTGGGCGAGAGCGCGCTGGCCACGTGCTGCCGCGCGCGCTACCTGGAGCGGCGGGTGACGCGGCCGCGCGCCTGGGACGAGGACAGCGACACGCCGAGCAGCGTGGACCCGTGCCCCGACGAGATCTCCGACGTGCAGCGCGAGCTGGCGCGCTACGGGGCGGCGCGCTGCGGCCGCCTGCGCCGCCGCCTCTGGCTCACCATGGAGAACCCGGGCTACTCGCTGCCCAGCAAGCTCTTCAGCTGCGTCTCCATCGGCGTGGTGCTCGCCTCCATCGCCGCCATGTGCATCCACAGCCTGCCCGAGTACCAGGCCCGCGAGGCGGCGGCTGCGGTGGCGGCAGTGGCCGCGGGCCGCAGCCCTGAGGGCGTGCGCGACGACCCGGTGCTGCGGCGCCTCGAGTATTTCTGCATCGCCTGGTTCAGCTTCGAAGTGTCGTCGCGCCTGCTGCTAGCGCCCAGCACGCGCAACTTCTTCTGCCACCCGCTCAACCTCATCGACATCGTGTCCGTCCTGCCCTTCTACCTCACGCTGCTGGCCGGTGCGGCGCTCCGAGACCGGGGCGGAGCGGGTGGCGAGGAGCTGGGCGATCTGGGGAAGGTGGTGCAGGTGTTCCGTCTCATGCGCATCTTCCGCGTGCTCAAGTTGGCGCGCCACTCCACCGGTCTGCGCTCGCTGGGCGCAACGCTCAAGGTAGGGGGTGGGGGTTTCAGGGAGGTGGGTGTAACCGTGGGGCGGGTGAGCAGGGGCCCTTCCTGGTCAGCGGTGTTCAGGCTCAGGATACAAGGTGTGCATTTCAACAGGAGGTCTTTCTGTTATCCATTTCCCAGGGCAGAAGGGGAAAATCGAGGCAGAGCTTAACGAAACCAAAAACATACACACACACACACAAAAAAAAACCAAGACAGATTATTTTGGAGCTATCTGTCAAAACATCGTTGTTGTCCAGTCACTAAGTCGTGTCCGACTCTTTGCAAGTCAACCATCATAAAAATACGCAAAGCAGGCTTCTCCCAGTGAGCCTTTGTGCTGGCGTTATCCGAGAACACAGGTATCATAGGTCTCTCTGCCTAGGTTAAGCCTAGCAGTGGGTCCAGAGCTAACACTTACTGAATGCTGCCTCTGTGCCAGTTTCATATCCATTCTCGATTTTATCCTCAGGAAGATGCTATTATTTATTCCCTTCCAGTAGATGAAGAAGCTGAGGTTCGAGGGTTGGCTTTTTAAAGCCTGGTTGCAACTTATTGAGCAGCTGCCCTGTGTCAGGCCCTGCACTGGGGGTGAATCCCTGCCCCCCCAAGCTTACCCTCAAGGGGGTGAAATTGACCTGTTTGGAGGAGGGAGGAAATGTGAACAGCTTGGATGAAGGTCTGGAGAGGAATAAGGGTGATGCTGGGAGGGGGACCTGGAGGGAAGGACATGCCCACTGAAGAGGTTGGAGAGGTAAGTGGGGCAGGGTACTGAAGGGCCCTCAATTTTTTTTAATATTTTATTTTAATTAATTTGGCTGCGCCAGGTCTTAGTTGTGGCACACCAGAACTCTTAGTTGGATCATGTGGGATCTAGTTCTCTGACCAGGGATTGACCCCAGGCCCACTGCACTGGGAACATGGAGTCTAAGCCAGTGGACCACCTGGGAAGTCCCTGGCCCACAGCTTTGGATTTTATTCCACGGGAATAGGGGATCCTGTGAGAGTTTTAAACAGGGTAGGTATTTCTATGACTACTTTGCAGATGTGGGAACTGAGGCTCCAAGAGGTGCCAGGACTTGTCAGAAGTTCCTCAGGGAGTAAGTGGGACAGCCCAGAGAGGAGTTCGGCTGGTCCTGACTCTAGCACCTCGGCTCTTTCTCCTGAAGGTCCATGCAACCCTGTTAAGAATCCCTAAAAGATGCTAAAAGGTCCCTTCCACGCATAGCTTAGGAAAACGTTTTGCATGCTCTTGTGGCAGGGCAGCTAGGATGCTGAATGCAAGCAGGACAGCTGGGCAGGATGCTGGGGCAGGTAGAGGGAATTCATTTGCCAGACTTCCTGAACTCAGCATCTCTCCAGCGCCCCAGAACCCTGCCTCCACCCTGCAGGGAGCCAGGGCCTGATGCTGCTAACTTTTTCAAGGAAGGAGAAGAGTATTGACCAAAGCAGCAGAGTCTGAGACACGGGTGAAAGACTCCTGATGAGGCCCCTGGCCAGCAGCCACTTTCTTATTACCTGGGCATTTGCAAAATCTCTGGCCCTACCGCAGACCTGGGCTTCTCTGATGGCTCAGCAATAATCTGCCTGCCAATGCAGGAGATTTGGGTTTGATCCCTGGGTTGGGAAGATCTCCTGAAGAAGGAAATGGCAACCCACCTGAGTATTCTTGACTGGGAAATCCCATGGACAGAGGAGCCTGGCAGGCTACAGTCCACAGGGTTGCAAAAGAGTCAGACACGACTTGACAACTAAGCAATAACCCCAGAAATACTGAATTGGTCCCCCCTACCTGATTTCTCTCCACCTTACGGGCTTCTGTGGTGGCTCAGATGGTGAAGAATCCACCTGCAATTCTGGAGACCTGGGTTTGATCCCTGGGTTGGGAGGATCCCCTGGAGAAGGGCATGGCAACCCACTCTAGTATTTTTGCTGAGAGAATCCCCATGGACAGCGGAGCCTGGCGGGCTACAGTCCACAGGTCGCAAAGAGTCAGACACATCTGAGCAACTAAGTACATCAGCAGACATGATGTCTCTCCACCTTATAGTTGGGAGGCCCTGTTCCAGACCAGGGGTTCTCAGCCCTGGCACTGGGGACATTTAGGGCCAGATAATTCCTTGTTGGTGGGGCTGTCCTGTGCATTGTAGGGTGTTTAGCAGCATCCCTGGCCTCTACCACTGATGCCAGTACTAGATGTTTCTACCTAGATGCCAATAGCACACCTGCCCCCAAAATGACTCCAGACATTGCTGCATGTCCCGTGGGGGCACAGTCACCCTAGAGAATCAGTGTCATAGGGCTTGATCTCAAGGGCAGAACAGATATACATGCGCACAGGCAAGTGCATTCAATAGGTGGTCCAGGGAACCTATGTATCCTCTCAGCTTCCTTGAGCGGCAGAAAATATTTTTGTCCTTATCAGAACTAGGACAGACCAAAGGACATGAGCCCACCTCTTTGCATTGTGGAATATAAGCTGTGGTTCTCTTGGTTCTGCAACAGTGGAAAAAATTATGAACTTTCCATAACTGGTTGCTGTCACCAGTGGCCCCTGCACTAGAAGAAATAGCCATGGCTTAGCTGGCAGGCACCTTGGACAACAGAAATCAGGCCTGTGTTCAATCCTAGGGCGATCTGCTGGCTATCGTAGTTGAAAGATCTTAGTGTGAAGCAGGGGGACCTGGGTGTTGGCATCAGTTCTGCTTTGCTGGATGACTTCAGGCCTGCCCCTAGGACTCTCTGAGCCTCAGTTTCCACACCTGCCCAACACAAGGTCTGTAAGCCCAACCAGCTCTCACGTGGCTTCCTGCATTCTCTTCCAGCACAGCTACCGTGAGGTGGGCATCTTGCTGTTGTATCTGGCCGTGGGGGTGTCCGTGTTCTCCGGCGTGGCCTACACAGCCGAGAAGGATGAGGACGTGGGCTTTGACACCATCCCGGCCTGTTGGTGGTGGGGCACGGTGAGCATGACCACCGTGGGCTATGGGGACGTGGTACCGGTGACGGTGGCTGGCAAGCTGGCAGCCTCGGGCTGCATCCTGGGGGGCATCCTGGTGGTGGCACTCCCCATCACCATCATCTTCAACAAGTTCTCCCACTTCTACCGGCGCCAGAAGGCTCTGGAAGCTGCCGTGCGCAACAGTGACCACCGGGAGTTTGAGGACTTGCTGAGCAGCATCGATGGGGTGTCAGAGGCGTCTCTGGAGACCTCTCGCGAGACCTCCCAGGAGGGCAGGTCTGAAGACCTGGAGGCCCAGGCCTCCAGTGGGCCTCCAAACACTCAGGTTTATTAAAACCAGGGCTCCATGCACCCCCTTCCCACACCCCTGCAGTCAGCTGAAATAGAGCAGAGATTCCTCCCCTGCTTAACTTCTTAGTGAATGACCTCACAGGATCACTCACTCTGGCCTCAGAAATGACACCTGGAGGCTGGGTCCTTTCCTCTAAAGACACAGGGAAGCATAGTGTTATCCTAGACTCTATGAGCCTGCAGAGCAACCCAAAGACCTTTATAAATGAACCTTCAAGCCACCTATAGTACAGGCATGAGCCAAAAAGGGAAAGTCAAAAGGATGCTAACAATTCCTGAACACTTCCTATCTGTTAGCCATGTCACATTGACCCTATGTTAGCAGATGAGAATTATCGACATTTCACAGATGAGGAAACTGAGGCTCAGAGAGGCACAATGACTTGCCTAAATATCACACGGCTAGAAGAGGTGGAGCCAAGGTTGGAATCCCAACTTGTTGATCTGCCAAGGCAAATATTTCTTGCTCTGGTCTTTCTTCTACCCTCACAAAGTTTGCAGGTGGTTTTAGGTGGTTCATGGGCCCCCAGAGTTGGTTCATGGTGTTAGACACTTCTGTTAGAGCTAGGGAAAGGACCAGACAGGGGATTCAGATGTAGAATCCCTGGACCTCATCTGTGGTTCTTTTCCAGGACCTTCCAACAAGAGTTAGCTCTCAAAGAGGAGGTCTGGGAGGAAGGACTAGGAGGCTGCCTCCTCAGTGGATGGGTAAGACTTGCTAAGCAATAGTCCTAAGGCTTCCTCCCAGAGCTGGCTTAAGATCCAGAAAATCTGAAGGGGCCCCGGCATGAGGCCTGAAGTCTAGACTCAGCTGTGCTAGGGCTGCTCCTTCTCCACATCTCAGCCCTTGTATCAGATGGTCACAGTCTGTGCCCCAGAGGGAGATGAAAGCCAAATGGTTCAGGGGTGGCATTGATTTAGAGCCAACTCAGCTCTGAAGTACTGATGGCAAGGAGCTACTGTGCCTGGACATCTGTCTCCCCTTCCCAGATCCCCTAGGCTGACCTTGGCAGGTCCCCTCTCCCCGTGACGCAGACCTCCAGCCCTGCCATGGGTCGCCAGCCAGGCAGATTCTTGAGTCTCCTGTCCCTTTTGGCCAGGTCCAGCTCTCTCACCTTTTCTGGGGCCATGTCTCTTATGACCTGCTGAATCCTCTCTCTACATGCTGAGAAAGTTGGGAGGGAAGGGTTCCTGCAGCCCTTTCCACATACTGTGGCTAGGAGAGCCATCACGGGACCATCATGGCTGGACTGTGGCTCTGTCTTTCCCTATGCTGAGCTCCAAGATGGAAGACACTGTCCCACTGAGCCCAGCTTGGTTCGGAACAGGTGTTTTGTCAATGTTGAATGGATTGACCGATTTGTACAGTCCACTGTGTGCTGGGTGCTGAGGAGAAAGAGAAAATAGAGAACTTGTCCTCAAGAAAGAGGGCGGAGATGAGCTCGAAAAGGAGGTTCTGCCTCCCTCCTCCTTGATTTTTGAGGATTTAAAAATGATTTCCTTATAGATTCTTTCCTCACTCATTCAACCAATACCTTTTGGAAGGGGCATAAGCTGGGACTACATGTGTGCCCTGCAGATGTATGTTGTTCGGCCGAACAGTATTTCTAGTGTATTTTTTAATTCAGACATCGTTGGGGCAGGCACGATGTCTCCAGTTCCCCATAGCAACCCCCACTTCCCACATACCTGCTCATACACATAGGCGCCAATGTGTCAGCCCCACCACTTCTCAGATCTACATCACCCACCTGGCTTTTGAATTATTAACTGCTTACTAGGTTCCAGAGATACAATGGGGAGGAAAATATATATCCCTGCGCTCATGAAACTTACAGACTAGTGGAGGAAGTGGATTTTAATCCAATAATCACATAAATATGTAATAGTTTTATGAAGTAAAGGGAACTGTAAGCCTGTAAGGGAGCAGGGACCATTAACCAAGAAGGTCAGAGAAGACTTTTCTGAGCAAGTGGTCACCCCATCATAAGGATAAATACCAAATCAGGCAGTGAGGCTGCCTGGAAGCATGTTTCAAGCAGAGGGAACAGCATGTGTGAAGGCCTTGGGTCCCATACAGGGCCTAGGACACAGTCAGCCCCCACAGGTGGATGGATTCTGGGTCTCCAGATTGGAGCAGAGACTGGAGCTAAGCCAAGAGGCTGCCTGTGAATTCACCACGCACACACCAGCCCTCCTACACACATAATTCCTAGCCCAGCTCTGCCCAGGTCAGGGCACAGAGACCGGAAGGCTGCATGCACCACCCTTACTGTCTTGCTGGACATACCAAGGAGCCAGATAACTTCCAGCCTTTGAGCCCCTAGAGCGGGTGTGAGGAAAGCTCAGGGAAGAATCGTCTGGCCTGCGTCCATCACAAGGCTACATGTAGTCCTGGCAGAAAAGCAACAGCTTACTCCCACTCCTGTGTATCAGTGAAAACCATGATGCAAATAAAGAGTCTGGGTCCAGGGACCTGTGTCTGCCTGTGTGAAGCTGGCTGGCTGGTGTGCGTTCTGGATGACTGGGGATGGAGGGTGACACGTGGAGTGACTCAGAATCTGCAATCTCTGGTTCCAGTCTTCAGTTAGGCACAGGTTATAAGCGATGGTGGTGCTAGTGGTAAAGAACCTGCCTGCCAGTGCAGGAGACATAAGAGATGCGGGTTCAATCTCTGGGTTGGGAAGATCCCCTGGAGGAGGGCATGGAGACCCACTCCAGTATTCTTGCCTGGAGAATCCCCATAGACAGAGGAGTCTGGCAGGTCACAGTCCATAGGGTTGCAAACAGTCAGGACTGAATTGACTTAGCACATAAGAGATAGGAACAGGAATCCAGCTGATTACTTAGTCAAAAAGCATAATTCGTTAGAGTAAATAATTGAAATGATGAACAACAGTTACAATAAGAGTTCTTTGTTTGCAAGCAAGAGAAACTGACTTCTTTAAAATGATACTTAATTTATTGGAAGGTATATTAGTTTCTGGTGGCTTCAAATTTTCTACAAATTTGATGAAACAAACTTGAAACAACAGAATTTACTCTCTCGCAGTTCTGGGAGCCAGAAATCCAAAATCAGAGTGTGAGCAGAGCCACATTCCCTCCAGATGCTCCAGGGTGAACCCCAGTCCTAGCCTCTTCTAGCTTGTGGGGGCTGCCAGCATCCCTTGGCTTGTGGCTGCATCACTCCAGTTTCTGCCTCTGTCATCACATTGCCTTCTCCTCTGTGTGTCAGATCTCCCAAAAACTCTTGTTCATAAGGAGACTTGTGATGGCATTTAGGGCCCACTAGGAGAATCCAAGATAATCTCATCTCAAGATCATTAACTTCACCACATCTGCAAAAAGACCCTTTGTCCAAATGAGGTAACATTTACAGGTTCCAGGGATTAGGATGTGAGCATATCTCTGGGACCACCATTCAGCCCACAACAGGAAGGTATTGGTGAAGTTCACAGGGGGCGTCTCAGGTGGTCCAGTGGTTAAGAATCTGCCTTTCAATGCAGGGGATGCAGGTTTGATGCCTAGTTGGGGAACTAAGATCCCATATACTTTGGAGCAACTAAGCCCTCTTGCCACAATTACTGAGCCCGTGCACTCTTACTGCTCTGAAGGAGAAGTGGTGTACCTCGATGAAGACTCACACAGCCAAAATCAAATAAAAAGTTTAAAAATGAGTGAAGTTCACCCAATCAAAGGAAAAGCTGGCCAGGCCTCAGGAAACATAGGAATGAGGGGAGCTCTAGGGACCTCAGTGGCAGGACCCATGAACCTTCTACTGAGGACACTGCCATTCAAATGATCCACGTCCAATCTCCTTCCTTCCCTGTATCCTTCTCCTTGTATCCTTCTCTCCAATCCCAGGAGAGAGGTGGATTTGTTTAGCTTGAGTCATATGCCTCTCCCTTGATGGGGGTGGAGAGCAGGGTACCTGGATAAACAGCTACAACAGATCACTTAGGGTGGAAGAAGGGTAGTTACACAAAGAAAATCCGCATGGTGTCAGCAAAATAAAGGGGAGGAATGTTAATAGGTGACAATTGCAGGTGTAATTACATTCCAACCCCTGACCGCCCACCACATCATAGGCTCACACCTTCTTCCCAATTCGCACAATTTTATAAATGTTTCTAACATGAGGAAACCATCTTGTATATAATTAAAAATATCCTTTTGTTCTCCAGGCCCTATTAATATGACTTAATCAATGCAGTGAATAAGTTTGATGTGTGGAACAAGGATGATCAGGGAATCAAAGTCTTCCTGCTGCAGAGCTGGAGAATTAAGGTCTCCCTGTGAGTTGGAAAACTGTTATCCTTTCCAGCAAACAGTAAAGTGCTTCCTGTGGTTTCAATTTCTTCAAATAGTGAAACCCTTAGATGTATATTAGCTCCAGGGACTGTAATTAGGAGCGTGTTTCTAACACAGAAGCTAAAATGGGAATTGCCACTTGATTAATGTCATTTTCTAAGACTCTTCTCATTTTGCACCAAACTGGAAAATAACAGTTTTGTTGTTTGTTTTGTTTTAAAATTCTATTTAATTTTATTATCTAATCCTTTAAAAAAAATTTATGTGGCTATGCTGGGTCTTAGTTGCAGTATGTGGGATCTAGTTCTTTGACCAAGAATCAAACCCGGGCCCCCTGCGTTGGGAGCAAGGAATCTTAAACGCTGGGCCACCAGGGAAGTCCCCTAATGGTGTTTTGATAGGAGTCATCACCCTGCAGGAGTTTTGGTAGAAGCACTAATCTTTCAGCCTCCCTAAAGATATGGCATCTCTGTTGAGTTCTCTATTTTGAAACAGTTAATTGAATTCTATTGGCCTTTTGTATTATAATGGCCTCCATGGGTCTGGAGCCAATGTAGGGATCTTTTCCAACTATCACTCTGAAACTGAAGATACAGGATAGCTTTGGGATCCCACTAGACCTCCAGTGATAGGGACCAAGGTCAAAACATGGTTTTTCACATGACTGGTGGACCTACAGTGGTCCTCTGGGTCCCTGAAAATTGGTAGTAGCTCAAAGTCTTCATCCAAAGTTCCCTAGAAGATTTGGGTCTTACCCTTTCTTCCACACCCAGTTACCCTGGAAAATGGCCACAAGTCCTCCTGCAAGAGAAATGTTCACATTCCACTCATGCCAGAGTCCTTCCTCCAGGTTAGTTGTGTATACTTCATTCCATCAATAAAAGAACTCAAGCCTGGGTGTTGGGTGGTGGTTTGTAACTATCACAGTGGCTTAAGTCAGGGCCCCATTCACAGTCTCTTATTTCAGATCAGAAAACAAAGACCCAGGGAGGTCCACAGTCATACTTGAGTTTGTTTGTGTGGAGATGAGCTTTTTAGCTCAAATAAGGACCAAGCAGGGTGTTCATGGGCTTTCCTGGTGGCTCAGATGGTAAAGAATCTGCCTGCAATGCAGCAGACCCAGGTTTGATCCCTGGGTTGGGAAGATCCCCTGGAGAAGAGAAATGGCTACCCACTCCATTATTCCTGCCTGGAGGATCTCATGGACAGAAGAGCCTGGTGGGCTACAGTCCATGGGGTGTTGGACCCAACTGAGCGACGAACACACACAGTCACACACTGTGTTCATACTGGGAAGTGGAGGTGGAAGGGAAGCTGGTTGACTCATAAGGTACTTTTTGAGGCTCTCAAGAGTAAAGATCATCCCTGGGGGCTCAGATGGTAAAGCATCTGCCTACAATGTGGGAGACCTGGTTCAATCCCTAGGTCAGGAAGATCCCCTGGAGAAGGAAATGGCAAACCATTCCAGTACTCTTGCCTGGAAAATCCCATGGAACAGAGGAGCCTGGTAGGCTACAGTCAATGGGGTTGCAAAGAGTCTGACACGACTGAGCGACTTCACTTCTTATGGACTAATAATAACCACCCTTCATGTATCTGGCACACTACAGTTAAAGTGATTTCACGTCCTTTATCTCATACCCTTCTCACAATAACCCTGCAAGGAAGCAGCAACAGTAATAAAATAGTGTAATCATTATTGGGCAGATTCAGGAAACTAGTCATAGTCAAAAAGTACTGAATAAAAAAGAGAAGTGAATCAGGGATTCAAGCTCGGGCTTCCTAATACTGTCGTGTTCTCACCTGGCATCACGTCCCACTGTCATCACTTTCTCTGCCAAACTTAACTCCTCAGGGATCGCTGAAGGAAGTGACTTTGAAATGTGGGTCCTGCTATGAATTGCTTCTTTCCTCCGGGTTCTGGGCACTGTGCTTAGGTGCTGGCTGGGATGGTCCTTGATGACTACCAGCCCTCTTATTTCAGGCCAACCAAGTCCTGTGCCTGAGTGTAGAAAGAATTTTCCAGAAAGTTTTAATAAGCTGAGAAGCTAACCTCATATGGCAGGAGCCTTTGAGATGAAAGGGACAGTGTCTTTCAGAATCATGACTGCTAGAAATGAGGAGTAGGACAAGGACAGATGTTGACTGGTGCTCTTGTTCCAAAGGAATAGGTTCAGAACCTTCAGGAAATCCATGCACTGAGGAGGGACTGGGCACAGCTTGCTCTTGGAGTCAGATCTGGTTCGGATATTGGCCCTGCCACTTACCAGCTGCATGACCTTGGATGGGACCTGTTGGGTCTCCAAGAAGCCCATCTCAGGGTCAACCTCCAACCAGGTTGGTAGCCAAAGCCCAGTTCTTCCTCCCTTCTTGGATTGGTAAAGCTCTTTCAGTTACGAGTGACAGAAACCCAACAAGGTGTCCTAAGTATGGGGGTTCCAGAGGTTCTGCTGAGGTCACCAGCTTCTCTCTCCCTGTTCTGCTTTCCTGTGTTGGCTTGTTCTCAGGTGGGAAGGTGTGAAAATTATCTGTATGTGATGGGAGACTATGAGCTTTGCCTTGTGGCTCAGAGGAAAGAATATGGGCTCTGAGGCCAGAGAGCCTTGGGCTTGAATCTCTTTTACTAGGAGCTGTGTGACCTTAGTTGGATTTCTTTGCCTCTCTGAGCCTGTTCTTCACTTGTCTTGATCTAATAAACTCCTACAACTCAGAGTATTAATATCAAGTTCAAGTGAGATAATACATGTGAAAATGCCTGGTACTGTAATATTATATATTAACCCTGAAAATATACATAGGAAAGAGAGCTCGGCAACCCCTTTCAGAGCTCGTGTTCTCCTTAGTAAAGCAACTCTGCACATAGGGCACAGGAAAGGAAATAGCTGCGTGTCCAGAGATCACAAGTCAGGCTCATTCTTCTACTTGAGGCCCCAGCTGGGGTCTCAGAATGAACAGTGGGGTCAAGAAACCCGAATTTGAGTTCAGACTCAATGTGGCCGAATCTGGGGCCTCAATTACATCATTCATCAAAGCAGGATGCTGGCTGAGACAAATGCTGAGGGATAAAGAGTAGCTACCCTGTACGTGTGCACAGGGCTGGGTGGTGACCCTCTGATGGCCTCCATCTTATCAGGAATAAACACCCAGGCCCCATCCCATAGACCACAGGGCCCTGCATGCCCTTGTCTCACCCCTCTGACCTCACTGCCACCTACTCTGTCCTTCAAACACTCTGTTCCAGGAACAGTGACTGTCCTTCTAGCAAGTCAAGCTTTTGTTCTTACTCAGGGCCTTAGTTCTTGTTGTTCCTTCAGCTTGGAATGGGTATCGTCCGTGCCTTCCACCTGGCTGGCTTCCTGTCACTCATTTCAAAAGTCATCTTCTCTGGGGCAGGCCTAGATCCTTCTGTGTAGAGCTGTATTTCCCCGCACCACCACACACACACTGCACTCAACCTCATTACTCTGCTTTATCTTCTTTTTTTAAATGAATTAAATGTTTTTTATCTGGCTGCATTAAGTCTCAGTTGCAGCACATCGGCTCTTTAGTCGAGTCGCACAGGCTTCTCTCTAGTTGTGCCTCTCAGTTTAGTTGCTCTGGGGCATGTAGGATCTTAGTTCCCCAACTAGGAATTGAACTCATGCCCCCTGCAGTGGAAGCGTGGAGTCTTAACCACTGGATCACCAGGGAAATTCCCTCTTTTTCATTTTGTATTAGTAAGTTCAGGATGTTATTACCTCCTCCAGAAAAGCTTTCTTGGACATCCCAGAAGACCTGATTGTCGCTCCTTCCTCCTGTGTCTGCAGGCTGTATACTTCCTTCTGCCATAATATTTTCAATGTTGTGTGCTCGTGGGCTGGACTGACTCCCCGAGTGGCCTGCCAGACCTGTGTCTGGTTCCATCTTTAAACCCCTGACAACTAGCTCAGTACCTGGCACACGGCAGGTGTCCAACAAAAATTTACTCCTTACGCCACCTGCCTCTCCCCTGGCTTTGGATTCTAGAATAAACACAGCACAGAGTCAATGGTTCACAATACCATCATCCAGGCTATAGATGGAGGATGTTGTTTTTAAAAAGAGAACAGCCTCTGGTCCAAAGAACAGTTTATTTAAAACAAAGGTGACAAAGTGGAGGAAGGAGGGAGAACAATTCTAACATAAAAGCACATAGGAAGCATCTCAAATTTTTTTTTAAAAAAAGGGCAGTGGAGGAAGCTATGTCTCATACATATACAAACTGCTGACCTCAATTGATTATTTACATCCAAACTTTATAAAATAGCATTTCAAGTCAGCACTTAAGCCAGTGTTATTAGTTTTTGTTACAAAAAGTTAAAGCTACAAACTTCACATTTTTAAGTTGTACGTCTGCAACAGCATTTAAGCTTTTTTTTTTTTCCCCAAGTTGGTCCGAGTGCAAGCTGGTGGAAGAGATTTTCTCCCCCCTCCCAAACACAAAAAAAGTACATCAATTCCAAATACAACGACTATAATCCTGATGAAATCCTGATGAAAACACAGACACAGTGCTTAAGAAAGGATGGGGTGATAGGATGTGCACTGGGCAGGAACAATTTTCAGGTAAAAAAAAAGGAGCTGCAGTCTTTAGAGGCAACATGGTATGCTAGAAAGGGCACTGGAAGAAAAGACCTGGATATGAACTCTGGCTCTGCTGTATTCTAGTTACCTGACTTTGAGCAACAGACTTTACCTCTCAGAGCCTCAGTTTCCTTTCCTGTAAAATGAGGACAAAGATACCTGTATCTCTCAGAGATACTAAGTTTTAGTAGATGTTGGGCTGTTCAGATTATCTCCTTCTTCGTGAGTGAGATTTGGTACTTTGTATCTTTCAGGGAATTTGTCTGTTTTATTTAAGTTGTTATTAGCCTTTTAATATCTGTAGGGTCTATACTGATGTCACCTCTCATTCCTGATACCAGTAACTGCTATTGAGTTTGAAATGGTATAATAAATTTCTGGCAGTAGGTGCTAAATAAATGTTTCTTGGATCAGAACCTACAGCCTCAAGGAATCAAGGCCATAGTTCTTAAGTTGCTTCAGAGTACTGGTTCTGTCTGTCTATATCTATCTATTTATCCATCACACTAAACATTTATCCACCGGTCCATCTGTCTATCAATCAGCTGGTGGCTGGGAGAAGAGACAAGGAAAAATAAAAAATAGAAACTTGCTGCAAAATTACTGATGAGGAAGCAATAAAGATATTCCTGGAGGATCTGAGATTTTTAAAAGACACAGTTAGGTCTGGGTCATTGTTTATTAGGGGAGAACAAGTGAGAGGCCCAGCGTCCCATGGAAGCTGGAATCACAAATGATTGAAGCTCAGGGCTCTACAGGAAGCCAGCTGGCCTATCGTGAATTTAGTATCCAAGGAGAAAAATGACTAGGATTGACTTCTCTGCCTTCCTGGCATAAGAAAACAAACACACCTTGTCAGAAAATCTATCTCATCCAAAATAAATTGACTTCTGGCCAAAGGGCTTTGTCTAGCTCAACTGGAGAGCAATGTACTTTGTTGGACCAGCATGTTGGATACACACAAGGAGCTGAAACAAAATAAACTTCAGATCAAGACTCATCACCCAAGAATATTTATGGGGAAAAACTGAACCTTCTTTTACTTGGATCTAGCTTAGGAAGGGAGAAAATGGGCATTCCCCTCCTGTCTGGCCAAGTGCAAAATCCTTTTAAAAAAAAAAAAGAGAGGGAGGGAGGGAAACTGGGGCAGGACGGTTAATCAGCACAGCAGATAGGGATAGGGAAATTCATGTTTCACACTTTTTTAACTCACTTGACTGTCAGACTTGACTGATTCAGTGGTTTCCCAACCTAAGAATGCCAGCTAGGATTTTTTAGTCTGTGCAAGAAAAGTGGTCACTTCATTTTTAAGAAGGCTTGTTGGATAAACAACAAGGTCTCACTGTATAGCACAGGGAACTATATTCAATATCCTGTGACAAAATATAATAGGAAAGAATACGAAAAAGGATGTATAACTGAGTCACTTTACTATACAGCAGAAGCTAACAAAACACTGTAAATCAACTATATGTGAATAAAATAAAATTTTAAAAAGAAGACTTGTGGCTTTCCTTTTCCCTGTAAATACTGGTCCCACATAGTGGTGCTGTGAATCCTGACTTTACCACTTACTAGCTGTATGACCTAGGGAAAGAACTTTTTTCCTCTCTGAACTTGCTTCATCCGCTGTGAAATGAAGATGAAATACTTAATTCACAGAGTTACTGGGGAGGTTGGAGCTGACATAGAGAGCCTACCTACCTAGCTCAGTGCCTGGCATATAGTAAGGGGTCATGATTGCTAGCTGCCCTTTATTATTATAGCAGGATTCTCAAATTGTCCTCTGTTCTCTGTATCTGCCAAGCAGCTGTGTAACTGGCCAAGCCCTGCAGACCAACAATGGCCTCTTGCATTTTCAATAGCTTGCTGTCATTGCAAAGAACAGAATCTGGCCAAAAAGGAACATCCCTGACTTGCCACTGATTCCCAGGTTTGGGCAGCAAGAGCAATTATGGGGTCAAATTACAGTAACCTTAGGTGCAACCCAGTCACGGCTCCCCTATCTGAGGGGAAGAGATTCTAAAAAATAAAAAGGCAGTTGCCTTTCCCAACTGTCTGCTCTCAGCCATGTGACTAAGTGACACGTGGCCTAGAGCCAAAGCCGCAGAGGGATGGCTTGATGCTGTCTGTTGCAAAACCCTCTGACCTGCTTTAGGCTCTGCGTCTGCCTGTGTGATGCTCGTGTGCTACCCGGCAGATGCCGCAGAGCTTGTGGGATGGCTGAAATGGAATGATCTTGGCTCCCCAGGGGACTCTCTTCACAGCCAGTTGCCTACTGAAGAGAAAAGCCGGGCAAGTTCCCATTAGCAGGGTTCCCTGGAACTTTACCAAAATGCACACGAGCGCCTTCCTTCAGAGAAGGGGCTGCTTGGCCCAGTGAAGCAGGAGTGAGGGGCCCCACCATCCAGTCCCAGCACTTCCTTTCATTTGCTTTGTGATTTGGGCCATGTCACTTCCCTGCTCTGGGCCACCATCAGCCCAGATGATGTCTATATGGTCCCTTCCAGCTTCGGCATCCTACACATCTGGGTTGAGTCTCCTGGAGGACAAATCTTAAGTCTGATATTCATTTACCCTTTCCAGACCCCAAGCAGTAAAATGAAAAAAGGAAACAGTCACATGTTTGAATGTGGGTCACAAAAGCAATGCCTCTTCCCCTGTCTGTAAGGAACATGGAGCAAAATGCCACGGGTGTCATCTTCACGTGAATGACGAGAACTTGGAAAGCCTTTTCCCCTTTCGTGGACTGAATGCAGCCCCACTTTGCCGGGGGTTCTGGGTAGGCCTGTGCCCTCGCTTGGATCACGTCTCCTCTTAAGGCACTGGGCAGTGTCTGTGCTGTGACTCTAGGCAGTTGGGAGAGCAGAGGTGGATGAAGGGTGTTGAAACTGCAAAGGCCAAGCTTGCAAGGAGGACGCCAGGCTTCTCCTGGGACTCAGAAACCCAATGCAAATTGTCTTTCCCAGGACACCACCAATAGCTCTGGAAGCCAGGGGTGGCCCGCGTAAGGCTGAAAGCGTGGCGAAGGAACTGAGCCCGATCTCGTCTGTCAGCACAGCCCAACTAGAGGGTGAGGCCGGCTCCAGGGGGTGGAGGGCCCCCCGCAGCCTCCCAGTGTCCTCTGCCCTCATGTTCCACAGTACCGTCATCTTACAGAAAAGAGGCAACTGTTTTAAAACTGTACCTGTACAGAGATGCCACCACACCACGTGGGGAATCTAGTTATAATTTATATATATATGTGCATATTTATATATTTTTTTAAAAAAGTCTTCCAGAAAGAACCACTGAAAGCTACTGGGAGAAGAAAAACAAAGAGACCGCGTGACACTTTCCCAGCGCTCACTCGACGAGGAGTCTCTGGTTCTGGGGTGGGAAAGTCTGAGGTTCAAAGCGCCCACATGAGTCCTGGGAAATGATATATACCTGTCCAGTTCAAATACACACAGCGGGGCGGTGTGCCGACTGGCTTCGCAGCCCTGGCCGCTGGCGCACTTTCTTGCTTCCTGAGTTCACAGAGGGGGCTCTGGAGAGATGAGGGAGGCGAGCGGGAGCTCACTGGCGGCCTGGGGCCGGGCCACCCTCAGAAGTTCTGCTGCCGCCGCTTCTTAGCCTCAATGGCGTCCAGGATGGGCTGCCGCTTTGACTGGTACTTCTGCCGGATCTCCTCAATCTCCTGCTCCATCATGGGGTCCAGGGCCAGAAGCCTCTTCTGAAGGTCTTCCACCGTCCAACTCTTCAGCTACGGGGAGAGGCAGACAGCACAGTCACGACAAGGCCCGGGTCAGTGGCTTCTGGAGACAACCTAGCCTTTTGTTTTTTTGGCTGTGCCACCTGGCTTGTGGGATCTTAGTTCCCTGACCAGGAATTGAACCAGCACCCTTGGCTTTGAAGGTGTGGAGTCCTAACCACTGGAACACCAGGGAAATCCCCCCGGGGAAGGGTTCTAAGTGCTACTCTCTTTGATTTACTGTTCCTTGACCAGGAACCTAATGAAGAAGACTTTCGCCTCCCCTCTCTGGTAAGTTAATGACACTGGATTCATGGTCAGGGCACTAACATAACAGTAATTTGGTATATAATCAGCAGAATGGCTCCCTCCTCATTCTCGTCCTACCTGTAAGATGGGCGTGTGCACGGTGGCCGTGTCTCCTGGACGCTACACCAGGAGGACGGCTGCTCTCCCCACCGTCCCGCCTCCCCACACTGTCTTGGCAATGGCACATTGCTCATCACTGGCATTTACTGGGGGCACCACTCTTAAGTAAGCACTTTACAGGGATCATCTACGTAAGTGTCTCAGGAATAATGACACAAACCCCGAGTGTGGGTGGGGGGTGGGGGGTAGTTGGAGAAGCCCTGAAACTTCTAAGATGAACTTTCCATCAGGCAGAAAGAAAAAAAAAAAAAAGAAAAGAGGACCTGATATCTACATTAATAACAAAGGCAAGCGTTTCCCCAGTGCTCTCCACGCACCAGACACTGAGTGCTTGATGTATGTTAATATTATACATTCATTAATTCAATCCTCAGGACAATCCTATGATTTCAGTGTATTATTATCCCTACGTTACAGATGAGCAAGCCAAGGAAGAGGGTGGCTCAATGACCTGCCCAATGGGCAAGAAGTGGCCAAGTCAAGGGACTTTCCTGGTCGTCCAGGGGTTGGGACTTTGCCTTCCAGTGTAGTGGGGTGTGGGTTCGATCCCTGATTGCGGGAGCTAGAATCCCACGTTTCTCAACTAAAAAACCAAAACATAAAAGTGGAGGCAATATTATAACAACTTCAATAAAGGCTTAAAAAAAAAATGGTCCACATCAAAAAAATCTTTGGGAAAAAAGAAAAGTGGCAGAGTCAAGATTGAAACCCGGAGCCCCTACTCTGAACCAGCACTGGGAGAAGGCAGACCTGCCAAGGCACGGGCTTGAGAACCCACTCCGCCTGTGCTGGAAACATGGTTCTGCCTTGTGCAGATGCTGTGGGACTCCGGCCAGTGACCAGTCTCTCCGGGGCATCCTCATCTACGGAAGTGGGACACGGGGCCTCACCATGTTTATTGTAAGAATTAAATGAGACTGGGGTTGTTGGGTTGTTGGCACAGTGCCCGGAGCCCTGTGTGCTTCAAGATGGCAGTGCATGTGACAACACACTCTCCTGGCCACGGCCGGGGGGCCCGTCGTCCACCTGTGTCTGCAGCTGTCAGGCACGTGCCCTCATGGCCGTGGCCGTCTCTGTGGAGCGTTCACTGCACCTGAGCGAGGCCAGGCCCAGCGGGCAGGGGCGGGGATGAATGCCAACATTCTCCACAGCAGGTGGTGAGAAATTCTGTGAGCCCACGGCCGGTCGACAGGCGCCGTGTTTCAGGAACTGAAAAGGTTCACTCAAGCGTCACAGGAGATTTATAGACTCATCGGCTGCCCCTGCCCCTTCCTGAGGCCTCAGCAGGGGAGGGGGGGTCGAAAGGTGGGTGAAGGAGCCTCTTTCTGTCCCCTCTCCCTTTAGAGGGTGGAGTGGGAAGCGCTCCAGTGGCCTCGGCAGAAATGGCTTAATGACCAGTCACCACAGGAATGTCCCTTGGCCCGCTTCAGGGAGGTGGTCTGAGACGTGAGAAAAGCCTCATAGTTCAAGACGAAAGGTTCTTTGTGAGGTGAGAATGGAAAGACTCGAGAGGGTGGGGGAATGCTGGAAAGTTGGGCTGAAAAGCTCCATCTTGCTTCCAGCCTGTGTGGCTTTATACCATCTTGGAGGTTGGTATTCTTGGCCCAGGGACACCCCAGAGGGCGATGCTTGCCTAGTCTTTAGCTTTTTTTTTGGAGCCCTTCTCCAAAGAGAGGACACCTCAAACCTAAAACTGGATGTTACTAGTAGTTCAGGACAGATCCTAACTCTTCACTGGCTGTGTCACCTTGGACAAATAACTTGACCTCTTTGAGCCTCACTTTGCTCCTCTGGAAAACAGACAATACCAGTTCCTCCACCCCTTGGGCTGAAATGAGAATTAGATGAGTTCATAATAGGCGTGGCGCTCACAGTGCAGGACTTCATTGTCGCATGTATCTGGTGGATAGTTAGCACGTCACAAATGGTAGCTATCAATGTTATTAATAACTGTGATTTTTGTTGCTGTTAATATTATCATTAACAATATTATTAGAAAGTCTCTAACCTCCCATCACGACTTGGTGACTAAACAACAACAAATCTCCTATCAACAAGCTGTTCCTACAATCTCTGATCCAAACCAGAGTCAGACGAGTGAAAATGAAACTATCCTACTCTAGTTTGCATTAACAGTGCCTAAGGACTGGGACTTTCCCACAATGCCTGTTAAAACAAGTCTTTAACAAAACAGTTTTCATCCATCCATTTATCAAACACTTGCTGAATACCTACTATGGGCTAGACACTGTCCAAGGCACAGAGGATACTTTAGTGAAAAGAAAAACAAAAACTCCCCAAATCGTTGCCCTTGTGAAGCTTACATTTTAGTGAAGTGAGACAGACATGGCAAGTAACATAGTACATTAGTGAATGACTCAGATTAGAAGGTGATACAAAAAAGAAAAGAACAACATACAGTGAAGGAAGGGGAGTTGGGAATTGGGGTGGGAGGCTTACTCCTGGTCCATCCATTCAGATAAAAACTCAGTGGCAGGACTTCCTTGGTGGTCCAGGGGCTAAGATTGAGCTCACAACGCAGGAGGCCCGGATTCGACCCCTGGTCAGGGAACTAGATCCCATATGCTGAAACTAAGATTGAAGATTTCTTATACGGTAACGAAGACCCAGAGCAGCCAAATAAATAAATAAAAAACAAATAAATATTCTTTTAAAAAGAAATGAAAAGAAAAAAAAGTCGATGGAACTGCACTGGCTTGCCAGATTGTCCTGCCGCTTCAGGCAGCCCCTGTTCCCTCTAGGCCTCAGTTTCCCCACTTGTAAGAAAGGGCTGCCTAGATGATCTTAAAGGTCTTTTGAAATTCAGTGTTTCTCAAAGTATAACCCATGGGTCACCTGCATCAGAATCACTTGTTGAAAATACAGACTCCTGCGTCCCCAGTCAGAACTACTTCATCAGGCTCCCTTGGGAGGGGAGGGACAGGGCTTCAGACGCTAAAGGTGCTCTTCAGGTGTTTCTTATAAGCCCTCAAGTGGGATAAGCCCGATCCTACATCTTCCTTCTCGTTTTCCTGGCAGCGAAATTCTGACAGTCATTGCTGTGTGTCTCTGGTCGAGGCTTCTTCCAGGTTTCCAATGTCTTTGGGGATCTTTTGCCCTTGATTCTAATCTTTGGGCCACAACAAACACCCTGACTTTATCTCAGCCACCTTCAGATTGCAGTAAGGCCCTTGGAGCTGAAAGTTACACCTGACCTATTAGAACACAGCCAGCCAGTCACACCATCCAGATATGGATTTTTCTGAAAATGAGCTCAAGAAAATGGTTTTATGGCTCCGAGTGTAGCATTTCACCATCGTGGTTCTTGGTGGCATAAATAAATTTCAAATGGATTTCCTGCAGTAAAAGAGCTATGGCTCTACAGTTCTGCTGCAGCCAGCATCCTGAGAGAGTAAATGCTCACACTGACCACACAGACAGCTTGAGGGGTTTTCACTAGCTAAAGGGAGGGTCACAATTTAGCATCTCCTCTCTACCCTATAGCCCCCACAATTCTACCTTTAGACCAGAATTCTCCTCCGAACTCCGGACTCACAAACTCCAATCAGATCCTACCAGCTATCTCAGTCCCTCAACACATCCAGACCCAAAGTCTTGAGACCCACCCTCTCCTCATCTCCGAACCTCTTCTCCTTACTCCCCAGTCGTCCCCATCTCAGGAATGGTGCCCCCATCCTCCCAGATGCTCAAAATCACCCTGATTCTCCCCGTTCTGTCACAACCTCTGTGCACATCCAATCCTTCGATCTCTGAAATACTCATACAACTCAAATTCAACCATTTTTTTCATCTCTGCCTTCAACTCTTCAATTCAGGCCACCAACATCTCCCAGCCACAATTAAAAATACAGAAATGAGCTGCCCATATGTTGCCTATTGCACTTAGAAAAAAATCCAATGGTGCACCAGGGTCTACAATGGCCCGACACCTCTGGCCCATCATCCCCTCCAACTTCATTACCTGCTGCTGCTCAGGACCCTCTAGCTAAGCTTTATTTCAGATTGTCAGATATATTTTTCTGGCCTCAAAGGCTATGCAGCTAACAATCCTTCTGCCTGGATGGCCTGTCCCCAGTCCTTCCTTATCCTTTAGGCCTCAGCTCAGGGGTGAACTCCTCAGGAAACTCGAGCAAGCCTTCTCTGACCATCTCATCCAGGAAGGCTGCTGGAGGAGGGGGTGGGTTCAGGGTGAGAGCAGTGGCTTTGAGTCAGGTGGCCCTGGTTCCGCGGGAGCTGTGCCCTTGCGAGCTGGACGGCCCTGGACACGTCTCTACTACGTGCCTCACCTGTCTGCTTTTCAGTGGAGGACAACGGGATTTCCCCAAGGGCAGCCGTGAGGCTTAGAGGGGCCGGTCAAGTACAGAACACAGTGTCTGCTGCACGGAAAGAAAGTGGGCAAGTGGGAGCTGCCACCTTAAATCTTTTTTTTTTTAATGGACCAAATAGGTCAGTAAGAGAAATAGTGGCTGTTGTTGTAAGAACTGAGCTTGGTGAGCTCGGTAGGTACAGGACACACACCCCACTCACAGACGGGTCTCCAGTGAACTGATGGTGCGTGCGTGCGTGTGAAGTCACTTCAGTAGTGTTCGACTCTTTGTGACCCCATGGACTGCAGCCTGCTAGGCTCCTCTGTCCATGGGATTCTCCAGGCAAGAATACTGGAGTGGGTTGCCATGCCCTCCTCCAGGGAATTTTCCCGACCCAGGGATGGAACCCGAGTCCCTTGTGTCTCCTGCACTGGCAAACAGGCTCTTTAGCACTAGCACCACCTGGGAAGTCCACACTCTGTGGGAGAAACCCCAAATCAAATGGACCTGGCTTGTTTCTTCGGGGTCAGAGAACAGCCAAGTCCTCAGCTTCCCAGCATCAGGACAGATCCATGAGGCTGACGGGAAGTGACTTCTCAAACAGCCTTAGCACCTCTGAGACTCTGAACGACACCGTGTCAACATCAGTTGCATAAGTGGCCTCGAGAACAACCGAGAAGATCCGGCTGGTGTTTCATCACATGCGACAAGTCATAGAGATTGCAATGACAGTGAGCAGTCACTGGAGTCAGGCTAAACTAAACGTATCAGCATGTACAGCAGAGTTTCTTCCTGCCTTTGCGATGAGGCCCATACTGAACACACAACCCAAGGTACAGGGTTTAGACCTTTTTCTAAGTCCTCCTCTGTGGCTACTAGAAACTCACCTCAGAAATCTATCGCGAGAATGGTGTCACAATACGTCCCTAAAAACGAAACTCAAGCACATCATCCTTTCGCAGGACAGGTAAGTCAGGCTGATGTCCTGGCACAGGCCATCACTTGTCCTGACACTGCAGCCAAGAACCACAAAAGAACACACCTTTGGAATTTGCAAGATGACAAGGAAGCTTGACAGGGGCTATAAGTTGGAGGAAGCTACCAGGATGCCACTGCATACTTTTTAAAAATATATATATTTATATATTTGGTTGCGTTGGGTCTTAGCTGTGAAACGTGGGTCTTCGATCACTGCAGCATGTGGGATCTAGTTCTCTGACTGGGGATGGAACCCAGGCCTCCTACAATGGGAGGACGGAGTCTCAGCCACCGGACTGTGAGGGAAGTCCCTTCTCCATATCTTTAATACCCTCCCCTAGACGTTAGCCAAACTGCAACAGAGGAAACATATAAACATCAGGCAAAAGGCACTGAAGACATTGATTTAGATCCACCAAAGATAGGTATCCTTTCCTGATGTGACCTTGTCTCCATCTAGGGATGGATTCAAGACTGGGGACTGGGGACTTTAGTAAGGTAAGATTCTTGGTGATGCAGTCACCTCTCAGCAGGTGAGTGAGAAGACAGTGATGCAGAAGAGCAAGGATGCTGACAAGTAAATGACAGCTGTGAGGATTAAGTAAGCACTGGACCATTCCATTTCAAAAGATCCTGCTCCTCAAAGAAGCCTTGTGAGAATTTTAATGAGTGACTGCCTCTGATTCAAATTATTGTCATGCCAGATCATGCTTCCACCTTATAATATCTTCCTCATTCCTCTCCAATAAGGAAGAAAAGTGGCAAAACTGTTACCAGTAAATTATTTCTGCAATCCCATTCTGAGTTTATGATGACTTCGAATCAATACATAGAACTGTTACCAGAATTTTAACCAAAGACATGACTGCATGTGTATAAAATATTTACTAAGATGACTGGAATGAAATGCAGACTTTGAGGCTGGGTGAAACAAATCTGGCTCCACGCAGGAATGGTGATATAATGACAAGAGCTTTGATAGGGGTCAGAAGATTGGCCTCAGATAACCCGCAGATTGCATCCAAAGAGCCTCCCACTCAGAGAGGGCTCAGTATGAATTGTGTGTGTGCGAATGAAGGATGTAATTTGACAAATGGTATAAACAACAAGTGGGCTTTCCAGGTGGCTCAGCGGTAAAGAATCTGCCTGCAATACAGGAGATCCAGGCTTGATCCCTGGATCAGGAAGATTCCCCTGGAGAAGGAACTGGCAACCCACTCCAGTATTCTTGCCTGGAGAATTCCATGGACAGAGAAGCCTGGTGGGCTACAGTCTATGGGGTCGAAAAGAGCTGGATATGACTTAGAGACTAAACAATAACAAAATAAAAACACAATGTTTCTTTAAATAATGCGGTTTTACTATAGTATACATTACTTGCATTCTCTTAGTTATTTGTGATTTACTCACAGTCATCCTTAAACTTCCATGACAAAATGGAATTTTGAAGTAGTACTTTCACATGCTTAGAATTTATTCCAACTCTGTTCTAGCATGAACTTTCACAACTTACTCTGAAAATCACAGTGCACCTGCTTTTTCTTGTTGCTTTGGTTTGGTTCTGTGAGTTTTATAATAGCTGTTGGCCAAAGGTAGTCAGGTTTTGACCAAACCCAGATTTTCCCCGGACTTTATAAATGGGGCTTTTCACAGCAAAAACCCAAAAAGAAATTTCATACTCCAAATATACAAGAGGCACTGCATTGCTAATATTTAACATTGTAACTTTATAAAGATGCAGTGAGTACCAGCTCTGTGTCAGACACTTGTGCTTGGCATGGACTGGGCAGGAATGTGGATGATAGAGGGATATGACCAAGGAACGGTGTATACAGGACAAAAAGCATATGGCAGGGTCCCTTCACACAAGCAGCAGAGATAAACAAGGTAGATAAGTCACAGAACCAAGCTACCGTATGAGGCATTACCGAGCAAGTGCCCAATGACTGCTCGTGAGAGCTGCTTTGGGCTGAGTGCCATGTGCTCAGCCCTTTACATGCATCACGTCATGGGAGCCTCAGACGAGTCCATGAAATAAGCATCCATTTTACAGAGGTGGAAACTGAGACTGAGGGAGATACAGGAATTTCTCCCCTGGCCCCAGAACCAATAAATGTTAAGTGATCAGCTTAGGACACGAACCCTTGCTTGTCTGAGGGCAAAGCCAAGCCAACTCTGCATCAAGACAACATGTACTCTAGTTAAGAGAAGGAAGAATCCCTGTGGTCAGTGTCTCTGAGAGAAAGACTTTGTCTTTTTATACATTTATTGTGCACAGAAGGGGCACTAACTGAATTGCAGAACTTTGAAAATTGAAATGCAAATCTTATTTCAAGTCACTATCACATCTGAGGTACAGGGAGCTAATAAAATTAGGCTGAGTGAAGGCATGTATGAGTTCTGTATCAGTATCACTAACAGCTACTCAAAATTCCTTCGGGTACCAGTTTTTCATGCCTCCAGGCTTCTGCAGAACAGACTTCTGTCTTCGGTTTAGGGAATGCCCATTCAACCTTGCAGCCCAGCTCAACCCCCCACTCGTGTCTCTCTCCAATTCCCTTTTTCTTTTACTAAAGTGGGAGCTGTTTAAGAGTGGGAACAATGTCTATTTTCAGAGAGTCAGGACAGCATAAGAGAGTTCTCAATGAATATTTAATAAAGAAACAGATCCTTCAATCTTGAAGGTTTTGCATGAAAATGATACTGACTTTTTATTGGGTTCCAGCAATTACTAGTAAGACACAAAGCTTTTCAGAAGCTTTGAAAATATGGAATCAATAAATAAGCCTGAGTATAATGTAAGAGTGTTAAATAAGGTTATGTCAGTTACTCCAGACTGATCAATGCAGGCCCAAATCAAAATGAACAGCTCATCCACTCTCATGATTGCAGTAAAGTTACAAGAGAAAATGGACAGAAAAATCCACGCTGGTCTTGATTGCTAATGACTGCTCTTTTAAGAAAATTTCTACTTTCAGAGTGTATTGAGACATATACATTACCATATGTAAAACAGATAACCAGTGTGAGTTTGATGCATGATGCAGGGCACCTAAAGCCAGTGCTCTGTGACAACCTGGTGGGATAGGGTGGGGAGGGAGGTGGGAGGGGAGTTCACAGGATAGAGGGGACACGTGTATACCCATGGCCGATTCATACTGATGTATGGCAGAAACCATTACAATGTTGTAATCATCCTCCAAAAAATAAATAAATAAATTTTAAGAAAGAGTGGCTCTAAATTGGTTTATAGACTGCACACTGAAGGAAGCCAAGCTATAAAAGGAAAACTTTCAGGAAGTTAGCAAACACATAGCCTTCTAGAATAATGAAATGTCCTAAAATAATTGTCGATGTCTAAAGGAGGAAGAGTATAGGAACAGTGCTGAATATGATGCCCTGATATTTGAAAGCACTAAAGGGAGACATCAACAGTATCATTCTTGTGAGGATATTAATCTTTCAGAGGATCCGAAAACCTAAAGCACCAACTGCACCAAGCAGCTGCTGTTTTAATGCAGCTGAATAATTCAGGAAAGGAGCTAGCTAGTCACACAAAAATCCCTACTGGTTGTTCCTTTGGACACTTTTTAGGGCTGGAAATTTCCAACATAACAAAAAGTCCAGGCTATTTTTCTCTCTTATCTGGCCAAATGAAAGAAGCTCAAAGAATCCTAAAGCAAACTCTGAAGACTGAAATATAAATTAATCTCACTTTATTTCATAAAGGTAGTCTCCAAAGGTATCTTCAGAGATAAATAAAACCCAATCTAAATACACTAAAATAACAATGTTTACAGAAAACCAGTAAAGAAGGAAAGTAAAAGCTCTCTGAGTAAGCTACTTTGCAGGCCTGAGTTTTTTCAGCGTGGGCTTTCTCAAAGTGGGAAAACTTGTAAGTGAATAGCACTCAATCTCTGGAAACCTCCATGAGCCTTACTGCTGGGTGCTCCCGTGTAATGGAGAGTCAGAGATTTATAACCCAAATACCCACAAGGAAAGAAAGAAAGTGAAGTCACTCAGTGACGTCCAACTCTGCAAATCCATGGACTGTATGTAGCCCACCAGGGTCCTCCATCCATGGGATTTTCCAGGCAAGAATACTGGAGTGGGTTGCCATTTCCTTCTCCAGGGGATCTTCCTGACCCAGGGATCAAACCCGGGTCTCCCACATCGCAGGCAGACGCTTTACCATCTGAGCCACCAGGGAAGCCCGCCCACAAGGAAACAGTCTCTCAATATCCTCTGATAAAAGAACTCTGCAACAAAAGCAGTTAGGTTCTATCTGCAAGGCATGTCAGCATCTTTCTGCAATGGCCATCAAGTTTTGGGACCTAAATTCCTTGCAAAATTCTTGTCAAAAAGAAAAAAATCAGGTCTATATAGATAGGGGGGTGTGTATGTGTGTGTGTATAAAATACTTTTTAATTCTGCCAAACCACAAAACTGCCCAACAGGGATTTTTTACCATTTTCTTTTCTTTTTCTGACTTAAGACTTTTTTACAAAGTCATCTTTTTTTTAGAAAACTTAAATCAGAAAAATGAAAGTATTAATATGTATGTGTCCTAGATGCTTTGAGGCAGTCCTTTATTCTTTTCCACCAATGTTTAATCATTATGGATAATCAAATGTGATTTAATTCATGCCATGGTAATACTTTTCAAATGTGTATAAATTCAGAAACCAGAAAGCACTCTTTGTAAAGACGATGTGTCCTAGTTTTTTGGTTTAGAAATAGTTATCACCATATTCTTAGCAGTAAGCTCATCCAAGCTCAGAGTTAAAAACCACTTAACTCCTCTGGTGTAAAACTGTTCTTTAAAATGTGTGTCCTAAGTATTTTCTATAATGAGCAAGCAGCATGAAGAAAGAAACTATCTCTAACCTGGGGTCTGGCATAAAATTTGGAATCATTAATGACAGGGGGTGGGGAGAAGGATGCTAATACCATAATATATATGCTAATATGCTTCCCTTATGGCTCAGCTGGTAAAGAAACTGCCTGCAGTGCAGGAGACCTGGGTACTATCCCTGGGTTGGGAAGATCCCCTGGAGAAGGGAAAGGCTACCCACTCCAGTATTCTGGCCTGGAGAATTCCATGGACTATATAGTCCGTGGGGTCGCAAAGAGTCAGACACAACTGAGCGACTTTCACTCACTATATAATATATGCTAATATGGCATGGGAAAGTATATTTCATGATTCAGATAATGTTGATATGTGTCTATAAATGGAGTCTTTGTACGTCCTCATTTTCTTAAACCTTTTTTCCCTGGTGAAATATCTGACTGTTAATAGCACAGGTACATGGTTAGTACTGCTTTTGACTTGATAGTATTTCTTTTAAAAAGAACAGGGAGAGTGTATCAGTTACCAATTTACTGCCTCTCAGTTCTGAAAGCACCTTTCTCTGCAATAAACAAACGCACTTAAAGCGCTTCTCCTTTCAAGCATGTGTGATCTTAAGCTTTCTCAGGAGAGGCTGGAGGACAATTCAAGCAGGAGGCGGCTCCCCTGAATGCCCAGCACTGGGGCGGGCCGTGTGGGCGGGATGTCAGTTGGTGGGGTGTGGCCCACTCACAGCCCAGGACCTGGTTCCTGTGTTACCTTGCGGCCTCAGCCTGGCCATAATCTTTCGGCAGTCTTGTCAACGTGGATACCAGCGCCCCCACATGGCTGGTGGGCTCTGAAGGTCTCATGGTCCCACTGGTACCCAGACCCCCAGTGCACATCCACGGCACTGGCTGCTGCTTGCCTGCTCCTTGCCTGCATTCCGGAGGGCCATCTATGGTTTCCCCACAGCTCATGTGCCAGCTTGGGTCTAGCGAAACCAGCAAACTCCTCTGCGATGCCACGGGCCGAACCCTGCCTTCTCTCCTGAGGTCTGAACCCCTGGTAGTCTGTCTGTCCTTCCTTGCGGACACTCCCTCAGCCCTAGTGAACCACAGAGTTTTCTTACATCTTGCAGTTCCTCATTTATCACAGGTAGTAACTCTTTGTATCTTTTCTTAATTTTTATTGGAGTATGGTTGATTTATTAATACAATGCTGTGTTAGTTTCAGGTGTATGGCAAAGCGAATCAGTTATACATACATATACACATACACACATACATGCACACACATGCATATATACAGCACTCTTTTTCAGACCCCTCTCCCACACAGGTCATCACAGCGAAGTCGCTCCCTGGGCTCCACAGTGGGCCCTTACCAGTCCCGTTTCATGGACAGTAGTGTCTGCACATCAATCCCCAGCTCCCAATTTATCCGACCCCTCGTGGTCCCCTGGTAACCGTAACCTTGTTTTCTACATCTGTAAGTCTATTTCTGTTTTGCAGGTAAGTCCATTTGTACTGTGTTTTAGCTGAATGACTCCTCATATTAAACCTCCCCTGTTAAACCTACTATGCGGCTCTTGCCTCCTGACTGGACCCAGGCTACTGCCGGGAGGAAGGCCGCCACTGAGGACAACATGAGCACGTGCCTGCTCACAAACGGAGAAACATCCACAAGGCCAAACCCCAAAGGAAAACTGCCATGTGAAAATGCCCAGACAATCTCAAATCCAGAAGAGCCTAGTATGTTTATTTACAGCCCGAATGAGGAACTAAAATACTTCATTTGCTCCCACTGAAAACTGTACTAATGATGAACAGATAAACAATCCGTGGTTTAGTCAGACAACTGAAAGCTCCTCAGTGGCCCAAAGGAGTGACTCCAGGTACGTGCAACCACATGGATGAATCGCAAAAAGGAATGCTCAAACAACCCAACACAGAAGACTATGCACTGAATGACCCCATCCAGACAGCACCATAGAAAAGATAAAACTACCAGGACAAACGACAGGGCGTGAGGGAAACTCTTGGAGGCGATGGAAATGCTCTGTGTCTTGATTATGGTTGTGTTTCCACCACTGTATACATCTGTCACAACTCTGCAAACTGCACACTAATAAGCCAGTTTTATGGTATATAAATTAAGCCTCCATAAACCTGATCTTATAAAGCAAAAAACTAAATACATATAAAGAATTGTGGGGGACTTCCTTGGCAGTCCAGTGGTTAAGACTCTGCATTTCCAATGCAGAGAGCTTGGGTTCAATTGCTGGTTGGGGAACTAAGATCCCACGAGCTACACAGAGTAGCCAAAAAAAATGATTTTTAATTAAAAAAAAAACAACTGTGGAAGGTAGTTCATGTAATACTTAAAGGGAATTTTATACCTTACATGGATAGATTACAGAGATGATTTAAAATTATTACATTTAATTATCCAGTTAAAGAATAAAAAGCCCAGGAAAAAACCAAAGAAAGTAGATATGGGTAATATAAAATTATGAATTCAAAAGCTAAAGCTCAATGGCAAGGATCTCCCAAACCAAAAGCTAATTCTTTCATATGACTAAAAGGAAAAAAAAAAACCCACAGAAAACTGCTGACAAGTTTAATCAAGAAAAAAAGAGGAAACAAAACTACTGGGAATGAAAAGCAAGCTGCACTATGGATTCTATAAATTTTTAAATCTAAACCTTTATGTCAAAAAATCCAAAAACTTATACGAAATCAAGATTTCCAGGTGGGGGAAAAAATACCATAGATTTACCTGGAATCAAACCAAAAAGACTATGGACTAAGAAATATGGACCGCAAGCATACAGGATGAACTGAATTCCAGTTCTCCCAACAAGGCAGATTACTGGCAGAACTCCTGAAACTTCCTCCTATGGAAGAAGGGAAATCTTCAGGGGCCAGAATCATTGTTATATTAATAACACTAACCCTATCTTCTTATAATACTAACAGTGCTGCTGCTGCTGCTAAGTCGCTTCAGTCGTGTCCGACTCTGTGTGACCCCATAGACGGCAGCCCACCAGGCTCCCCCGTCCCTGGGATTCTCCAGGCAAGAACACTGGAGTGGGTTGCCATTTCCTTTTCCAATGCATGAAAGTGAAAAGTGAAGTCGCTCAGTCGTGTCCGACTCTCAGCGACCCCATGGACTGCAGCCTACCAGGCTCCTCCGTCCATGGGATTTTCCAGGCAAGAGGACTGGAGTGGGGAGCCATTGCCTTCTCCATACTAACAGCGCAGTTCCTGGTAAATCAAGAAAATATAATGGACAATAGAATGGAAGGATAAACAGAAGCCCCCACCACCCCACCGCTCTGGTTGCCTTGGTGAAAGGGTAAGATTTAAGGAAATTAGTATAATGATTATAGTAATAATTACAATTATATAAGCCAGTATTTTTAAAACATTCTTAGCTGGTCACTACATCAAGCACTTTTTGTGTATTGTCTCATTTGATTGTCACTAAATCTTACAGCTGTGACTGTCAACCTGATTGTATAGATAATCTGAGGCATGCAGAATGACATACTTTGTCTGAGGTTACAGTCAGTAGGGGACGGAGACCCAAACTGACTGGCCTTCTCCATCTGTAAAATGGAAAAGCCAGATAATCCCAACTAACCTCTTGGAAAGGTTTTGTGAGGAATAACCAAAATAAACACGTGGGTAGAAGTCACCTGAGGACAAATTTTGGCTGAAATCAAAAAACACAGTATCTACAGGCAGACCTTTTAAAGCAACAGTATGTATATTTCCCAACTACGGAATCCTCTCTTCTCAGAAATGACCAGAGGTGGTCAAGAAGGGACTTCCCTGGTGGTCCAGCGGTTAAGACTCCACGCTCCCAATGCAGGGGGCATGGGTTCAATCACTGGTCAGAGAACTAGCTCCCACATGTGGCAACTAAGACCCAACACAGCCAAATAAATAAAAGTTAAAAAATCAAGGAAAAGACAACCCACAGAATAGAGAAAAAAAAATATTTTATTTTTAAAAAAAGCAGGCAAGAAAATGCCAGATGATGTCTCTTGCTGGAGACATAGGAGGACTAGAACACATACCCTTTAAGGCCCCTTTCCATTCTGAAAGCCCAACACTCATCTGGCTGACATGGGGCCAGAAGAGCTTATGGAGGGAGACACGGCTTCTAGGAATTCAAGACATAGGCTATTTGTTGCCTGAACTTTCTGTGAAGCCTGGTGGACATGACCTCAAGACAGCCCTTCCTAGAGCCTGACGTTGTCAATACACCGTTCACGGGTCTTAGGAGCTGTTTCTGCTCTTCTGCTCTGAACCATCAAGATCTAAATTACTTCTCACTCCTGTTCTCGCTGCCACTACCCAAATTCATGGAACCCACAGTCTGGACTCTGCTCTTTGGCTCACCATGTGGCTGAGATTAAAAAGAAAACATCCTATGTTGTAACAGCTGAGAATAACTGGCCATGAAGACAGAACTTAAAAGAAAGAAGCGCCAAGGAGACAGGGATCAGGCCACCTCAGAACCAAACAAAGGCAACGAGAGAGTGTCACGCTCACACATGCCGATATCATTCTTTTCTCCCCCTTAAATTGGAGCATAGTTGCTTTAGGAGGTTGTGTTAGCTTCTGCTATACAGCAAAGCAAATCAGCTACACACGTGTGTGTTCAGTCACTCAGTCACGTCTGACTCTGTGCGACCCCATAGACTGTAGCCCACCAGGTTCCTCTGTCCATGGGATTTTCCAGGCAAGAATACTGGAGTGGGTTGTCATCTCCTACTCCACGGGATCTTCCCAACCCAGGGACTGATCCTGCCTCTCTTGCACCATATACACATATCCCCTCTTTTTTGGATTTCCTTCCCGTTCAGGTCATCACAGAGCACTGAGTTCCCTGTGCTACACAGTAGGTTCTCAACTAGTTATCGATTTTATACATAGTAGGGTATATATGTCAATCCAAATCTCCCAGTTCATCCCACCACCCGCCATCCCCCCAGCCCGGGCTGAGAGCGTTCTAAGCAACCCTCTGGGGTCACGAGCCACAGCGCTGAAGCCCTGCTCTTGGAGCCCTGTCAATAACCAAGTCAAAACCAAGCTTCCCTCGGCTGCACGATTCCCCAGCAGAACAAGGCCGCTGTGACTCGAGACAAAGACGACATTCATCTGCCATGTGGTTTCTCAAAGCATATCTAAACAGCAGGTTGCCTGGGCAATTTTGGATACATATTTCTTTTTCCGACTGCTGTTCTTGGCTGGTTTTCTGACAGTAAAAAGTACAAGATCTCGTTATATTCCTGCGTACAAATGAATTCAGCCTTAACATACTTTAAGCCCAGCTTTACAGGAAAAATAAGAAATCTGAAACAAAAATAGTATACCTTGTCAGGAACAATTTAGGACAGTCTTCTCACCGGGAGCTGCTCGGCGTGGTTACCCCAGTAAAGACCATTAATGTGCAACTGGTGTTTATCCTGGCTGGCTCTGGGCACTCACAAGGCACTGCAGGCAGGAGGCCAGAGTACTAATCACGGTCTCCGTTCACCTTTCTTTCAGCACAGGATTATGAAAAGAGGTCATCAAGGGAAGGTTAACAAGCACACAAGCATGGAGTTAGTCCAGGACAGAGAGATGGTGGCAAGAGATGGTGCTACAGAGAGAATAGCATCTGAGGTTTAAAATCCTGACTTCATTCACACACTCCCCAGACAAAACACCACCAACAAAAGCAAACAGGAAGCCTCAATTCCTAAACCTCTCACTGACAAGAGAGAAAGCCTGGCTTAGTAAGTTCGAACGATCTCAAAGCAACCTGCATGCCCGTGAAGTTGCTTCAGTCGTCTGTGTGTGACCTCATGGACTGTTTCCCGCCAGGCTCCTCTGTCCACGGGATTCTCCAGGCAGGAATACTGGGGTGGGCAGCCATTCCCTTCTCCAGGGAATCTTCCCAACCCAGGGACTGAACCTGGGTCTCTTATGTCTCCTGCATTTATCATTCGTGCCACCTGGAAAGCTCCTCAAAGCAACCTAACTGCAACCAAAAAAGCTCCCAATACTGAACATCAAAGGAAAGGAGAATGAGGAAGTTAATCAAAATAGCATGTGGGGGAATTCCCTGGCGGTTCTGTGGCTCAGACTCCATGCTCCCAATGCAGGGGGCCTGGGTTCAAACCCTGGTCAGGGAACTGGATCCCACATGCTATAACTGAAAGTTCACACTCTGTAACGTACTTAGTTGTAATGCTACAACTAAGACCCAGCACAGCCAAATAACTAAATAAATATTTTAAAAAATAAATAAATCACAAGATGTGGTGAACTATTACATAACCATCAGAATGATAATTTTATAGATGTTTCTAATGATATGAAAAAAATATCTGACATGTTAAGTGAAAAAAAAAATCAAGATGCCATATTATATACACAAAATGATTTCAGCTGTGTACAATATCTAAGTATAAGAAATCAGAAATGAATACATTAAAATGTGAACTGGGATTATTGTTGGGGGTGGTGGAACCATGGAAGAAATTTTCTTCCCCAAGCTTTTAAACTTCTAAACGTTATACAATGGGCATGTATTCTTTTTACACCTTAAAGGCAGGAAAACAGCATAGCAACATCCAGAAGAGCAAACAAGCACTGAAAAAGAAGATAAGAAACAGCATTTATTAAGGGCTTAGTACAGGCCAGGCAACTGTCCTCAGGGCTTCACATGCATTAGCATATTTGTTTTTACAACAGCCCTGTGAGATGAGTGTGACTTCTATCCATATCTGATAAGGAAACTGAAGGTGAGCCAGGTGGCATGACAGACGGATAAGACAGGACATGAAGCCGTTCAGCATGGCTGGTGGTTTTAACAAAGACTTACACCACCTCTCGAACACAACAGCAGAATCTGCCTTTCTGCCTGCAAGTTGGACCTAGAAACAAGCATCGACGATAAAAATCTTGAAAAGACACTATCATAATGGAGGAGAATGACTACAAAAGAGGAATCTGCCCAGATGCTAAGATACTTGGGTTTGAGTTTCAAACTGGAAAAACTAAAAGCACTTTCAATTAAAGTTTTAAAGAGAACTGATGTGAAAGAGTGAATCATCACTGTAGGTGAAAATATACCAGCACAACAAATTCAACCCACAGCTGAATTCTACAATACTAGAGAAAGCTGGGAATCACTGTCAAAACAAAGACCTCATCAAACTAATAAATAAATAAAAGCATTTGAAGTTGGTGCTAGAGGTAGAGACTGGCTAGGTGGCGCTAGTGTTGTGACTGTGTGGATCACAGCAAACTGGAAAATTCTTCAAGAGATGGGAATACCAGACCACTTTATCTGCCTCCTGAGAAATCTGTATGCAGGCCAAGAAGCAACAGTTAGAACTGGACATGGAACTATGGACTGGTTCCAAATTGGGAAAGGAGTACGTCAAGGCTGTATATTGTCACTGTGCTTATGTAACTTAGATGCAGAGTATAACATGAGAAATGCTGGGCTGGATGAAGCACAAGCTGCAATCAAGATTGCTGGGAGAAATATCAATAACCTCAGATATGCAGATGACACCACCCTTATGGCAGAAAGAGATGAGGATATGAAGAGCCTCTTGATGAAAGTGAAAGAGGAGAGTGAAAAAGCTGGCTTAAAACTCAGCATTCAGAAAACTAAGATCATGGCATCCAGTCCCATCACCTCATGGCAAATAGATGGGGAAACAATGGAAACAGTGACAGATTTTATTTTCTTAGGCTCCAAAATCACTGCAGATGGTGACTGTGGCCATGAAATTAAAAGACACTTGCTCCTTGGAAGAAAGGTTATGACCAACCTAGACAGCATATTAAAAAGCAGAGACATTACTTTGCTAACAAAGTTCCATCTAGTCAAATCTATGGTTTTTCCAGTAGTCATGTATGGATGTGAGAGTTGGACTATAAAGATAGCTGAGCACTGAAGAATTGATGCTTTTGAACTGTGGTGTTGGAGAAGACTCTTGAGAGTCCCTTGGACTGCAAGGAGATCAAACCAGTCAATCTTAAAGGAAATCAGTCCTGAATATTCATTGGAAGGACTGATGCTGAAGCTGAAACTCCAACACTTTGGCCACCTGATGTGAAGAACCGACTCACTGGAAAAGACCCTGATGCTGGAAAAGATTGAAGGCAGAAGGAGAAGGGGACGAGAGAGGATGAGATGGTTGGAAGGCATCACCAACTTGATGGACATGAGTTTGAGTAAGCTCCGGGAGTTGGTGATGGACAGGGAGGCCTGCCGTGCTGCAGTCCATGGGGTTGCAGAGTTCACTGAGAGACTGAACTCTCTCAGTGGTAGAGAACTCACCTGCCAATGCAGGAGACATAAGAGACTTGGGTTCAAACCCTGGGTCAGGAAGATCCTCTGGAGGAGGTCATGGCAACCCACTCCACTATTCTTGTCTGGAGAACCCCACGGACAGAGAAGCCTGGCAGGCTACAGTCTGTGGGGTCGCAAAGAGTCAGGCACAACTGAAGCGACTTAGCACACTTAAGTTATAATTACTAAGGTTTGGACAAAGAGGACCTGAATTTGCCCTCCAAATATGAAGTACCCAGCAACAAGGGGCACTGACTCTTAAAGACTAGAGAATAGAAAGAAACCTAGGAGAAAAAGAAAAAAGCATTGTACTTGATGCCAAATTATATAACCTGCAACCAGCCTAAGAGGATCCCGACTCTTTTTTCAGTCCAGCACTGAAGGCCTTTTGGTCAGAAATAATCAATTTTGCTTGGCAAAAAAGGCATCAAGACATAGAAGTGCTTTGGATCAAATTCTGTAGAATCAGCCTCTTTGAGATGCATTAAAGTTAATGCCAAAACCAATATGGTGTTCTGTTCACAGATCCTTTCTAGAGGCTTTAAAAGCAGAAAAATATTTAAACTCAAAGTCTGAAGTGGAAACTTGCTATCTGTAAAAACAAAGCCACTTTAATAGCTATGAGAAGTCATTGAGATTTGGTAATTCCAAATTCACCATGTATAATAAAAATACTGGTTGTTAGGGAAATTGGCTAGCTGTTTAGAAAAATATGAAACTGGACTGCAACCTTAGTCTTCATACCAAGACACATCCTGACAAGATAAACATTGAAAAAGAAAAACATAAACATTCTAAAACAAAGTAAGGGTCAATATTTTTATAATGCTGGGATCTGAAAAACTTCTAAACGTGGCATTAAATCCCAGAAACCACAAAGGAAAAGCTGCTAAATGAAAATACATAGAATTAAAAATACCTGAACAGACACCTTACATAAAGTTTTTTAAAACTAGGGAAATACCTTTATTTAAAAATTCATAAGCTCACTTGATATATGAAGAACTCTTTGGAATCAATAGGAAAATAAAAACTCCACTGACAAATAACACAAAGTGACAATTTAGACACCCAAATGATAGGGGAATGTGACCATCTGTATCACAATCCCAAATTTACAAGGTTTGACGCTCAAGTGTTCTACTTGTAAGAATTACTTCTAAGGACATACATATTGTGCAAAGAGGTTCATTAAAGCATGCTTAGTATCAAAAAGTTGGACGCTACCTTGAGGTCCATGATTTGGGGGTTACTTAAATCAGGGGTCACAAACGCAGCTGTTTTCAGAAGTCAGTACGGCCAAGGAAAATGACCTCAATGGGCTAGTTTTAACACAAGGAAGCAGGAAGTGCTAAGATCTGGGGTGAACTGGAGAGTTCAGACCCTTTTGGTAATCCAAATGGTAAAAATTATGTGTTCATGGCCACACTGGCTCTCCTTTCCCCAGTCTCCACGGCCCCTCAGGGTTGGATATGTGATCCACAGCACGTACAGCAGCCTGGTCTCTCTGAGACACACCCAGGAGGACCCCCTTACTGTGAATGCGGGATGCTCCTCTAGCCCATCGCACTGGAGAAGCTACAAGAGCTCACTGACGCAACATCACTGGCTCCCAGAGCGGATAAAACCTTGAAGGTCATTGTCTCCACGTTTCCTTGAGGCTATGGTCAGTTCCGCCCTGTTGAACAGTCCCAGGTACAGAAGGAAGACAGGGGGAGGGGAAGGCAGGGATAGGGGGAAGGCCAGTAGTCAGGGAAGAAGGCTTTCTTTTGGGATTTTCATTTTTCATAAGAACAAAACTGAGACGGGAGGAGAGGTCGTGCGAATGAAAAAAGGCGAAGTCCTCCGAATCACATACCTTCTATGGAAGTGTCCCTAAAACTGCACATGCTGATCAAATACCAGGAAACCAGGCATGGTTTCTGAAAATTCTCACACGAAGTGCTGAGTTCCCAGCACCACTGTTACGTGTTCCTTCGGCAATAAACATCTGGGCAGCTGTTGTCCTCATTAACCAAGCTGGCACAGGGAAGGGCTGCCACGGATAATATAACATGATGTGTGGTATTTTTCTCACAAGACCTTAATTCATCCCAGGAACCGGTTTAACTAAATTCATCCCAGAATGGTTGTAGATTATAATTTCAGTCTCGGCAGCATGTCAGACGTAGAAAATGTCCACCTGAATGCGGAATGGAACATTTCTTCCCAGAGAAAGTAACTTGCCACTTGGTCCTGCCCCGTCTGGGGTAAGAACCCTTGGGAGAGGACAGCCAATTTCTTGATTTTACTGCATTTTAAATACCACTTCCTTAAGATCTGTTAAATTCCCAAAAAGGTACGTCAAATGGAGATGAGTGGTTGCCACATATGAGGGAACGGTGTGGGGAGGGTGCACCTGTAAAAGCCAACAGGAGCGATCCTTGTGGTGACACAACTGTTCTTTCATCCCCGATGGATGCTCGTCTCTCGTCTGGATGGATGAATCTAGATATCCTCATTGTGAAACTGTGCTATGACTTCTCAAGATGTGACCACTGGGGAAACTGTAGAGAGGGCAGTGGTCCCCAGCCTTTTGGGCACCAGGGACCAATTTCGTGGAAAACAAATTTTTCATGGACTAGGAGGGGTGAGATATGGTTTTGGGATGATTCAGGCACATCACATTTATTGTGCACTTTATTTCTATTTTTATTATATCAACCCCACCTCAGATTATCAAACATGAGATCGCGGTGGTTGGGGACTCCTGGTATAGAGTACACAGGATCTCTCTGTATTATTTCATGCAACTGTATGTGAATCTACAGTTATCTCAAAATAAAAATCTATATTCCTTTTTTAAAAGGGACATCCAAATCTGAAGGCTACAGAATCCTATAATAGTCTTTACTACAACTGTGCTAAGTAAAGAGCAAATGGAAGTGATGGGTGGGGTCTGTAAAGTCGATCTGAGTTTGCTCTTCCTCCAGCAGCTGCCCACCTCCTGATCTGATGTGTGCAATCTGAACTCAGCTACACGGGCCAGGGCACTTGGCAAGTGATGGATCCCAGATACGGCTCTGGGTCTCTATCTTGATCTCATTCATCCTCTCTCACACTCACTCACACACATACACATTCACATGAGCTATTTTATATGAACAACCACACCCATCTGGATTAAAACTGTCCTGAAAAAGAATACCGATGTGAGAACTTTCCAGGTCCTACAGCTTCCAGGCAGGCACAGAAAGGAAGTGATCTCATCAGAGAAGACACACAAGGTCTGGAGGAATTGGTTAAGTTTGATATTCAAACCCCGTGCACAACAAAGTCTCAACAGAATTAAGCTCATTTCAGGTGTTAAGTGCAGCTTTCCTCATAGCTCAGTTGGTAAAGAATCCGCCTGCAATGCAGGAGACCCCAGTTCGATCCCTGGGTCGGGAAGATCCCCTGGAGAAGAGATAGACAACACACTCCAGTACTCTTGGGCTTCCCTTGTGGTTTAGATGGTAAAGAATCCGCCTGCAATGAGGGAGACCTGGGTTCGATCCCTGGGTCAGGAAGATCTCCTGGAGAAAGGAAAGGCTACCCGCTCCAGTATTCTGGCCTGGGGAATTCTGTGGACTGTACAGTCCATAGGGTCGCAAAGAGTCGGACACGACTGAGTGACTTTCACACAGGTGTCAAGTAAATACTTCAAGGCAAACCCCATTTAACTAGGAGGCGGAAGCTGCAAGCAGCAAGGCCCTGGACCGAGCTGTGAGGTGAGTTTGGGGCTTGCCTCCTGCCTCTCTTGTTTGGGGCAACACATCTCATCGTCTTTAACTCTTTCCCTCTGGTAGTTCATCTCTCCCACCAACATCTTACAGATCAATAGAAAATTTACTAAATGCCTACTGTGTGTGAAGCACTCTTTTAAAACACTTTAAAAGCTTTTTCTAATTTAACCTTCCCAATAACCCTGAAGTAAATATGATTAGTGCTTGGAGGTTAAGGGACTTGCCCAGAGCTAGAGATCTCATCAACAGTGAAGCCGGATCAAATCCAGGTGTGTCTGGCCCTGGTCAGTATGTTATCCTGCCTCCTGGTTTCATGTTGGTCTCCAGGGTGTCCAGAGCACCTCCCCGCATTGTAAAAGGACAGGAGGGACAAAAGCCTGACATATACTGAGCATCTTTTATATGCCTTACATAGGCTCTGCCTTTCCGGCTCAAATAACCCCTTCGACAGGTATGCGGTATCTCCGTTTTAAAGGTTAGCGAACAAAGCCTGAGAGAATTTGAGGGCTCTTGAAGACTTTTTCATCTCACTTTTATTTAGCAGATGAAGAAACGAGAGCCCCAGAAAGATTAGGTGGCTTGCTGAAGGACACAAAGCTGGTTACTGTCACAGCCGAGGTCTGGCTGCCAACCCACCGCTCTCTTTCACCGCATCTAAGCTCTCGCTCTGAAAGGAACCAACATTATTAATAATAGAGCAGGAATGCCAGGCACTTTGCTAGATGCTTTACACCTCTCTCCAACTCTGAGGGAGGGGTTTCCCAACACTGCTGTTCCAATCAATGCTTTCTACTAACACGGACCACAGAAGGGGACCTCGACTTAAATGTCACACATCAGTTTTATAAGGTGGTTAACATGATCCTCTACACACAGACGAATGGATATCACAGGAAAAAATATGAAAAGACTTGGAAAATTTGTCACAGAAGGCACAAAGGATCTGAACAGTGTAATCAAATGATGCTTTCTGAGCACCTGTGTGCCCAGCGATTTGCCAAGGGCTGGGCCCCACTGAGAAAGACAATTCAGCCCCTGAATCAATAAGCACTCACCACCAGCACATGTGTGATGCTTCCTGCCACAGAAGCGTGTTATTCTGAAAAAAGCAAATGGTCTTGACATCAGAAAATCTAAACTGAGAGCCTAACTTCACCATCCATCAATCAGGTGCCCTGGGGGCGAGGCAGGGGGGGACACATGAGTGAGTGTCTGGGCCTCTCAGTCAACAAGGGGGAAGAGCTGGCATCTTCTGGGCCAAGATGCTGTGAGAGGCGAATGGACCAAGATGCCTGAGGGACCCGACACAGGAGAAACACACAGTAACTGCTATTATCAGTTCTTCTCAAATTCTACAGCTTGAAGAGAGCACATGTCCCCGACAGTAAAACTGAAAAGGAGACGAACAGGGAAACAGGGAGGTATTAGCCCAAGGGTACCAAGCTCAGGTACACAAGATGAGTATGTCTTAGAGATCTACTGCCATGCCGCAACGGTGCCTACAGCAAACATCCTGTATGGTATGTACCTAAAAATCTGCCAAGATGGTAGTCCCTCCGTTAAGTGTTCTTATCAAAAACACAAAAATTATATAATAAAGTAAATACAGAAGGTGGGAAGGAAAAGAAGACAAGATGATGAACAGCCAATATGATTATTGGAGTGGGAGGTACAAACTGTTGGGTATAAGACAGGCTGCTAGAAGGTATTACATGACCGGGGGAATATAGCCAACATTTTCTAATAACTGTAAATGGTGTGGAACCTTTAACAATTGTATTAAAATTTTTTAATTAATAAAAAGTTAGTAAAAATATTCCATCTCTACCACTAAGGTAAGAAGAGTAAGTTGACAGAAAAGTTAACACTGAGGAAATAACAGGGTTATGAGGGAGGAAAAATTTGGGAATGAGTGCTTGAATGAGACCAAAAGGCACCTGAGGGCATATCAACTGCTTGCTGTAGCCATTAAGACTCCTCTACAATTGATACCTTTGTTTTCACAGAGATTATATTTCGTCAAAACTCAATCACAATGACTTTTTATAGTTAGCATGACATTTCCTGAACAACAGCACGATTACTGTAACACCCACAGTTACAAAGTAAATAATAAAGAACATCAAGAGAAGGTAAAAATCATGTTGTTCTGACAAGGGGGATTAGTTATATAAATAATGAAATGCAAAGCTGGACAATCTGCATGCACTCTGAATAAGCATGAAAAAAATTCAAGTCAATAATAAATACTCTTCTTATAAAATTCCCAGTAAGATGTGATAAACCTGAAACCATTCTTCCTGGTCACTAGAACCCCCATCACGTATTATTTGAAAGAGGATTCTTTCACCCTCTTTGTAAAGTTAAGTAAGTACATAGTATGTCATTAGGTAAAGAATCTGCCTGCCAACACAGGAGACGCAGGTTCAGTCTCTGGGTTGGGAAGATCCCCTGGTGGAGGAAATGGCACCCCACTCCAGTATTCTTGCCTGGAAAATTCTAAGGACAGAGGACCCTGGTGGGTTACAGTTCACGGGGTCACAAAGAGTCAGACATGACTGAGCATGCATGCACTGGAGCTCACGATTAGCTTGTTTTGTTTTTCCTGTAAGAAAATACCCAAGAGTAAACAGAGGTAGGAAGCAACCTGGGTGTTTTGGTTCGAGACTTGATTTTGGCGTTAAGTAGGAAAGCTGTCTTTTAGCATCTGGATTTCAGATATTCAAACTGTAAAAGGGATAAGAAAACTCGTCTTGCCCCCTCAGAGGTACCCTTAAGAATCGCCAAGTTAAAGAGGAAAATATGAATGCACCTTTAACTGTATTAAATGTTGTATTAACAAAAGTGATGATAATATTACCGTCATGAGCAATAGATGCATTCCAGAAGTCTGGGCTTAACTGCCCCTTTGGCCTTCTCTCTGGATCATCTGTTCTTATTCAAAGACCTAGTTTTTTTTTACAAAGATAAACAGTAAAATAATAATAATAAAGTAAGCACTAACAGTAATATACAATGAACCTAAAGCAAACATAAACAGCCTTACAATCCTCTGCTAATAGAATTCTATCACTGTTCTAAAAATAAATGTGATTCAAAAAACCCCGACCGACGGTCATGTGATCCTTCCTCTAACCCTGGAGGAAAAGCAGGACAGGTAGAATTACACTTGATTTTTACAGACTGCAAACCTGAAACACAAGCCTGAAAGAGAAAAGTCACCCATCCTAGTTCCCAGCTGAAGCCAGGGCCACTCAACCCTCTTCTGACATACTTTGCTATTCATTCTCCTGGTCTAGGAGAGTTACAAGGCACCCCTATTTTCAAGGAAACTCACTTCACATAATGTCCAACTTCCAGGCTGATGGAGTAATGCTATCACTAATTTGACGCAGCTGGCAACCTCTGTATCATAAGGAAATTCTTCCAACCAGGAAGCTGCACACACAAGCAGAGAGATGGTGACATCTACTGGTCAAAGTGTGCACTGCAGTGGAGGCTCAGTGCTTTAAGATTTGAAAAAGATCAGTAATGTTAATAGTTCATGAAATGAGGGGAGGGTACAAGGCAAAAAACATATGGAATAGAGAAGTAGGGGAAAGCCAGCAAGCACTGGGATGTTCTAAAAACGTGACTCATGACCACTCTGGGTAATCACTTTTGGTAAAAGTTCTGACTCCTTTCTTTAAGAGCAGTTTTAAATCAGTCTCTTTGGGAGCAAGTTTTCTTTGGGAATGTATCTCTGGTTTAATAATGAAAGTCAATGGTAAATCACTGGGGAAAGGTGTTTAGGTCACTGAAATTTACTCCATGGATGATGTTTCAAGAATGGGGGGGGGGAGGGAAAGAGAAGGAAGTTAACATTTATGAAATGCCTATTGTGTTGAAGGCACTTTATAAGCATTACCATGCTTAATTCTCAGTCCCACATGAAAGTTATACTAGAGGTAATAGTATTATCTCCATTTTACAGTGAGGAAACTGAGGCATAGCAAGTAGAAACTAGCCCCAAACTACTCAATAAACGGTAAAGTCAGGATTAGAAACCTAAAGGTCTGACCATATGACCTAAACACCCCAGGCACGCAAACCACCTCAACCAAAATCAACACCAACTACCCACAAGCATAATATATTTCCTTAGAAACAGACACCATTTCACATTTAAACGCATGTGAAATCTAACACTTTTCCTGTCCAAAAGCTTGGATGTCTCGAGCAATCAGTGACACACAATGAGTCGTGTCTTTACCATACAATAAATCACCACGGATCAGCCTTCTCCTCGCTGAGTCAGCTTCTCAAAGCTGTCAATACTTTCTTACACTGTCAGCTCAAAATCTCAATAACATTAGCATCGAATTCCAATGGTGAGATGAAGAAAGGAAAAGACATGCTTTCTACTCAGTTATTGGTGCTTGGAGAGAACATGTCAGCAAAGACAAAAGATGCTCAATTCTGTTGTATTTCACTTGAGTGATGAAAAAGCACCAGGATTTTTAAGTAAATGTGGTCACATTTGGGGAGGGAAATGATACAAGTACTACATCTCAGGGAAAGAGAAGAGTCCTGCATTATCTTCCTTCTTTCAAAGGCACTGGGGCTACAAAAGCAAATACTGCTTTCAGAATTCTAACAGAGAGTGTCTTTGGGTGGGGGTGAGAAAATTGGCATAAACCTTTTCCCTGTCTTTCTCAACATTTCATGTCCCAGGAATATTGATTACTGACCTGCCGAGAGTCCATGTGAGAAAAAAATGGGAGGGGAAGTGGAAAAGAAAGACTGAAGAAAGGATCTGACAGCTCAAAGGAAGAAGAGTGAAAAAGGATAGGTCTGGGTACATGAGACCACAATTCAATGTCATGGCTGTGGATTCAGCAGGAAAAAAGATAACTGACACCACAACTGAAAGTGGAAAACTCTACTTTCTAGATTAATAACTAATTACCATTTTTAAGTATTTGGAGGCTTCTGATTGAGGACAAGTAAATGATACTAAACTTATAGTTGTTTTTCTTTTCTGACTTCAGACTTAGCAACATTAAAGTAACTGAACAAATCTGGCTTCAGGTGTAAAGAGATTCAAACTAAAGAAATTTCAGGTTCTGATTACAGCAAGTGGGAATCCCAGACCTCCAGGAATTCCTTCAGTTCTTAAAACTAGCCTGGCAACATTCTGATATCAGGAGCATCTAACAATGTTTGCTGGGACATTGATTACGTACTCCTGTGACACAGTGTTATGACTAGATTAGAATTTCATTAGTTTATTATCACCAGCCCCAGACTGTAGCAGAGAGATATCACCGAATCAATCTAGTCATTGTTAATAAAAGACAACATAACTACAAAAAAGAAAAAAAAGTTACAGAGCTTCAAAGTATGTAACTTGCTTCTCAAAACTGAAAGGCTACAGCTATTAAATACCTTAAAAAACAAAGGTAGCAATTATAAAAAGTTTCAATCTCTGTTTATGAACAGGTTTACGAAGTAATCAACTTGAAAACCACTACAAACAACCTAAAGGTCTATCAACAGAGGACTGGCTGGATAAACTATGGTACCTCTTCACAATATAATGCTAAAACATCAGGAAAAACAAAATAAGGACTATCCCTATATACTGCTGTGGAGTGATTCCTAGGACATAGAGTTTAGTGAAAACAGAAAGGCAGATGACAATGTGTATCTTTATCTAAGAATGGGATATCTTATGTGTATCTACTTAACCAAGAATGGGATATCTTAATGTGTATCTACTTATTTAAGAATGGAAGTACAAATATCCATGTATTTGTATACAGTTGGCCCTCAGGGGATCACCCATGGTTGGCTGAATCCACGGATGCAGAACTCACAGATATAATAGAGTGCAGACTACAGGACATCGGCATCCTCGGCTTTTGCCATCAGCAGCTCGGGACCAATCCCCCACAGATGCTGAGAGATGGCTCTGTGTGTGTGTGTGTGTGTGTGCCCCACAGATGCTGAGAGATGGCTCTGTGTGTGTGTGTGTGTGTGTGTGTGCCCCACAGATGCTGAGAGATGGCTTTGTGTGTGTGTGTGTGTGTGTGTGTGTGTGTGTGTGCGCGCGCGCGCGCGCCCCACAGATGCTGAGAGATGGCTCTGTGTGTGTGTGTGTGTGTGTGCGCCCCACAGATGCTGAGAGATGGCTCTGTGTGTGTGTGTGTGTGTGTGTGTGTGCGCCCCACAGATGCTGAGAGATGGCTCTGTGTGTGTGTGTGTGTGTGTGTGCACGTGCCCCACAGATGCTGAGAGATGGCTGTCTCTGTGTGTGTGTGTGTGTGTGTGTGTGTGTGTAACTGAAATGAAACAACCGAAAAAGGAGGAAATAAAGTAGACAGGATAGGGACAGAAGCCAAATCTGAGTAATTCTGTTTCGTAGTTTGTCTTTGGAACCAATTAGTTTGTATAATTATGAAGTGAAAATAAAAATAAAAACAATAAAAAATAAACAATAAAAAACAATCTAAAAACAGAAAGCCAATGAGAAAATAGCATGAAATGACTGAGGAAAACAGAATACCGGCAGGGTATTTTATAGCTTTAAAGAATTATTGTTCTTAATTTTTAAATGTATGATGATGGTATTATGGTTATATTTTTTTAAAGGGATCTTTTATAGATTCATATGGAAGTATTTTAAAATGAAATATGCCTGGAATTTGCTTCAGAATAACCATGCAGTAGGGGTGATGAATAATAGAAGAGGGGGATTAGAGGAAATAAGAGCCATGAGTTGATGGTTGTTACAGCTGAGTGACAGGAGCTTCACTAGAGCCTGTCTTACCAATGGAGGCAAGGATATTTGAGGATATGCATTTTTAAAACTCATCTTGAAACAAATGGACAATAAATCCAAAGACAGAAAGTTTTAGGAGTGTTTCTTTTATTTTCATAAAATGGCAGATTCAAGTTTCAAGTTGTAGATATTTGGGTTCCCAGAAAAAATTAAGAGCATCCTTAGGAGTATTAATTTAAACATGAGTAAATCAAACATTTCTGCCACTATATCAATCATGAAATTAAATTATAAATAAGACAGCAATAATTCTCATCGCTCACCAAATGTCTAATTTCTAAAGCGTACAGCCAAAAGCAAAAAATGCCATCCAATAAAAAATTAGTAACTGACTACGATCTGACAGTTCAGGAAAGCTTAATAAAAGCCCAGAGAAATCTCTACCTAACAGTCTGATTTGAAGGCCTGATCCAGGAAAGAATGCTTAAGATAGTTTCACAAAATCAGAGGTTTTTGTCACCCTCCAGGGAAAAAGTCAGGGCTAAAATGTATCCTTCACTACCACAAAAAGCCATCCAAATGGTTTATAACTATGCACAGAATCCAAACAGTCAATCTTGTTCAGGTTCTGTTGATCAAATTAATTTTGAATTAACAGTCTGGTGGTTTTGTATCCTGCTGGACCCATTATCAGACAATGTCAGAGGGCTGTTAGCTTAGTTCTTTGTGCTGCACTGGATTCTATTTTTAATTTCTCTGCTATATCAAGGAAAAAAATCTAGGAGGGCGCTAAGTATTTCCATAAAAAAAAAAAAAGGGCAGAATGGGCACTAATTTACTTCACCTGAAGGGCACAGCACTGCACCCGCCCCCGTCCTCACACACCCACACCCACGTTCCCAGCATCACGACTCGTGACTTCCGTCCATGCCACACCTCTCTGCCCCCACGCGCGCGCACACACACACACACACACACACACACACACTGCCCTTCACACACACACACACACACACACACACACACACACACACACACACACACTGCCCTTCACACACACACACACACACACACACACACACACACACACACACACTGCCCTTCCTCTCCGGGTGTCTCCGCCACACCTCTCTGCCCGCCCGCGCCCGCGCGCACACACACGCACACACACACACACACACTGCCCTTACACACACACACACACACACACTGCCCTTACACACACACACACACACACACACACACACAGCCCTTCCTCTCCGGGTGTCTCCCCCTGCAGGGCCCTCCCTCCTCCAGCTGCAGAATTCCTGTTCATCTTTCAAAACACACTTCAAATGAGATTTCTTGATGCTGTTCTTGGGGTTCTTTTTCCTGAGGTTCTTGCTCCCTCTTCTGGGCTCCTACAGCATTTTTTGTAAGTACTTTATGAACAGAATTTACGAGAAGAGCCTAGAGAGAGGCCAAAACAAGGTTAAGAGGATAGGCTCTGGAGTTGAATCCTTGCTCGGCCACTTACAACCTGTACAACTTTCATCAATGACTTGCTTCCTTTAAGCCTCAGTGTTCTCATCCATAAAATGACAATAATATTGCCTGCCACCTGGAATGGTTATGAGAACTGAGCTAATGTTTATAAAGGACCTTAGACCCATGCCTGGCACACAGTAAGTTCTCAAGCAATGTAAGCTATTATTAGCACAAGGTATCGAAATTATTTGATTACCTTTTTATTCTACACTACGTGCTTTCTTAGGGTAATGACTATATTTGTTGAATTAATTCAATTAATTAACTGAATTAATTAATGGCATTAAAGAATTATTACTCTTAATTTTTAAGAATTAAGAGAATCAATTAATTCAGAGGCTGTCTCTGAGGTTAACTGAAAAGTCCGTACTAACTATAAGCCAGGCGATTGTTAGGTGTTAGGAATATGAAGATGAGTAAAATTCCCAGCCATCAAGGATCTTACAGTCTTGGCTACTCACACATAGAGGACTCAGTGTACACAGACTGAATGAGTATGTGGGGTCCAGTTACTATCAACTCTTTTTTTAAAGAATAAGTCATAAGAAATCTGGAAACATTATTTGAATAAATACGAAACTTACTCTTAGACCTTATATACCAAGAGCTGATAATCAGCAATCTTTGCAAAGTTACTAAGATTGAAAAGTACCGTGGTTCATCTAGTTCTGCGGAAGCTCCAGCTAACTCCATTTAGACTAAAACCAGGAAGACCTCAGGAGAATTTAAAAAAGACATACCCCACTCTATTTTTTAAATTTATGCAAGTAATCTGTTAACACGGCAATACATTCTCACTGTAGAAACAGTTAAAACGGAAGTTCTTCTCCTCAAATGTAGTGACTCTTACCAAGTAGTTTCATATCCTTTTCTACCTATTCAGTTGCATGTGTGCATAACAGAAATAGGTAGCACGGTTTGTGGTTTTTTAAAAAATTTATACAAATGATATCACACTGTTTGCATTATTCTGCATTTTATCACTATTACACACAAAAATTCCTATATAGACACAGGTGGGTTTCTCAGCTCTGTCCTCTGCAAGGCCTTTTCTTACACTATCTCTTACTGTGCTCCTTTAAAATAAAAATAGCCACTATTAACTGAACTGGTATATTATCTGACTTAATGTCTGTTTCCCTCACCACAGTCAACTCCAGGAGAGCCTGGGGCTGGTCTGTCTTCATCCCCCTTGGTATTGAGCCTCCTTAGACGAAAATACTACAGTGTGTTTTTGGAAGGTCCGTGAGCCAAATTGGGTTTAAGCTGACAGCTTTTTGTGGCTTTTATGATGGCAAATGGGAGGGTTTGAACTCTCATAAAAGCAACATTCATTTCCAAAAATGCATGTGTTTATAGACTATGAAATACAAATTTTAGAGAATATTGCATTTATAAGTATATTTTATTTATACTTTAATCACTATTATGTCTCAAAAATTGAAGGAAATCTTTGTTATTTTTTCAGCGTGGCAAACAAGGCAATTCAATTTTAAAAATGCAACAAGAATTCAGTTGCAGATGAAAATAAGTTTTCTTGTCAGTATCAAATTCTGCCACTTTGACTGATTAAATTACTTCCCATTTGCCATGTCTGGGCAAAAAAATTCATTTCAAAATAGCAATTGCCTTCACAGGAAGAAAGAGAGTATCTTCTTTATAACTAAATACTGCCTGCTGGGAAATCAGAAAATCTCTAAAAGACCATTGAGGGGAACATGGCAGCTTGTCTGACACATACCCCTCTCTCTTAAGCTTAGTGGGGTTACTCAGAACACTTTCTTCACTCAATGGATTGGCTCTTTCTTTGCCAGATGTCATTTTATATTTCCTTTTTTAAAATATTTATTTGGCTGCACCGGGTCTTAGTTGTGACATGTGAACTCTTAATTGCAGCACATGGGATCTAGTTCCCTGACCAGGGATCGAACCCAGACTCCTGCACTGGAAGCACGGAGTCTTAGCCAGTAGACCACCAGGGAAGTCCCTGCCAGATGTCACTTTCACACAAACACTTCTCTGATTTTAGGTATTGCTTTGGTTCCTCCACTAAGAGTACAGGAGACTCAAAAGGGGAGTAGAAAGGAAACTTAAAAATCATGCAATGTTGTCAAAATATGGATTCACCCTGGTTTCTGAATTTTTATAGCATCTAGTAGGAAAGAAGAAAGCTGAGCACCAAAAAATTGATGCTTTTGAACTGTGGTGTTGGAGAAGACTCTTGAGAGTCCCTTGGACTACAAGGAGATCCAACCAGTCCATCCTAAAGGAGATCAGTCCTGGGTGTTCATTGGAAGGACTGATGCTGAAGCTGAAACTCCAGTACTTTGGCCACCTCACATGAAGAGTTGACTCACTGGAAAAGACCCTGATGCTGGGAGGGATTGGGGGCAGGAGGAGAAGGGGACGACAGAGGATGAGATGGCTGGATGGCATCACCAACTCCATGGGCATGAGTTTGAGTAAACTCCGGGAGTTGGTGCTGGACAGGGAGGCCTGGTGTGCTGCGATTCATGGGGTCGCAAAGAGTCGGACGCGACTGAGCAACTGAACTGAACTGAACTGAGAAAAGAAAGGCTTCCCTTGTGGCTCAGCTGGTAAAGAATCCACCTGCAATGCGGAAGACCTGCATTTCCAACAAGTTTCCAGGTGATGCTGACACTGCTTGTCTGGGAATTGCACTTTGAGAAACACTGTTTTAGATTAGCGGACGTCCCCGGTGGCTCAGATGGTAAAGGATCTGCCTGCAATGCAGGAGACCCAGGTTTGATCCCTGGGTTGGGAAGATCCCCCGGAGAAGGGAATGGCAACCCACTCCAGTATTCTTGCCTGGAGAATTCCATGGACAGAGGACTATTATTTTAAGTACCTGATTACTTAGAATATTATTTTAAGTACTTGATTTGGGATTCAGGCCATACAGCAAGAGTACTGAGGCATTAAGAATAGTTTTCATCTGATCTTTGGAACCTTTTGGTGTAGTAGCTTATGTATGAAAGAAGAAGTGGTAGCCACTCAGTTGTCTGACTCTCTGCGACCCCATGTACTATGGCCCGCCAGGCTCCTCTGTCCGTGGAATTCTTCAGGCAAGAATACTGGAGTGGGGAGCCACTCCCTTCTCCGGGGGATCTTCCCAACCCAGGGATCGAACCCGAGTCTCCTGCATTGCAGGTGGAGTCTTCACCATCTGAGCCACCAGGGAAGCCCAGATCATGTACATCCTACCTCAGTTTTCTCTCACTGCTTAGTCTGAAATTCTCTTAGAAGGGAATTCTCTTGAAATTTTCAAGGTAACATTAGAATAAAATTTTTTGTCAGGATGGGGTGACTCAGACACAATGTGGACATATATAAATCCAAATGATTTAGACCAGGAGTCCCCAGATCAAATGGCTTATATGCCAAACAGGTCAGAAACTTAATACAAGTGAATGAAGTCAATAGGATCTTGAGGAGAACTGGGGTGGTCAGATCTGAAGAGAGCAGCTTCTACTCAGCTCCAGATAACCTATCAATCAAAAATGGATCTTGGCTCTAAAAAAGAATGCATCTGAGTCAGTTCTAATGAGGTGGATGAAACTGGAGCCTATTACATAGAGTGAAGTAAGTCAGAAAGAGAAACACCAACATCAAAACCAATTCACCAATACAAACACTAATACACCAACGAATATATATGGAATTTAGAAAGGCAGTAACGACGGCCCTATATGCAAGACAGCAAAGAGACACAGATGTAAAGAATAGACTTTTGCACTATTGGGAGAAGGTGAGGGCGGATGATTTGAGAGAACAGCATTGAACCATGTATATTACCATAAGTAAAATAGATGACCATGCAAGTTCGATGCATGAAGCAGGGCACTCAAAGCTGGTACTCTGGGACAACCCAGAGGGATGGGGTGGGAGGGAAGTGGGAGGGTGGTTCAGGATGGGGAACACATGTGCACCCGTGGCTGATTCATGTCAATGTATGGCAAAAACCACCACAATATTGTAAAGTAATTAGCCTCCAATTAAAATAAACAAATTTTAAAAACGTGTATCTTGGACTTCCTTGGTGGTCCAGTGGTTAAGAACCCATCTGCCAACACAGGGGACATGGGTTCTGTCCTTGGTCCTGGAAGATCCCACATGTCTTGGAGCATGCAAACTCTTCACTGCAGCACAGCTATTGAGTCCACTCTCTAGGGCCCGAAAGTCACAGCTACCAAAGCCAGCATGCCTAAGCCCCAGCTCCATGACAAAAGTAGCCACCATGATGAGAAGCCCACTCACCGCAACTCAAAGAAAGCCTGCATGCGGCAACAAAGACCCAGTGCAGCCAAAAATGCAAAACAAAAGTTTTTAAAAAAAATGTAGGTCTGGGGGTTTTCCTGGTGGCTCAGTGGTAAAGAGTTCCCCTGCAAGTTTAGGAGACATAGGTCCGATCCCTGATCCGGGAAGCCTCACAAGCCTCAGAGCAAATAAGCTCGTTGCATCACAACTACTGAGTCTGTGCTCTAGAGCCCGGGAGCCATAACTATTGAGCCGACGCACTGCAGCTACTGAAATCCAAGTGCCCTAGAGCCCGTGCTTGGCAACCAGAGAAGCCACGGCAACGCCTGTGCACCGCAAGTAGAGAGCAGCCCCTGCTTGCCACAACTACAGAAAAGCCTGCGCAGCAAGAAGTCCCAGCACAACCAATAAGATAATAAAAAAAGATTTCCTTTTAATGTAGGTCTTTTACGGTCAGCTCTTCCAAGTTTTCAAAATAAGCTGGAGTTCCAACATTTTATGTAGAAGCTCTCAATTTTCAAACACAGGCAACTAATTTAAAATGTTTAAACACTGCATAGGACACAAAGAAAGGTATGTGAGCTGGATGATGCCAGGTAATAACTTCTGGTAAGTCTCAGAACCTTCCTCCTGCACCAGCCGGGAAGAATACATGTTGGGCAAAGTTCTAATCTAGTCACTGTGCTCACAGGCACACTCGCCCCAGTGGTCATCTGCTTCCCAAATAAAAAGCTCTTTCTCTAAAGACCTACTAAAGCCCCTGTGTGTAAGTAGCTTGCCCGTCCAAATAAATTCTCTGCCAGGGATCTGAGTTTGGGAAAACGATGGCAGAGAGAAATGAGTTCTTCAAACATGGGAACTATTGATCCCAAATTAATGATTAAAGTGACCAGAATCTCTAGGAATACTAACTAGACCTGGGGACTACACAGATCTGAGGATTCTCAAGCATCCCATCACAATGGTGATGTGATTTGGCACCTGGGAATTGTTTCACTTTGCCTAAAGACTCACTGAGAAAATCAGTCCTTTCAAAGATGTCCAAGACAACTACAGAGGCAAGATGGAATCGCAAACCTGATGATTCAAGTCTCATGGGTCTACTCTAAATAATGGTGGCAGCCTGGAACACTGTCTTAAGGAGGATTCTGAAGCTGAATCCTGACACAGTGGAAAACCAAGAATGCAAGAGATCTAGAAGAGAGAAAAGGCAGCAGGCAGGCCTGTTTTGTATAACAGGTACACTTGTGTTCACCAAATCTAGCTTTTCTATAGTGTATCAATACAGCAACCAATATAATATTTTCAAAACGTTAAGTAGGATCAAGTCACATCTTGCCAGTAGCTTTCCATTTTACTCAGAGTAAAAGTTGAAGTTATTATTATTACACAAAAAGCCCTATGTTATTTGACTCCTCATTATTCCTCTGATCTCATTTCCTGCTACAGCATGTCCCCTTGATGCCATTCCAGATGTACCATTCACTTCACTGTTCTGCCAACACACTAAGCAAATCGCTGCCTTGGGACTTTACACTTGCTATTCCAGCCACTTTGGATAGTCACAAACTTCACTCTCTTATCCTCTTACCAATTAGACCTTCCTCAACTGGTTATTTAAAACTGCTACATATTCACACACACTCACACACACTCCCCCCCACCTCCTTTTTCCCTTCCCTTCCCCACCAATCTCCCTCTCCTGCTGCATACTTTCTACAACACTTATCACTATCGGACACAATAGTTTACTTTCTTATTTTTCTTCTTCTTCTTCTTTTTTTAAATTTTTCTTCTTCTAAAATGAACCTCCATGAGGAACGGGTTTCTGATGGTTCTGTTCACCCCTATACCCTTAGCAAAGTGTCAGGCACATACTGGCATCCAAAGAATTAATAAATAAATGAATGAAAAAATAGATGATAATAGCAGATGATGAATAAATCAGTGAGTAAACAAATAGATGATAAAAACAAAGGAACCTGGGTCCTAACATGGGTTCAGGGACTAATAGGCTAAGTAACTTCAGGTGAGTTATTCTGGTCCTCAGAAGACTGTTATCCTTAGCTGTATAAACTCTGACATTCTTGCTACTCTACAAAAGCAGAAACTATGTTGTGGAAGAATGACACCATTTCCTCTGGGCCAGTTAGTAAGACAGGAGAAAGCCAGGACTGGAAAGTCTCCCCAAGTCCAAACAGAATGCCCAAACTAAGCTCTTATAAACAACAACAAAATTATGATAGAATTGACAAATATAAAAACTAAGTAATCCTAAAGAGAAAATTCTAGAAAAGTAATGCAGACTCTTTAGCTTATTTTTTTCCACTTTTTTTTTAACTGACTCTACTCATTAAATCTCTGCAAACATTAGCAAGTGTCTGTGGTTGAGGGAGAATGTTCCACAGCAGAAAAAGGAAAAACACACCCAGTTTTTCATAGGAAACTTTGGAATGATTTAATATTCATCCTCGGACAAAATTCAGAATAATCCTCTCAGAGAGCCTAATATTAGGATAATGGTTAACCAAACAACAAAGACGCAATAAAGCAGCACTAATTTCCCTGCGGTCTAATTCTTAAAAAAATCACAAGCCCAGATAGGCTATGAAAGACAGTGCATCTTCATCGGATGACTGAATATTTCTTTTACCGTTAACAATTTCAAACTCAACAAAAGAAAAATGGCAAGTGAGGAAATAATTATTAAAGCTGCTTTGGATGGTCACAAAAAAAGTGGATGCCACTAATTGGGGGTCCTCGGAACAGTTCAAATGTCAGTCAAAATGTTGTCTCAAGACCCTGGAGGCCCTCAGGCCAGGAGCTACTGCCAGGGGCATTTAGGGGAAGTGTGAGCTGCACAAGAAAATGCTCAAGCACTTTGCACTTTAAGAGAAACGATAGAATTGGATGTGTGATCTTTCAAACAGCTTTCCCCAGCAGACATGACCATCTGCTTCCAGCTCTACTTACGAATTCATAGTCTCCATCCTGGGGAACTTTCCAGTCTGAAGAGTTCTGCAGTGGGCCAGGGACACTCTTGCCGAAGCTGTTGATCTGATTTTCCTTTTCTTTTTGTTCAAAGTATTCAAGGAACGACGGTCTGGCAGGCTGCATGGTCTCATCCCTTCCTGAAAACCAAGACAAATACAAGGTGAAATATACTATCTCAGATTTCAGACAAGTTTAGTAAATGGATCTGTCTCCAGGTGGGCTACTGTTACGGAATCAGTGGCTTTTTGTTAAGATAATCCTTTAATGTTCTAGTGAAAAGTATAGGAAAATGTACCCAAAAAATTCTCATTCATAATACATTCCATAGGATTTCAGAGGATTCATGGCCCTCTCTGGATCCCTTTTTCTAAACGGAAAGACTTGGTGATGCAATGACTCTGAGTCAGCTGCAAGTCATAGTTTTCGGATGCCTGATAGCAAAGAGTTTTCTATAACATTTAGACTGAAAAGAGGCGCACAAGCCAAAATATTTATTAATTGTCTACATATATAATATGCTCCATAGGCATCAGAGTCAGGAAAGGGGATGACACCACAGACTGATTGATTTCCCTTGGCAATCTCATGATCTAATTTGACGAATGAGAAAAACAGGTCTGAAAAAGAAAGTCCAAGTATGTCACAATCCGCTCCATGAATTATTATATAACTTTTAAAACACTGTTTACAAATCGCTTATGATAAAGGAGGAAAAATAAGATACAATATTATATATACAGTACAATCTCAACTCGGTAAAATTATATACATAGGAGAAAAAAACATGACTAGAAAAAAATATGACTAAAATGTTACCAGGATTTATCTCTGATAGCAGGATTATAGGTGATTTTATTGAATTCTTTTAAATATTTTTTCCTTGATCCAAAGCTTTTTTTCATTTCTAACTGGAGGATAACTGCTTTACAATGCTGTGTTGGTTTCTGCCATCTAACAGTGAATCAGACATAACTGTACATATATCCCTCCCTCCCACCCCCCACCCCATCCCACTCCTCGAGGTCATCACAGAGCACCGGGCTGAGCGCCCTGTGCTAACAGCAGCTTCCCACTAGCTATCTGTTTTACAAATGGGGATGCATACGTTCAGTGCTACTCTCCCAATTGGTCCCACCTTCTCCTTCCCCCGCTGTGTCCACAAATCCGTTATCTACGTCTGCATCTCTATCCCTGTGCTGCAAACAGGTTCCTCTGTACCGTTCTTCTAGATTCCATATACACATGTTAATATATGATATTCGTTTTTCTCTTTCTGACCTACTTCACTATGTAAAGAAGATCGTATAGGATATTATTAGGATATATTATATATTATTATGATATATATTATTACGATCCTATTATTAGGATCATATTAGGATATAGAGTTGACTGTAAGAGTTACACATGCCCAGAAGATGGCAAGATCTTGTAAGACAGGTGGTCGGGGAAGACTGGTTGAAGGACTCAGGTTAGCAGTCCCACAGCAGGGCAGCTTACAGAGCAGAACCAGTGGTTGTGTAACAGCAGTTATCACATGAGAGCAGAATACAGCAGTTGCTCACTAGAACTAGTAACAATCGCAGAAAGAGCAACTGTACCTGGAATGACTTAAAAACCTAGTTGGCTGAAGGTGCCTAGTTCACAGCAATCTAATCCTGGGAAGTACAGAAGCTTTTTTTTTTTTTTTTTCAGTACTCTGCATGTGGATTTATACTGCCTTTTCCCCCAGTAACCAGGAAAAAAGACTAAAGGTTCAGAGCTATGAGAAGTGAACAGGTAGGGGCCCAGAACATAAAGAACAGCACGTGTTTCTCTCCAAGCACCCTTGTTCCCTGCAGTCTCATTTCCTGACATCTGCTCAGTCCCAGTTTCAAGCCAGCATCCTGACTGCCTCTCAGATGTTTGTCTTACTTACCATCACCATTGCCAAGTTCAACAGCAGCCAATCCCAGATCTGCCCACTTCCAGATGCTGCCAGTAGCTTACTTCACTGTTGCCCCCTCATTTATTAGGGATTAAACACGATATTTGCTAGGACCAGTCAATAATCATGTTCAATGTCTGTTTTGTTATGTCTGTTCTAGGTACGATGTTAAGTGCTTTTTACACTTATTTTTTAATTTTTTTACACACTTTTAAAGTTAAATTTAAGATATTATTTCATAATATAGTTCTGAAGGAACTGCAACAAAATAAAACTTGTAAAAATGGGGGTGTTTTGGATTTTCCAACAACTTAGGACATAAAGTCCTTTTGATCAGTCCTTTCCTATGGAGATCACCAAAGGAGAAGTTTGGCTCAGAGACAACTCTGTAGCAAGTCTACCCCTAATCCTACAAACAAAAATGGGTGTTTAGAGGGCCTCCTGGAACCGAGCAACTGTGGCATGCCATAGGTGGCTGACACAGGCAATACGCAGTGTACTTTTACACAGACTATCTTGGAACTTCCTTGGTGGTCCAGCAGTTAAGACTCGGTGCTCCTAATGCACGGGGGATGGGTTTCTTCTCTGGTCGGGGGAACCAAGATTCTGTATGCCACACAGTGCAGCAAAAAACAAACCACCAAAAAAAAAGGGGCGGGGGGGAACTGGTTCAGACCAGCTGAAGAGAATAGAATGATCAGAACAAGGCAGAAAGCCTACATGTATATCAAACAACTGGACGGCTGTTTGGGGAAAGACTACATTGTAACCACACCTCCCATCTTCAACCAGGAAAACTCCAAATGAAAAAGAGCTCTAATTATAAAAATGGAAATCATAAGTACTAGAAGAAAACATGTGTAAATGCAATGTATTTAAAACCTGGAAGCAGAGAGAAGCCTCGACAACATGGTTTTAGATGAAGCCTTTGGAAGCCAGTCAGCCCCAGCTGATCATTAAGTTTTTGAGGCGGTTTGTTACACAGCAAAAACTGACTGATACAGTATCTGAGATCTGTCTCCATCTCTTTCCATCACACCCCCCACACATCGAACTATACCTACAAGAGGAATTCCAGACTTTGGGAACTCAGGTTCAAATGCAACTAACATTGACTGAATGCTTTTCTAAGCTTCAGGCCCTTGACTTGATGCTTCCACAGGATGTTGCCATCCAAACTTCACGAACACCATGTAAATAAAGTAGGAGGGAAGATGATTTGCCCTTGTCGGCACCTACCAAGTGCTACACGATGTATTGTTTCCCTTTGTCCTCCCATCTTTTGAGAACCCAGATCGGGAAGATCCCCTGGAGAAGGAACTGGCAACCCACTCCAGTATTCATGCCTGGGAAATCCCATGGACAGAAGAGACCAGCGGGCTACAGTCCATGGGGTCAGAAGAGTCGGACACAACTTAGCAACTAAACCACCACCACCACTATCACTTCCACTTTCTAGATGAGAAATTTGCCTAAGTTATACAAGGATAGGATTTGAACCCTGATCATCAGGCTTCAAGGCTGCCTCTCATATTGCAAATGCTCTAAAATCAAAATGAAAATTCTTGACATGTCCAAACTGCCATTAGGCTGAGTGCAGAAAGACTGGGGGAATGGAATTTTCCCAGTAACATTATCTCTGGACTCTTCTTTCAGCACTCCTGAGGAGACCATCAGGCACGCTGGACAACAGCCTGACGACATTGAAAGGTGTCAGAGAACCGCTCCCTGCTGACTAAAGACAATGCTGTCCCCAGGGCTTCTGCCAGCCGGTGGGCTTTGAGTTTCAACGTGAGCTGTGGTATTTTTCTCAGGTGTATCCCAGGAAATGAAGACGTTCCACTGAATGATAATACCAGAAACCTGAAGCCACTGGGAGAATGGACTCAATAGAAAAGTCAAACTCGGAAAATAGCCATGTCTTGCTCTGATTCTTTTATCTGATGCAAGGAAAGCCTGAATTCCTACATTATGACAGGCCTGTTTCTCTTTGTAAGCAGCACCTGGTAAGCTAAATGGACAATCTGTCAAAGTCCACAAAAGGGCAAATTCATAAGCAACTGTATCTTATATTTAGTTTTCTTTGAAAAAATGCTATGTAAAAGCAGAAGGACACAACAATTCAAAAATCATCAGCTGATGAAGGAGTAAATAAAATGTGACAACGTCTATATATAGATACAATAGAGTATTATCTGTAGATAAAAAATAAATACAGACACATGGTACAACATAGAGGAACCCTGAAAACTGGATGCTGAATGCAAGGAGCCAGTCACAAAAAGTCACATTCTATGACTCTATTTATATGAAATGTTCAGAACAAGCAAATCTGCAGAGACAAAAAGTAGATTAGCAGTTGCCTAGGGTTATTGGGGCAGTGAAGATTGATGGATACAGAGTTTCTTTAGAGGGTGGTCTAAATGTTCGAAAATTAGATTTTGAACAAAATCGGGTATATCCATACAAATGGAATATTATTCAGCTATGAAAAGGAATGAACTATTGATATATGCTACAACATTGACAAACCCTGAACACATAAACTCAGTGAAAGAAGCCAGATACCAAGGCTGCATTTTGCATGATTCCATTTATATAACACTTTCAGAATAGGCAAATCCTTAAGAGACAGAAAGCAGATCAATGGTTGCCTTGGGATGGGGGAAAAGGGTAACGAGAAGTGACTGCTAACAGGACACTGGTTCCAGGGGTAACGAAAATGTATGGGATTCAACAGTGGTTATGACTGCACAACCCTGCTAAAATATTCTTAAAAACCACAGAACTGTAACCTTAAAATGGTGGATTTTATATGTGAATTATATCTCAATTAAAAAATAATAAATTAAAAAAATTAGACCATGGTGAGTCCATAAAAAATTAGTTCACTGAACTGTACATGTTAAATGAGTGAATTATATATCAATAACTCAATTAAAAGAACAGAAGGACCCCTTTTCCCTATTTACTTATATTTCTGGATTTATATGAACTATAACACAATGCCAAGGCACTCATAACTGGGAAGAAGCCTGACCAAAGACTGAGGCCCTTTTCCTTTGGAATGACCATCTATTAGACACTAAACTTCATGGCCTTCCATTTAAAATGTTCATTTTTAAGACTGTCACTAAGTAATCCACAATGGTCAATCTATTCTTTCCTTAATTTCTACAGTCACTCTTTTCTACCTGGTTTAAAATACAGAACTGGAAAAAGTCTCCATTTTCTTCTCTGTTTCGTGCATGAATATTTACAAGAAAACAAGAAATCTCTCACATGTTTTCTTCTAGCATGGAATAATATGCCTTATCATAGGGTTATTGTTTTGTTTTTTAATCTAACTTTCATTATGTGTGTGGTTTTTGGTTTCAAGACTGGGGCACCTAAGTGCTTTACATGTATTAACCCATCTAATGGCACAAGTTATTATCCAAGTTTCTGTATGTGGCCATAAATATTCCTTTGAATGTTCTTTGAAACCACTAAGAATTGTCAGAATGATTAAGTTACAAGGTTCCCTGGAGTCCAACCCAAATAACTCTTCTAAGAACCAGTTTTGGTAACTGCCTCTATGTAAACTGACTTCTGGGCAATGATGCTCTGGTTCTTTAAGTCTAGTATGCTACCATATACCTATTCAAAGAGATCTAAATCCAGATTTCAAGGTGTTACTGACTAGAGCAACAGAGGCGGCTTACCCAAAAAGACACAAAAGGTTCACAGATGAGAGTGATCCATACTCAATTATGGTTACTGCAACAATTTCCTAATTGGTCTTACTGTTCCTAGTCTTTTCAAACTCCATTATCATACAACTGAATCTCCTTTTAAAAAAAACCCTTTGCTATATCAGTTTTCTGATCAAAATGTCTTTGAACTACCTTATTACCAACAAGACCAAGTTCAAACTTCTTACTCTGGCATTCAAGGTCCTCCAATATCTGGGCAACACCCACACACTTCAGCCAAACTGAATGTTTAATATATAACATACCCCCTCCTTTCTGAGTCTGCACCTGCTTGGAATATCATCCTCCCACCTCTGTGTATACCTAAGTTCTCACAAATCCTTTAACACTTCTCTGAATCACTTACCCAGTATTTGGCTTAACATTACTACTTGCCTCTGCAAAGGTCCTCCTTAACTAAGTGATATCAACATAAATACCACTATCAGAAGCACCCAGGGTAAAGCTCCAGATACAGAAGGAATTAGAAAGAACATTAAGAATACGGTAGGCACTCCATACGTGTTAGACAACGATGACGACAAATGTCATCATCTCCTTCCAATCTACAAATTCCTGGTTGGCCACAAACGTCTCATTTGGCTTTTTGTACACTACCCAGTAAGGGCACATACTGAATACATAATAAATGTTATTTGGTTGGGATTAAATATTTCTTTTTAACAAATACTGGTTCCAAGCTGATATTTTTTAGAGCATAAACATTTAAGAGAATCATCTACTTTTTCTTTGGGACCCATTTAATTTGATCATAATGCATCTCCGTCTTCTTGCTGAACAAGGGTAAGCAGGTCGGAAAGCTTAGAGCACTAGGAAAATATATTCCCCTAACTGATCAAAACTGATTTATCAGCCTCTTAGACATAAGAGCCAAAGAATATCTTTTGGACTTTTCCCTTTGATCTTCATTATGACTACCCTCTTTTGGAAAACAGATTTTTCCCCCCATGGCTATTCTTGGCTCTCCTTTCACCAACCTAACTCTAGTGGAGCAGCACCTTATCTTCCCCAAAATATAGACTGTGAGCCCTTCAGCCACGTCACCCTGAGATCCAGTACTTTCACATCCTAATATGTGGTCTGGCAATGAGGGGTTTGAACGAATTTTCAGGCACCATGTGTCTGGGCTTTTTGGCTCATCCCACAAGAATCAAGAAGGTTTCCAAAGATAAAAGTGAGCCCGACATCTGGACGTAATTAGAAAAACTGCACAATTAGGATTTAGTCTCCGCTCTGGCAGGATGACCTTGAATTACTTGTGCAAAAATTATTTGTGAGAATAGTCTAAAGACCAAGATTTCTGCTCTTCTGTTGTGAATCCCACCCTAGAGGGAGCTTCTGATAAATGCTCAGTGAACGCCAGAGATTATCTTTCAGGGATGGAAAAAAAATCAAGTGGGTAGTAAATCCCACAGTATTAAGATAACCTTTTCAAACTTCAAAAAGGAAGGCTCACAAGGATCCAAAATCTAGCCTCTAAAATCTACAGTCTCATATTTTGAGGTACTACTTAACAGAGTCTCAAAACATCTGTTACCTTTTTGCCAAGGAATTAGAATTAATCTGTCTTTCTCTCCCCCTAGGTCTCCCTCCTACCCTCCCTCCTCCACATTTTAAAAACATTACTGAAATTGACAAGTGACCTTCCTTTAGATCAATCAGCTTCAAGTCAGGGCCACAGAAGTGGCACTTATAAAATACCATTAATGCCAAGAGTAACGAAAAAAACATGACTAGCAAGAGAAAAGGAATTACAATGCAGAAAAGTAGCTCTGGTTGAAGGAATTTTTGAAGGTCCAACAAAAAAAACCACCATCATACACTAAAAAAAAACAAACACAAAAACCCACTGTCATACCCTATCAAATATCATAGTACTTACTCTTTTTAAGCTTTTCTATGCTAAGCATTTTAAATAAGTATTTCTTACCATCTTAATCTGACAAAATAGGAACTTTTATGCTCTTTTATGCACTTTTTCAGACTAGGAAACTGAGGCTCCAAAAAAGGAAGTAACTTGCCAAAGCTTGATAAAGTTTATAAGATTCTGAACAAAGTTTCAAACCAAAGATTCTGATTCCAAAAATTAATGTTCCCCCTACTACTCCTTTTTCTTTCTCCTACCCTTACTGAGAGATACGTTTCTAACCAAACTACATGTTTTAGCTTTTAGCTTTGGTACATACAAGCACACTGATGCTATCTGAAACTCTCATATGATGCTGTGCATGACAAAGATATATGGACTGTATTTTTGAGAATACAAATATTCTCTGACGATAGTTTTAAACAATCTGAAGGGATCTGAAATCAGACAGTAAGGTCACTGTAGTAAAGAAGCTTTAAAACAAATTCTGTAGTACTTTATGTCCTATTTACCATCCTTGCAAATATTAAAATCTGAGTCTGAGAGAATGAGACAGAGAAAACACAAGGGAAGCAGTGTTACAAAGTCCTCTCAAAAAACTGCAGGTGGAAAGAAAACAGGCTGTGAGTCAAGAATTCCATCTTATGTGGCTCTGAAATTAGCATCTGATGGATGATGCTGAAATAAAATCATTTCAACAAGATCCTGACTTTGGTTTTAACATGAGCAAACTCACAACAATAGGTGCCTTCACAAGACCTAGGACTTTCTGGGAAACTATGAATACATAAAGTTTTTATCACATAATACTATCACAGCAGTTTACCCAAAACATAGTTCTGAGCTGCTCTAAGTTAATAATGCCATGATGCTTTAGAATTCCATTTCGGGACTTCCTTGGTGGTCCAATGGTTAAGATTTTGCCTTCCAATGCAGGGCATGTGGGTTCAATTCCTGGTCAGGGAGCTTAGTAAGGTCCCACATGCCGCACAAGCCAAAAACCATAATGTAAAACAGAAGCAATAGTGTAACAAATTCAATAAAAAACTTTAAAAATGACCCACAGCAAAGACATCTTTAAAAAATAAAATAATATTTTGAAGAGATTAAAGAGCCTCTTAATACAGGTGAAAGAGGAGAGTGAAAAATCTGGCTTAAAACTCAACATTCAAGAAACTAAGATCATGGCATCCAGTCCCATCAATTCATGGCAAAACAGATGGGGAAAAAGTGGAAGCAGTGACAGATTTTATCTTCTTGTGGTCCAAAATCACTGCAGACGGTGACTGCAGCCATGAAATTAAAAGATGCTTGTTCCTTAGAAGAAAAGTTATGTCAAACCTAGACAGCGTATTAAAAAGCAGAGACATCACTTTCCCAACAAAGGTCCGTATAAGCAAAATTATGGTTTTTCCATGTACAGATGTGACAGGTGGACCATAAAGAAGGCTGAGTGCTGAAGAATTGATGCTTTCAAACTGTGGTGCAAGAGAAGACTCTTGAGAGTCCCTTGGACAGCAAAGAGATCAAACCAGTCAATCTTAAAAGAAATCAACCCTGAATATTCATTAGAAGGACTACTTTGGCCACCTGATGAGAAGAGCTGACTCACTGGAAAAGACCCTGATGCTGGAAAAGACTGAAGGCAGGAGGAGAAGGGGGCGACAGAGGATGAGATGGTTGGATGGCGTTATTAACTCGATGGACATGAGTTTGAGCAAACTCCAGGAGATGGTGATGGACAGGGAAGCCTGGCGTGCTGCAGTTCATAGGGTCTCAAAGAGTTGGACACGACTTAGAGCCTGAACAACAAGAGATTAGAATGCAATTAGAAATTTAAGTTTCAAATGGAAACCATCCAGTCCCTCCCTTTAGTTCACTGAGTCTAGTTTAACCATCCAGTCCCTCCCTTTAGTTCACTGAGTCTAGTTTAAAAGGTTTGCGTCAGTGGAAATAATCTTTTAATTCAGTGGTCCAAGTTCTGCCTAATCAATGGCCTAATCAGCCTGGAGATAAGGAGAGGAACAGGCCATCATGTATCTCTTGGGAATGCAGTGAGGACAAGAAAACCATTTATCATAGCCAATGAGTCTTGGAAGGGAGAACCACTGCGTGTCAAATCTTTAGCACATGAGGTACATATTTTAAGGGGTCCTCCTTTGGCCTGTCATTTCCTCATCTGGGACAAAAGCATTAACTGCTAAACTACAAATTTATGCCAATCAGGCTCAAATTGCTCCAAGATTTTTTTGTTATCTCTGCCTCTGAAAAAAAAATTTTTTGTTATTTTCAAAGATACTCTACAGTATCATTAAAGTATAACAACACAGTTTATGTGATAAAATATTTTTAGTATGTTTTAAAATCTTGGATTCTTTGTCTACTTCTTATATAGACGTAGAAATTCTCATTTGAGCTCCTAATTATAATATCCTATTTGATCAAGATGAAGTAAAACAGAAGAAATTCTCTTCCTTTAAGAAAAGATGCTTGCTTGAGGATGAAATGGTGAAGCCGTTTTCCTGCATATTAAGACACACCAAAAAAAACCCCTCACATATAACAAAATTTCATTATCTTCATAGCACTACTAATGATCTTCAGTGCCCATTATTACTTTGAATGACATATATTAATAATTAATATAACTGAATCACTTTGCTGTACTGTATACTTGAAACTAACACGACACTGTAAAACACCTATACCTCAATTTAAAAAATGGATGCTGTAATTTTTTTCAATTAAGAGGGCTGCTAATTTTTTAAAAAAATTAACATTTTTATAAATCTGTGGGATATGCTTGATTTTCTGAAGCACATATTTCTATCAGTATTAAAGACAGATGTAATACCTGAATCAGTAGAAACCAGCAACCTCTAGATATTATTTTATTAGGAAACTGTTAAGTGAAGCACTTTCAAACTTATATCTCAAATTAATCCTCTTGAGATTTATTTCTAAAAACTGAAAATCATGAGTTAAAAATAATGTAGTTTTATGCTGATGTACCAGATGTACAAAACCTTCAAGGTTACAAAGACTATCCAGATAACCTTCACTCAGACTCCTCAGATGTTAACATCTTATTACATTTGCGTTATCATCCTTCAGTCAACCTAGCTAGCTAGCTATAAAACCTTATCACAGTTGTGAGTCTTGATAACCCAAAACACCAAAGTCTTACGTTTGAAGATTCTGGAAATAGGTGTCAAAAGGTAAGAAAGGCAGGCTTCTCACAATTTTTAACAGGATGCCCTAAATCACAGAAGCAATGAGGATAGAAGCCAAAGGCTTGCCTAGGGTGACTTTAGACAAGACACTGAACTTCTAACTTGAACTTCCTCATTATGTATGGCAGGAAGTTCATAACTGATAAACCCGTATCTCAGGGAAGTTATGAGAGTCAAATATAAAAGGAACAATTCCCAGGAAGAGTTAACAATTCTAAATCTATATGCATCAGAGACAATGCAACCTCAAAATACAAAAGACCTCTCCCCAAAAAATATAAATCTCAAAATTAACAAAAATAAATAGACAAATCACAACCACAGAGTAACAATTTTAACATCTCTCTCTCAGAAACCAAAAGATCAAATATCAAGGATTAGTTCTGAATAGCTATATTTGAAGACAATTAGTAAGCTAAATCTACCAGATACATATAGATTCCTACAAGCAATTTGAAAACACACATTCTTTCTAAGGCACACAAACAACATTTAACAAAAACTACTGACATATTAGGTCAAACGTGTTCATTAGCTATAATTCTCTGAAATTGAAAATTTAAAGTAAGTAGTTTAAAAAATTCATACAATTTGGTTTTTAAAAAGCACTTCTGAATAATTCAAGAGTTAAAAAAGAAATATGTAATAAGCACAAAGCGCCACAAACTGGGAAAAAACATTTCCAATGTCCCACATATGAAACCTGTAGGAGGCAGAGAAAACTGAACTTCGAGAAAAAATTATAATGTTAGTTGAATACATTAGTAAGCAAGAAAACTGAACAGCTGTGTTCAACCAAAAAAACTAACAATAAAATTTATTACCAATTTTGATTAAAAAAGAAATCTCTTAAACTAGAAATAGACAACATCTCCTTTAACTTGATAATATACAGATCCACTACAATGACTTAGTGGAAATTACTAGAAGAAATTTCTTTAAGATAAGGAATCAGACAAGAATGCCCACTACCACCTCTATTTTTAGAGGTCTTAGTAAGACAGAAAAATATATTAAGTATAAAAGATCAAAAGGAAAAACTAAGAATGCAATTCACAGACAATTAGATTGTCTTCATTAAAAAAAAAAAAACCTATTAGAACAAATAAAATAATCTACAAAAACTAACAAAAAGATCTAAAATATCTTTATGGATATAATTATAAAGTTATCTAAGAATAGAAGATATAAGCCAAACGAGAAGATAAACTATATTCACGAATAGGAAGAATTAACATCATAAAGATGGCCATTCTGCCTAATTAATCTGTGTATTCAATGCAATTCAGTCAATATCCCAGAGGTATTTTACAAAATTTCATAGACTGATACTAAAATTGGCATGAACAAATTTCAGTAATAACCTGTAATTGAAAAGAAAAACAAGTAAGAGAAGGAGAATTTATTTTTCATAGATAGGCAAGGAAGGCCTGAGAAGGTAACAGGACCAAAGATCTGAATGGAGGGAAAAGCAAATCTTTCACATGGAAGAAATAAAATTAGATGATTATAGCTCATATTGCAAATTTTTAAAAATATCTGATATATTAAAATCCTAAATGTGGACAGTAAAACTTTATAACCTTTAGGAAAAAAAAAAAATAGGAGACAGTTTTTAAGACATTTGAGTAGCAAAGAATTTCTCTTCATTGAAATATTGTTGGCACATGACATTATTTTAGTTTCAGTGTATTAAATAATGATTTGAAATTTGCATACATTATGAAATGATCACCATGCATTGTCTAGTAAACATCTTGATTACCAAAAGAGTAGGAGGAGTGAAAATTAGGAGTCTGGGATTAACTACATATAAAATTAACTACTACATATGAAATAGATAATCAACAAGGACCTACTATATACAGCACAGGGAACCTTACTCAATATTCTGTAGTAACCTACAGGAAAAGAATCTGAAAAAGAATGGATGTATGTATAACTGAATCACTTTGCCATACACCTGAAACTAACACAACATTGTAAATCAACTATATGCCAATATAAAAATAAAATTTTTTAAAATACATTATTAAGAATTTCTTAAAGAAGGCACAAAAAAACATATGGTATAAGAAAATTCTGACAAATGTGACTTCATGAAAACAAAAGTTGCTTTCTAAGAAAAGATCCTGAAAAATTAAAAGCACAAATCACTAGCTGGGAAAAAATATTTACCATGCATATAACTGATGAAAAATTAGTATCCAACACACAAAGAACCACTGCAAACCAGTAACAAAAAAAGAAAGAAAAAAAAAAAGGACAACATCTACTCTCAAAGAAAGTATTGGATTTGTGAAGTCAATATAGAAATAAATTAGAGGAAAACTAAAGTGGCTACACAAGAAAAGATATAAACTGTCATTGTTAATGTTTATTATGATACATAAAATAACTTTTCCCAAGTCAGTTTCTGCAGAAGAATTTTAAGTTTTTAAAAAATATATATATATTCAGTTACTTTGTTAGGGACACTTTGGCAGATGATAGTTTCAAAACTATATGCATGGTACCATGCTGCAGAAAGAACACCTCAGTTCTAGTTAAGGGCTACCGAGAAATCTGGGAAGAGAGAGGAAAAGTTTAAACTATTTTGAGACGTTCTGACCGACTTTGGTCTTACTTGAACTTTGCCAAGTATGAGGTATTCAAACTCCTACCTAAATAAAATAAAGACATTGCCCTAGTGTTGCTGTAGTTACTTAAAATAGATGTTAAAATAAATAACTCACAGCCTTGATCTAGAATGAAGCCTTCCATAGAAAGGGGATTTGTGGACACAAGTGAGAATACCATTTAAACTCATAACCTATGACAGAGGTCCCTCTACTGGTGCAGAGAAAGTATGACGACCGTGACTGACAGAACCCTCTCAAGTCATCTCAGGAATGTGAACTTCAAATCATGGGGGGCAAAAGTTCTTCTCCAGTCCTTATGCAAAAAAAATAGGACCCCACTGACACAGACACACAGAAGCAGCCTACCCAAATCCCCAAACTGGCATTTTATCCAGACAGGGGTTTTCAAAGTAGTGTGGGCCATGATTGACCTTTGTGGTTGTGAAAGGTTGTTCTTGGGGTCTCTCATAAAACAAGCATATCACACCCCTCTTCAACCCTCTCTCCAACTGCAATCTGATTCTTTATGGTAGTCAGACACATACAACCAAGATACACTCCCTCAGATGTTAACAGAATCATCAGAGGCGGGTCCCCTTAGAAAACTTTGTGCTCTCTGCCTCTGGAAATCCTGAGGAAACATGTAGAGAGGTGAGTTACCAGCATGGATCATGGCAAGCTTAGGCCTCCCATCAGACGCCCTGGTCCTGTCCCTCCACAACTTAATGAAGGGGCTCTGCTGAGGGGCAGGGTAACATAATGGTTAAGAGCATGAGCCTGGAAATTAGATGCATCTGGCCCCAGGTCTTGGCTCTTCTGTTGCTCACTATGTAATCACGAGCAAGTTACTTAATCGCTTTGCAATTCAGTTTCTGCTGCTCTGAAAGGGTGGAGGTGGCTATGGAAAACCACACAGCATGGCTGCAATGATTAAAATATATGAGATGCTTACAAAGGATTAAGCACCACACCTGGTAGATATTAAGTGCCTAATCATTAATGATTATCATTACCAGTTATAACGTCTATCCTCTGGGGTACAGTTAATATATATAAAAAACAACTATTTCTTTTAAAAAAAAAAGATATCTCTGGAATTTCCTCAGAAGCCAACACCAGTCTTAACATGAATTTTGATAGGTTTATGTTATGGATCTAATGCACATTACAGTTTCCCCGGTGGTTCAGGGGTAAAGAAACTGCCTGCAATTCAGGAGACATGGCAGGAGCCTCGGGTTTGATCCCTGGGTGGAGAAGATTCTCTGGAGAAGGAAATGGCAAACCACTCCAGTATTTTTACCTGGAAAACTCCATGGATAGAGGAACCTGGCGGGCTACACTCCAGGGGGTCACCAAGAGTAGGACACAACTGAGTGTGTGTGTGTGTGTATGCATGTACACACATACACAATACACATTAACACAAGGATAGGCTTCCCAAACAAACCAGAAGTTCAGTAGAATGAAAAGAGCATAGACTTTGGGACTACGATTAAGAAACTTTAGTGTTAGTCGCTCAGTCGTGTCCAGCTCTTTGTGACTGTGGCCTGCCAGGCTCCTCTGTCCATGGGATTCTCCAGGCAAGAATACTGGAGTGGGTTGCCATTCCCTTATCCAGAGGATCTTCCTGACCCAGGGACTGAACCTGTGTCTCCTGCATTGCAGGCAGACTCTTTACCATCTGAGCTACAGGGAAGTCCCATAGACTTGGGAGTTCTTTCAATTTCCAACTCCAGTGTTTACTAGTCATATGACTATAAGCAAATATTAGCTACTGAAAAAACCACCATGTCTGGGTCAGACAGTTGATTAGACATGACTCAAAAAAGAATTTTAGAATTAGAAGATAAACCCAGGGAAAACACTCAAGAAGTAGCACAGAGAGATTTAAAAGATGGAAACTATAAAGGGGAAATAGCTGGCCGTCCAGGGGAGAAACAAAGGATACTGATAACTGCTATTAATCCTTGTGGAATGTATACTGGTACAAGCCTTCTGGAGGACAATATGGTAGCACATGCACATTACGTTGTTTAAATAGTTATTCAAACAAAAATTGTTCCTAGGAAATTTTTCCAAGGAAACATTAAAAGGAAGGCAAAATTTATATGTAGGATGTTTGTTCCCTGCAGAGTTATTTATACTAGTGAAAAACTAGACACAGCCAAAATGCCCAGCAATGGGTAAATGACCAAAAAACACTGTTAAGTGCGATGAATATAAAAAGGACTATGCAAACAACATGGAAAATGTATATGCTTTTTCAGCAGAAAATAATCAGAAAGTAGAACATCTAGGCAAATTATTATCATATAGGAACTATACAGGCATATGGTCAAGAACAGGAGTGATCTGCTGGAATGAGAGGACTTAGGGGTGAACTAATTTCTTTTATGAGAGGGTACTGATACTGTTAGAATACTGCTGACACAAATAATTTTTAATACAGTAAATAAGAATAGAGGCAATTGCAATATCAAACCTTTTCTAAGGTAGTAAGTGAAAGCCTATTTATTATCACAAAATTTAAACTTGCAGAAACTTCAGTTCTGTATTAGTCATGAGTTCTATAATTTTTATAAACATGTGGGCAAGTAGAACTATAAGGGACAAGGGAAAAAATAAGATTGATAACTCTGCTTTTATTGATTAGGGGCAGTGAGGCCCATACAAGGAAAGAGAATTGTCCAACTTAACACAGTTTCTGAGTCAGGCTTGGTTGGTCTCCTTTAAATGTTTAAAAATCAATTCTGAAGAAATGGTCTAATGTCTGAGATCTGCTTTAAATTAATTCAGTTTGTTATTTTTTTTGGCAGAAGGCTGAAATATGATGGGCAGTGAGTTATTTTTGAAACTGGCTATATGTCCATAGAGGTTATGACATTATTCTGCATAGAGGTTATGACATTACTCTGAAAATTAAAATTATTTTAATTTTCCATAGTGAAAAGTTTCAACAACTCCTAAAGTAACGAGTAAAGATCTCAAAATAAGTGGCAAATCTAACCTGTGACTCAAAAATTGAATTATACAACCTGAAACAGATTGTGAACAAAGTTTACTTAATGTCACTTAGCTGTGACTATTGAGGCTTTTAAGTGGGTTTTTCCCTCATGGCTATAATAAAAGATGCATGTTTCTCATTAGACATTCTAACACTGTCCAAGCTCAGAAATTGAACAAACAACCCACTGAATTAATGAGCACTTAAAATATGACAATTACATTTGGAACAAAATGAATTCTTTAAATTTAAAAAAGGCAGATTTTCCATAACACGTGCATGCACAACACCCATTAATGGGTCAGCCAAGTTATATTACATAGGGATTATAATCATCTTCATAATTAAAGCCCTTAAAACAAGGAGACGATATAGCATTTAGAGTCAATCAATGAAAAGAACCAGGAGTCAGCAGCTCATTACTGCAAAACAAACAAACCTAACAAATTACATAGGCTAGCTACTTAAAAGAGCAAAAGAAAAACTAAATTTAGTACATAGCATTCACTTGACAACTTATGGAACACCAAATCTTTCATTCAGGGGATGAAATATACCCTAAGAACAGTTCTGTAATAAGAATTGAGACTAGCAGGGAGTGAAAATGTTTTTATAAACTCTTTGTGAAGTCGCTCAGTTGTGTCCGACTCTTTGCAACCCATGGACTATAGCCTACCAGGCTCCCCTGTCTATAGGATTTTCCAGGCAAGGATACTGGAGTGGGTTGCCATTTCCTTCTCCAGGGTATCTTCCCGACCCAGGGATCGAACCCAGGTCTTCCAGGTAGCAGACAGACGCTTTACCATCTGAGCCATCAGGCAAGCCCATAAACTCTTTGTAAATATCCATTTTTAAGGCCATAAACAACAATATAAGGACTAAGAAGGAAGAAAAATAAAGATTCTTAAGGAAATGCAGAGTTCAAAGTCCTATTAATAATTTACAGGATACACTACAATATCAGCAGTATTTTTGGTGGTATTTTTTTCCTCTGAGAATAACTCTAGAAAATAACTTGGAAAATAAACACAATTGAAAGTACCTATTTATAATCCCTTTACCTACTTTTAATATTTGGTTGATTTTTCTCTAGCCTTTTGATTGGTTCTTTTTTTTAGTCTTTTTTTTCTATGAACATATTAACATGTTAATTTATTTTTTTACTTTTATAAAGCTGGAATATTAATTTACCTAGATCTTCAATTATTTTCTTGGGCCAAATTCCTAGAAATGGAATTTACTGGGTCAAAGGTTTGCATTTTTTAAACTCTTGATACACACTACGTTCCAGAAAAGTCAGAGCAATTTATACATCCATCGGCAGTGTGACAACTCTTTCACCATCTGTATAATTCTGACCCATAGTCAAACACAGATGATGAGCCTGGGCCCCAAACTAGAAAAAAGAAAACAAGAAAACCTTTTCCCTTCAGAAACAAAGGGCTGATTATAAATACACAGACCTGGAAGGTGAAAATTCGAGGGGGCTGCCTGAGAACCAAAGCCCTGGAACGGTCTGTTCCAGCTGCAATAAACCAGCTGCGGTTCCCCTGAACCCACTGCCTTTTGGACGCTGTGGACCCGGCTTCCTCTGCTGGCATCTCTCTACCCACCCTACTCACTGCCAGCCTCCCTGCCTTTTCCCTCCAGGATTTGTCAGTAATCCCCAGCCTAAGTTAAATAGTCTTCCACTCTGCTTCGCCAACACCCTCAGATTACCTCTGCTTTAAAGCCCATTTTGTACGCTGAAGTATAATTAAATGGTCTGTCTCCCAGACTAGACAACGACTTCTTTCAGGGCACAGACTGTTTCTTCATTCTCTGCTGTATCCTCAGCATCTAGTGAAGTGCCTGGGATAGAGTAGTAGGCACTGAAGAGAAGTTTACTGAATGAATGAATGAGTCACAAAGCAGCAGGTCTAAAGCGCTGGTCAGAGAGCTTTTTCTGTCTGTAAAGGATCAGACAGCAAACATTTCAGGCTCTAGGGGCCACCTGGTCTCCTTCACAACTGCTCAGCTCTGTCCTTGTAGTGGAAGTGGTCATGGACAACGAGCAAGGGGATAGGCATGGTTGTGTTCCAAGAAAACTTAACTGCCGAAGCCAGGTGGCAGGCCGGATTTGGCCTGTGGACCATAGTTTGCCAAATAATCCCTGATCTAGAAGTTTAAAACTCAAAGTTTTAAAAAGATGAAGTAAAAAAAAAAAATGATGAAAAGACCATAGATATTTAATGCTTTAAACCTACACAGAGTTTAGGCTACACTGTATGTTTAGAATTCAACTCTATTATTATTATTACCACATTGTACTCCCAAATTCCTTTCCTCTGTGATTTGGTCTGTGATGCAGAGAGAAAGGGGAAAAGAAAATAACTCAAAGGAGAGGGGAGGATGGCCCCCTTCGATGGGAACTGAGCACAGGTATAAGGCCTCAATCACAGGCCAAATAAAAATGATCAGCAACATTAGAGATGTGTTTAAACTAGAAGTGATTGATAGGACGCTTCAATTTGTACACTCATCCTTAAGATACTGACTGAGAATTCATAAACCTGATTTAGACACACAGACTAAAGATCATGACAACAGACTGAAGATAATCCATATGGTAAATAGCTCAGTTTCACTACACTCTGAATTACGCATCAAAATGATGTATGCACTACTCTAGAAGTAAAATGTATAACAATATACAAAGGAGAAGAGGGAGAAGCAAAAGAAGAGATACAAATAACCAAGAACTACAGGAAAGTATGCTCCAAAGCATTAGTCAATAGGGAAATGTAAATTAAAACCACTATGAAATACCACAGCACACCAGCTAGATTGTCTACATAGACAAAGACCACCCACATCAAGTAGACCAGATAACCACTGGAACCACTGATTTGGGCAATACGAACAGTCACCTAATCACTTAAATCAATAATGAACACTATAAATTAAAAATAAAATAAACAATCACTTTAGGAGGAAAAAAGAAAAAACAATCTATGTGCTTGCCTCTGCAGATCAAGGAAAAAAAGAAAAAAAAAAAATGATGACATTCAGCAAGCCAATGGCCATTCAGGTCCGAAAGTCAATCCTCACTGCTGCTGTTTTCCTGCCTCTGACTGCAGGTGCCAGCTTCCTCCCTCCTCCAACCCTCCACTGCTGCCCCAAGGCTCCAACGCTCTCGCTCCTTAGACTGTAACCACAGAGTGGAGCTCCACGTGGACTGCGAGAATCGGCCTTCTCTGGAATGCACCAGGTCTGCCTGTGAAGTGAGCCTGTCTACTCAGAGCCTTACTTTTCATCGTGCCTTCCTCCTCCTCGTCCTCCGTGTTGATCACCATGGTGCCCAGCTGGGATGGCAAGGTGTCATCGTGCTCGATCATCGTATTGGCCCCGTCACTCATGCTGCTGGCTACGCGGACGGTGCCCATCTCATCCCCTGCCGCTCGGACCATCGTGCCAGAATCTAGCTCATCCTCCTCCTGGAAAAGGGGGAAATCCCAAATGAGGGCTAATTTGATTAAAAAGATTGAGTTTTCTGAATTACTCTTATTCATCTTGTTGCAAATATTTCTGGATTTCAGGCTTATTCGTAGAACTAAGAACACTCTTTTAATTCAAGTGTAGTTGGTGTACAGTATTATATACGTCGTTGTTGTTTAGTCGCTGAGTTGTGTCTGACTCTTTTGCAATCCATGGACTGTAGCCCACCAGGCTCCTCTGTCCATGGGCAAGAACACTTGTGTGGGTTGCCTTCTCCAGAGGATCTTCCTGACCAAGGCATCAAACCCCCATCTCCTGCATTGGCAGGTGGATTCTTCACTGCTGAGTCACCATTATATATGTTACAGGTGACAGTATATTGATTCACAATTTCTAAAAGCTATACTCCATGAGAACACTCCTAGGCAACCAAAGAAGAGCATACATTTATCCATATGAGAGCCGCATATCTAACCTGCATATTTTTTGAACACTGCTCTAAGGAGCTAAGGTACACACCTGTGGAATCGCAGGGTTGTGAGAGAGTCTATCAATGTAAAGTCTACATAGCTAGTATGGATACTAGATGCCCCAAAAGAGCACAGAAAAACACAGCCTCAGACCTGAATGTTCTCTTTCCTGAATAAAAAGTTAAACTGAAGAAAAGATATGGAGGCAAAAGAACAAAATGTGGAAGTGTCTCAGGAAGCACTGGGAGAACAAACATACACCCAGCAAGCCCAGGTCCATGACAGGACACGGTGCGGCGAGGAGCGTCTCCAGCTCCAGGCAGATCCCACAACTCGGACTCGTCTCACCTGGCTGGCAGTCACAAAGTGACAAGCATTAACGCCTGAGGCCCACCACAACGCCTGCACTCACCGAGTTCTCATCCTCATCCTGGTCCACCTCCCGCTGCTGGGCTTCCTGGCGTTTCAGCTTCACATCCATGGCTTCGTTGATCAAGTCCCGCAGTATGGACACTCCTTTGGCACTCTTGACAAACGGGTGCTTCAACAAGAAAAGTTGAAGATGGTTTACGTGGCACTGGTGCCAAAATACTAGCCGGCACAGAGGAGGCCCTCTATAGTCTTTGCTGACTCAACCAGTGAATCTAATTGTTCCCTTTATGCTTTGGACAACAGCCAACCCTAACGCACACTCTCACCTGATGCGAAGAACTGACTCATTGGAAAAGACCCTGATGCTGGGAAAGATTGGAGGCAGGAGAAGGGGACGACAGAGGATGAGATGGTTGGATGGCATCACCAATTCGATGGACACGAGTTTGAGTAGACTCCAGGAGCTGACGATGAACAGGGAAGCCTGGCGTGCTGCAGTCCATGCAGTCGCAAAGAGTTGGACACAACTGAGCGACTGAACTGACCTCACACTCACTTTATAACTCTGAGCAGGTACGTTCAATTTTGCCCATGTGGTTTTTGGCTTGGCTGGAATGTTTCCTCCATTTCTAGCAACTCTAGAGAGTCTCAACAGGCTGGCATCGCCCCCCGCTAGAGGAAGCTCTGTAAATGTGTAGGGAGCTTATGGTTAAAATGTTTAGAGAACACAAACTGTATGGGACACAGGATACGGAGCAGGGACACAAGCAATCTTGTTTAAAATGCAGAAGAGTCCCGTACAAAAACAAACCGTAGCTGATTCTTCACACCTTTCAAATGTCGCAGAGTACATACACACTTTGATACATGTACCCTGACAAATTTTTTCAAGAGATAAGCATAGTCTGGTTAATTTGGGAGGTGATTTCGGAGAGGCGGGCATAAGTGGGATAAAGACACTGTTTAGAAATCACTGAACAGGTTACTCATCTTGCTTATTCTTTCTATTCAATGTCCTATAGCATTTCCAACTATGTATTTGGGTAAAAAGGATCTGGCGGCTTCCCAAGTGGCTCAGTGGTAAAGAATCTGCCTGCCAGTGCAGAAAATTCAGGAGATTTGGGTTCGATCCCCGGGTTGGGAAGATCCCTTGGAGGAGGAAATGGCATCTCACTCCAGTTTTCCTGCCTGGAAAATCCCATGGACAGAGGAGCCTAGCAGACTACAGTCCATGAGGTCGCAAAGAGTTGGACACAACTGAATGACTGAGCATGCATGCATATGCAAAAAGATTTTAGTGCCAAAAGATAGTTACTGCAGAAATAATACAACTGGTCACAAATACGTAACAGATGTTAAGCCCAAGTATTATGCCTCTGCAAAGGCACTTGAAACACAGGGATATTGCTGACTTTCCTCAATAGAAAAAAGGACTTAAAACTTTTGGGATTTTTTTTTCTGTACCATGTGGCTTGTGGGATCTTAGTTCCCCAACCAGGGATTGAACCCAGGCCCTTGGCAGTGAAAGAGCAGAGTCCTAACTACTGAACCGCTAGGGAAGTCCTTTTTTTAAAATTTTTTTTCAATGAAGTATATGGTTAATTTACAATGTTGCACCAATCTCTGATGTACAGCAAAGTGACTAAGTTATACACATATAGGCATTCTTTTTTTATATTCTTTTCCATTATGGTTTAACACAGAACACTGAATATAGTTCCCTGTGCTATACAGTAGGAACTTGCTGATCATCCATCCTAGGCTCAAAGTTTTTAGTATTAATATCATCTTACGATTTTGTTGTTTGCCTTTATAACACAATAAAAAAATTTATGCTGTGAAAGTTACACAGGCAAATTCTTTTCTGGAAGGGTGGGGGTTGCTGTTGTTTTCCAAACTTGTTCTAACATTGTCCCCAGTGTTTGTCTGCAATTCATTCTCTGTTCCCTCCCACCCATCAGAAGATATGGGCTCCAAGGTCTTTGCAAGAACTCTAGAAGTGGACAGTATGCCTCAACGTGTAGTGGGATTGAAATATGGGAGATATCTTTTCTATAAAACTGTATCGGTACCTCATCCAGGCAGGAAAAGAATTTGCCACTACTCAGAAAAAGGACTCAGCTCGTCTGCAAGAGTAACTATTTCCTTGTTCTCTCCACTGGGCAAGTCCATAAGGTCATTTCCCTCCTCTTATACAAATCAGTCTGCTCTGTTATTACTTAACATAAGATTTCTGTTAGTATCCACCCACTCATTTTCCTGTGTTTCTTGAATGGAACGGTTTCTGTTCTTCTTACTGCTCTTAAATTTAAACTCATTCATGATGTTAAGTACAGGTGTCTGATTACTTCATTACATCTCTAAGTTGTAAAGCTGGAGCGTTTCTATATTAACACATATATTACTTTATTATAAATAATTATCCTTATATTTCTCCATCATATCACAGATATTACACTGTTTCTTTTTAAATTATGGGCACAAGTAGATTTTAGTATCTATGGGGTTCATTCCAAAAAGGTAATAAGTATTAAAAAATTTGTATTGGTAAGGGAGCAATGGATCTGACATGACTGAAAACCACTGGCCTAGCTCAATAATAGCTACATGTCAAATCCATAATATACTATCTTTAATATATGAAAATGTTATTCAAAGTCACACATATTGTATCACTTAATCTTCACAACCAACTTATGGGGCAGGTACTTGATCTCTACTGTATAGATAAGAAAACTAAATAGAGAGGTTATGTTACTTGCCTAAGGTCACAGAGCTAGCAAACAGGAAGCCAGGATTCAAACCGGGGCAGTCAGGCTCCTGAATCCAAGCTCCTAAATATTAAGCAAGTAAGTATGAAAGTGTTAGTGGCTCAGTTGTGTCTGACGTTTTGTGACCCCATGGACCACGGCCCACCAGGCTTCTCTGTCCATGGAATTTTCCAGGCAAGAATACTGGAGTGGGTTGCCATTCCCTTCTGCAGGGGATCTTCTCGACCCAGGAATTAAACCCAGGTCTCCCGCACTGCGGGCAGATTCTTTACTGTCTGAGCCGACTAAGCATACTGCCTGCCAAATTCTACCCATCCTTCAAGGCCCAAGGTCAGAAGTTACCTCCTCCAGGAAAGCAGTCCTGGCATCACCAGTTCAAAATGGTAGACCTACCACTGATCCCAGTTCTTTGCCAGAACTGGGTATGGCACTCCTGCTTCGGAGTCAAAAAGACTGAGCTCCTAAGCCTGGCTTTGCTGCTTACCAACCGAGTGGCTCTAAATGAGCTAATCTCTCCAAATCTCTGTTTTCTCATCTATAAAAGTAAAATAACACTCCTCTCTCACAGGGTGAGATTAAATGGCACAACATGTAAAGTATCTAGCACACAGCAGCTGCTCAATAACGGCCAATTCCTGTTCTCTAATCTCATATGGTCCTGTATTTTCTTGCATGATTGTCCTGTTCAGTGATTTAACATTCTTTACTATGTTCTTCTAAGCAGTTACATTCAAACCTCACAGGACGCAAGGAATATGCCTTACAGCTCTTCCCCATCTCCATGTGGGTGGGTCAACAGCATCTTGGATGGATAACTTGTGAATGAAACAGGGAGAAAGGCAGCATCCCAGGGTGAGTCATACCTGGAGGAGTTGAGTGGCTGTGGCTCTCTGCTCAGGGCTCTTGACCAGACACTGCTTCACAAAATCCATGAAGCTATCTGACCACAGTTCCGGCTTTCGGAATGTGGGGGGTGGGTTGGTAGGAATCATGAAGATGGCCTGGTTGGAAAGAAAAAAAAAAAAGATTTGGCAAAATAAAAGTGATGCTGCAATAAAAACAGGACTAGACATAAGTTCGAAGTTTGATAAAATGATTTTCCTCTTCTCCTCTATAAGCCCATCCTAATTGCAACAAAAATCTAAGTATCTCAAAGGAGGAAGTGTGACCATGAGAGCAGGAGTCCCCCAGGACCAGGCTGCACAGCAGGAGGTGAGCAGTGGGCAGGTGAACGAGGCTTCACCTGGACTTACAGCTGCTCCCCATCACTCACGTCACCACCTGAGCTCCACATCTTGTCAGAACAGCGGCAACATAATAAATGTAATGTGCTTGAATCATCCTGAAACCAACACCCACCCCAACCAGAGAGTGGAAAAATTACCTTCCATGAAACCAGACCCTGGTGCCAAAAACGCTGGGAACCGCTGCATTAGAGGATCTGAGGCAGCTCTCCTGCCCCCTCCTCCTCTCTTTTCTCCCGCCCCCTCCTGCATATGTACTCTTGTCCCCTAAACAATAAACATCCAACCCTAAAGGAAATCAGTCCTGAATTGGAAGGACTGATGCTGAAGCTGAAGCGCCAACACTCTGGCCACCTGATGTGCAGAATTTGACTCACTGGAAAAGATCCTGATGCTGGGAAAGATTGAAGGCAGGAGAAGGGGACAACAGATAGCTGGATTGCATCACTGACTCAATGGGACAAGAGTTTGAGCAAGCTCCAGGAGCTGGTGATGGACAGGGAAGGCTGGTGTGCTATAGCCAAAGGGGTCTCAAAGAGTCGAACAGAACTGAGTGACCAAATTGAACTGAAACAATATCCAGCGACTTTTGTTTGTTTTTTGCTGACCATGTTGCCTTTCAAAGTGAAAAGGGAGCTCTAAGAGCATCAGTATCCTGAACATGACCTCAGCCCCAGAGCTGTTAAATGTCCCTCCTTCCTGAAAGTTACCCCCACCACTGGATGCAAGTGGTGACTGCGAGGAGGTCATAAAACCAGAAGTCCCCCCAAATCACAAGGGATTCATCAACCTCCAAGTCACGGCAACTCTACATACTTGAAAATTAAAAACTGGCCCACTACATTGCATTGCAATTCTACAATTTCAAAAAAGAAAACTACAGGAGATATTGCAAGTTCCATTCGTCTGCTGCAGTAAAGTGAATATCACAATAAAGCAAGTCACATGAATTGTTTTGGTTTCCCAGTGCACATGACAGTTAGGCTTACCCTATTTTGTAGTCTATTAAGTATGCACTAGTATTATATCGAAAGAAACAATGTATATACCTTAGTTAAAAATTATTGCTAAAAAATGCTAACCTTCAACTGAACCTTCAGGGAGTTATTTTGCAATAGTAACATCAAAGATCATTGATCACAGATCACCATAACAAATATAATCATTGTGAAGAGGCCTGAAATATTATGAGAATTACTAAAATGTCACACAGAGAGATGAAGTAAGCAAATGCTGTTGGAAAAACGGCACTGACAGACTTTCTTGATGCAGTGTTGCCACAAACCTTCAATTTGTAAAAATCCAATAAGGCAAAGTGCAATAACATAAGGTATGCTTGTAAAATTATTTATTGAGTTTCCAATTGAAAAGGTACAGATTTAAAAAAAATAAAACTCTTTGCAATAGGCAGCTTAAATTATGTTATTTGAATCTAAAAATAAAGCCAGTACATCTTCCCATCCTTCTCTATTTCTGTCCCCCAAAAAAGAGAGGTGCTTACCTTTGGGCATGTGAATAGCTTACAAACAAAAAACAAAAAACTGTTAAGTCTATTAAAAGAAGCACTGCTTAATCAGAGGAGAGGAGGAGCTGAGCTGGGTGGTATGGAAAAGACTCTGGAGCCTCTGAGGAAGGCAGGAGTCGAGGTCTTGTAACAGTGCTGTGATGAGGTGTTCTAGAGGTGGGCAAAGTCAGGAAACTGCTTAATGTAGAAACACTGAAGGAGTGTCAATGGAGACAATCTGTGCTCTTCACACTCCAGAACTGGACGGAGGTCAGGGAGCACAGAGCCTCTAGAAATCACAGATGTAAATCCCTACCCAGGCCAGGCAGGAAGAAGACAACCAATGAATCAGGCTGGGTGTTAGCGATATGAGCTGAAAAGAATAATCTGCTTTCCTCTTAAGGCTAGCATAAGAAAAACAGAGAAAACACAGCAATACATTATAACTGATACGGGTGAACAGGGAACTGTGGAGGGCAGTGCAAAGCCCATGCCCTGTATAAGGGAGAGGACTGTTTCTCAGCTCCAATTAATGTTGTTATGTTAAAACAGGAGCACCTGGGGGCTTCCCTGGTGATCCAGTGGTTTAGACTCCATGCTTCCAATGCAGCGGGTGTGGGTTTGATCCCTGGTTGGGGAACTAATATCCCACATGCTGTGGAACACGGTCAAAAATTTTTAAATAAATTAAAAAAAATTTTTTTAATATGTGAGTGCTTGAATTACTAAAAACATATACACTGCACAAGTCAAACCAATCAAGTCCTGCCAGAGGGATATCAATACACAACCTCTAGAATGAACAGGGGTGGATTACATTTGACTTAATTAGTGATTACAACTAGTGGAAGTGTATCATCTGAAGTCTAGATTGACACTTATCAATTATTTACAATTAATTCATTTACTGTTTGGTACCTAACCAAGAAACTCATTTAACTCAGTTTCTCATTATCACCAGTAACTGACCATCCCACTGGTTTCCTGTCCATTTCCTTACCCTCATTGGATGGATATCAGCATATGGAGGCTTTCCTTCAGCCATTTCTATGGCTGTTATTCCCAATGACCAGATGTCTGCTACACAGTTGTATCCAATTTCCTGGATCACTTCTGGAGCCATCCAAAAAGGTGTTCCTATCACTGTATTTCGCTTGGCCATGGTATCCTGAAACACAAAGGAGAGAGATCAACATTAATCATTGAAACTGTTGAGAAAGAGTCCTTCTAACAATAGTAACTGTCATGGGCTTGAAATACATACACAAACCATACTCAAACACGATCAAGTAAGTCACAAAACAAATTCAAGTGACATTGAAACATAAAAGGTTCTCAATCAATTATTAAAACACAAAAATAACTATCAACCAGTTAACGAAACACTAAAATGAGATGGAAAAAAATTAAAAAGATTACTAACAACTCATATGGATAATAGCATAGAAAAAAATCAGATATCAAAATACAACGATAAAGGAACATAAGTTGGTACAATGTTTTAGTAGGCAATTCAGCAATATTTATTAACTTTAGATGTCCATATCCTTTGATTGAAATCTATTTCTAGAAATGTATCCTATGTATAAGTATCCCAAGATAGATGCACAAGTATTGTAAAAATAATTATAATAGAAGGACTGGAAAAAGGGCATCTGTCTATTCATTTGTAAAACTATATACCTGAATTCCTAACTTATACTTTCAGCAAAATAAGTTCAAATAGGTTAAAATTTTAAATGTAAAGAACAAAATCCAAAAAGCACTCAAGGAAATTACAGATGAATAGTTATATAAGGTTGGAGCAGAAAAGGACTTTAAAACATGACATCATGAAGATGGGAGTATTTTTCAAATTGATTTTATGATTCAACACAATCTCAACACAATTCAATTCAATCCCAACCAAAATCTAAATGAAGTCCCACTTTTATTCTTGTTTTTATTGCTTGTGTGTTTAGTGTCATATCCAAAAAATCATTGCCAAGACCAATGTCAAGGAGCTTTTCCCCTATGTTTTCTTCCAGGAGTTTTGGGGTTCCAGACCTTACATTTATTTTAATCCATTTTGAGTTAATTTTTGTGAGTGGTATAAGAAAGAGGTCTAGTTTGACTCTTCTGCACGTATCAGGTTTTCCCAAGAACATTTATTAGAGACCATCTTTTCCTCGTTGAGCACTCTTCGCTCCCTTGTCAAATATTAACTGACTGTCTAAGCATGGGTTTATTTATGGGTTCTTGATTCCATTCCATTGGTGTATGTGTGTATTTTTGTGCCAATACTATACTGTGTTAATCACTTTAGCTTTGTAACATGGTTTGAAATCAAGAAGTATGAAGCCTCCAGCTTTGTTCTTTCTCAGGACTGGTTTGGATATATGGGGCCTTTTCTAGTTCCATATGAATTTCAAGACTGTTACTTTCTATTTCTGTGAAAACCATCAATTATTAAAAACAACTGATACTTTAAATTTATAATATCTTTTACACAGCTCCAGAAGAATTTTTCTTTTCAATTTGGTTTCCTTATTAAGATTGTAATTTAGATAAAAATGTTTGGTATTGTTTACTTATGTGTTAACAACAAAATCTTTTGAAGGGCTCACAAATCATGATATGGAGTAAGTTCCTGAGGTGGTTTTGGTTTTTTTTTTTAAATAACATCAAAGCAATTTTTGATCTGTTTCTCATTTAAATTTTTTAAAAATAAAAAATATACATGATACAGCTCTAAACAAATTATATATGCATATAGTTGTCTACTACCCAAGAAACCTGATATATGACATTGCTGCAAATTTTTGTATACATCTGTCTAGAACTCTATTTTCTACACAAATTTCACACATCTTATGTATTTCACAAAATCATATAATTTTAGACTTCCTGTTTTGAAAGCATAGTGTTTTCATTGCCATGCACTACTGAGGTAGGAGGAAAATCAAGAGCCTGTATTTTGGAACCAAATGAGGAGAATGCTTTCAGTAAAGCAGCTGCCAACTGCTACCTAGAGGGTGAATGAGATGACATTATGTCTTATTCACATGTCACATTCACAAGGAAAGCTGATTAATTTTTATTCCTTTTGTAAATATGATGATGTAGCCCAAAAGAATTTAAACATCTACTCTATCATTTCCTGTTTTAGCTTTTATTTTTTTCAAGCTAAACAGAGTTAAACTATGGGACCTGAGCTCCAAGGAAGGATCTACCAGCTCGTTTGTAACCGATTGGCACATTCTTCAATCTTTTACAACACAATTATATCAAATATTACATTTTTAAATAAATAAATACAAAGAACAGTTCTCAAGAAAGACCTTAAAGTTACCAACACAAGTAACATTTTCACTTACTGTAAGTTGACCTGCTACCCCAAAATCTGCAAGTTTTGCATGACCTTCTGTATTGAGCAAAATATTTCCGGCTTTGATATCTCGGTGTATTTTTCTCATAAAATGAAGATATTCCAGTCCCTTAAGTGTTGACTGTAATATTGTAGCTATTTCATCTTCTGTTAACTGAAAAAATGAAAAATTAAAATTCTATTAGTTTACATCAGCACATTTGAGAAAGGAGAAAAAATTTCGATCCAAACTCCTCTCCCAGAATATAAATAAGATCTCATTCAAAGTGTAAAACAGCATTTGACAGCTTAAAGTACCATTGCTATGCTGACCACTCCCAAAGTTATATTTCCAGGCCAGATCTCTCCCTAAAAATCAGATTTATGTATCTTCCCACACCACACCTCCAGCTGAATACCTAACAAGCATCATAAGCATAACATGTCAAAATCAAATTCTTTATTTTTACCACCAAGCTATCCCTTTCCATACCACCCACCTACTCTATTCTTCCCACGGTCTTCTCTTTTTCAGTAAAAGGCAATTAAATTCTTCTAGCTGCTCTGGTCAAAAATCTTGAAGTCATGCTTGGCTCTTCTCTATCTTCAAGCTATATGCAATTATATCTCTGGGTTCACCCTGATTGAAGCCACCATCATGCCCTGCCTGAATTATTCTAATAATCTCCTAATTGGTCGCGCTGCTTCTGCCCGTAACCTTATATAATGTATATTCCACACAGTAGCCAAAACGAACCTTTTAAAATGTAAGCCAGGTACTTCCCTGGTGGTTCAGTCTGTAAGACTCTGCTCTCCCAACACAGGGAGCCTGGGTTCGATCCCTGGTCAGGGAACTAGATCCCACATGTTGCAACTAAGAGTCAGCTCAATATGTGCTCAAAATCCCCATGGCTTCCTAAGTCACTCAGAATGAGAGCCGGTCCTCACTAAGGCCTCACCTTATTTGGCTCCCCGCTACCTTCATCTTCTACCACTTTCTACCTTGTTCATCCTGTTTCAGCCACGTAGGCTTCCCTGCTGTTTCACAAACATTCTAAACACACTCCCACTTCTGGGCCCATTTATCTGCTGTTCTCTCTGCCTGCAGTGCTCTTCAACCAGATTTCTGGAGGAGATGGTTCCTTACATCACTGTCTCTGCCCAAACGTCACCTCATTAGGAAATTAGAGAGGCCTTCACTAGAACCCTCCACGCCTAGGTCATTCTCTATCCCTTTATCCTACTTATAGCTTAATGCAACATTATCACCATCTCACATACTATACATAATCTGTATACCTACTCATGTGACATCTTCGCTACTAAACATGTGAACTCCATTTTAAAATGCCTTTGATTTGCTTACTACGGGATCCCAGCACTAAGAAAGCCTCCTGGCATATAGCAGGTCCTGAGAAAAATATCTGTTAAATGATGATGAATAAATGTAAGCAAGAACGCAGGAGGCTGACACAGAATACCTGATCAGTCCAAAGCTGCCTCTGTGCTGCTCCCAGTCCAGTCCTACACAAACTCAACCAACAGACCCTCAGTCAGTCCCTCATGACAACAACTCACATTTAGAAGAGAATATGCAGTGGGGCAAAAAACATGTGCTTTGAGTTTAGAAAGATCTAGTCTTTTAGCCTTGGCTCTACTTCCTTGTCATGACTTAAGCAAGTTATCTAGTAATGTATCTGAATCTCAGTTTCTCAATCTAGAAAAATAGATAAATCACCTTTTTTAAAGAGTGTCACAAAAATCAAACGATACAGTAAGGCATGGAAGAATCCATGGGGTTTAATAACTAGAAAATGCACTTCTACAAGAGCAGGGTCATTGTTCTACTGACTACTGGATCCCGAAGGCCTAGATCGGTGTTCTAGAAATACTTACTAAATGAATAAACAAAGAGTTAACGCAACTGAACCAAAACTAGAAACCGTGACTCCGAGCTTTTCTCCCAGACATCACAGTAACAGCAAACTATCTTTCACAGAGAGGAATCTGATGAGGACTTAGTGGAAGCTAACCTGTGAACACCTGGGCAGAAGGAGAAAACCCAACCAACGTTAAACACTCAGAACTCATTGCTGGGCTTTCCTGGTGGCTCAATGGTGGAGAATCTGCCCACCAATGCAGGAGACACAGGATCAGTCCCTGGCCCAGGAAGATCCCACATGCCACGGGGCAACCACGCCCGTGCACCACGCCTGTGCTCTAGAGCATGGGAGCCGAGACGAGTAAAGCCCACGCGTCTTAGAGCCCGTGCTCCGCGGCGAGGAAAGCCACCGCAACGGCAAGCCCGTGCCCTGCAGCCAGGAAGGAGCCCCCACCTGCTGCAACTAGAGAAAAGCCGGCACAGCAACGGAGACCTGGCACGGCCAAAGTACAAGAAAGATCCTGACCTAACTGAGATCTGAGAGTCATTTTCCCCAGTTAGAACTAAGTAATGCACTTCACTGGACTAGGTTGGTTGGTATCAAAACTGCCACATTTAGTAGACAACAAAAAGCAGAGAGGGGAAAGAACCATGGAAAGGGGAAGATGAAACAGTCATCTGTCTAGATACATTAGTAGGAGAGTGTACATGAATACAGAGCAGAGAAAAGAAGATAGTGTGAGAGACCAGTGCAGCTGCACAATTCCAGAAGGTAAACTTACCGTTTTATTTCGTAATCGAATGATATCAGACACAGAACCAGCCCCACAGTACTCCATCACAATCCACAAGTCTGTGTTCTTAAAGTAACTGCCATAATATTTGACTACATGAGGGCTAGGGAGAGAGACAATACTAATTAGTGGAACAACCTTCAAACATCCCTATGAATTCATGCTGTAAAATACGTGAAAATCCATTTCTCAGTTCAAAAGATCCATTATTCGTATTTAAGGTTAAAATGGGCACCCTCTTGATAACAAATTAAAATTGTATTGATTTCTGGAGGCCAATAAATAACAGCAGTGCAAAAACTGTGTGGGTCCCTTAACCCAGCATTTCTAAGTCTGCAACTCACCCTAAGAAAAGAATCACAGATTTCAAAAAGAAATAGTTACCATAGTCACAGAACTGCTTAAAAAAGTGAAAATTTGGAAAGCATCTAATCGTCTGACATTAGGGAGTTTATTTAAGAAATAATGATATATCCGTATAATGGAATAACCATGAATCCATGGAAAATGTAATAGAAGAATACTTGATAAGAAGACTCTGTTTACCAAAACACAAACAAAAAAGGCAGGTTACATAATAGTGAGCACAGTAAAACTCCAAGACATACAGAAGGACATGTATACCAAGGAGTATTTAACAATGATTATCTCTCCAAAGGGAAACGTGGTTTTCCTTTCTGATTTGCATTTTTCCAAGAAGTCACATATACTTTGTAATAAGGAAAAATAAAACTACACTACAATCTATTATAAGGGAAAAATATTCAGAATTAGACCTGAAATATAAAGTCTTGAAGAAAGATTTCAGGAAAAAGTCAAAATCCCTTTAAAATGAAATAATTTGAAAAAAAAAAAAAGAATGCATCTTCTGAAGCTACCAGCTTTAACGAGCTAGATCATTATCAGGGCTAAGTAATATTGTGCAATATGGTAACGGAACAGGCTAAAACCAACTCAGTTGCATTAACTCTCAAAATTTCAAATGCCCCTTCATCCTTGGGAAACAAATTAAACAAACTAAACAAAATGACAGCATATCAGGAAAACACACACACACACAAGCAAAATGAATATTAATGGAGAAATGGATGAATAAATCTCTTAAGATACATAGTACCACATCTGCGCTCCCATCTCTGAATTTCTATAGTATTTATTGTCTCCATAAGGCAATTACTGTCAGGTATTTACTGCTGGAATATATCCTATACAATCATGCATCATCAACTAGATTTTCCCGTGCATATATAAGCCTGGGCTGTCCAATTACAATCTGCAAACTCCAAGAGGACAAGTGTGCTGCCCTGTATTTCTCTGTACTACTTATGATGCTTAGTATAGAGTAGGCTCTTTGAAATCGCTCATCTTTAGAGACATGTGCACACTGTTTGAAACACGGCTCTTACACAGCCTATCAAAAGTGGCAAAGTCCAACTTGCCCACTGGAAAGAGCTGCCATCATATATCTTATGCACAAGACAAAAGAAACTGCTACCAAAAACAAAACAAAAAAACTGCTACCTTACTCTGGTCCCTCCAAACAAGAAAACGGATGGTTTTAGCCAGTTGAGAGTAACCACATGAAAAAAAGAAAAAGGGGACTTCCTTGGTGGTCCAGTGGTTAAGATTGTGTCTTCCAATGCAGGGGATGCAGGTTCAATCCCTAGTCAGGGAACTAAGATCCACAGGGAACATGCCTCATGGCCAAAGCACCAAAACATAAAACAGAAGCAATACTGTAACAAATTCAATACAGATTTTATAAACATGGTCTAGGGCTTTCCTGGTGGTTCAAATGATAAAGAATCTGGCTGGACTGTGTGAGACCTGGGTTTGATTCCTGGATCAGGAAGATGCCCTGGAGAAGGAAATGGAAACCCACTCCAGTATTCTTGCCTGGAGAATTCCATGGACAGAGGAGCCTGGCGGGCTACAGTACATGGGGGTGCAAAGAGTCAGACACAACTGAGGAACTAACACTTCAAAAACATAGTCCATATAAAAAAATCTTTAAAAAATTTATTCCTGAAAAGGAAAAAGAAAAAAGGTGGGGAGAACAGAAGTGATTGCATTCACAAGTCTACAAGACTGAGGGGCTCCTGGGCAAAATGCCTAGCAGGTAGCCCCATCTATCTTAAGCTTTACCAACAAGAGAGACTGAGTTCATCTGCTGACCCAAAGAGCTTCAGAAGGACAAAGACAGCCTTGGGCTGCACAACTATCTCATTCTCAACTCCCAAGAGCTGCCCCAGCCCCTCAGTTTGTGTTTCTCAGTCTGAACTGAGGAAGCCTGCTCCCCTGAAGTGACCCCACCATGTTGTCATGGAAATTCGGGGCAAACCACGTGCATTTCTGCGGTCGCCTGTGGCCCGACTTCCTGCTTGCAGCATTTGACAAATCTTAGTTCCTCAAAAATAAACACTTAACTACTCTCAGTTGGAACAGTTTCTTAAACTTGTGAAGGAAGGGACAGAACAGTAATATATAAATAAGCGTTCTCTTTTTATAGGACTGTTTGCTGTTCTAAGGTTTCTGGAAGTAAAAGCATTTGAACTATCTCTTCTGAGCTGTCTGCAGAAATGTTTTCTCAGTAGGAAGTAAGAGAGATCATTATCAAAAAAAAAAAGGCTAGCCAGCACCACCTTCTGCCTCTTTGCCTCTTCTTCCTAGTTTTGAAAAGAGCTAAACTGAAACAAAACAAAACAACGAAGAAATAGAAATTCTGAAAGTTTAGCTGCTGAAACACACAAACTTTTTCATCCTTTTTTTTCTGAAAAGAAACATGTAGTAAGTCCACTTAACTCTCCCTTTTGCAAAATATCTAAGTTGATGCAATTCTAGGAATCAAACTGTAAATAATCACAGCAAATTCAAAACTGTTATTATCTCCAGAGCAACACCATAAGCCTTTACCTGTCACATTGCTGCATGATAGAGATTTCTTTGATTATCTCCTGCAGGTCTGATTCCACAGGAACTTGCTTAATAGCAACAATTTGACCGGTCTCTTTATGGATAGCTTTGTACACACTGCCATAGGACCTGTAATTGGGGGGGACAAGGATACGTACAAAGTCAAAACAAGCCAAGAGATTAAAAAGTGCTTAAAATTCAAACAACTCACCATTCTAATTTACATCCCCAGGTGCCCAAGACATATATACTTAGCTACACTTGCAAAACTGAGATAGCTAAAGTATTGATATTTTGGGGAAAAACTGTCCTTAAGAGAACTACTATCTTATAAACTTAAAATTTAGTGAATGTATAAGTATGAAGTAACAGTCATAAGGGCAGTAGCTACCACGTCTGCTGGAAGCAGCATCCTCTGAGGTTCACCCTTACAGAAAAGCCATGAAGGGGTCATTATCTCTATTTTACAGGCAAATGAGAAAAGGTTCAGAGAAGTTACACGACTTGCCCAAGGTTACATTAAGTGATAAATAAGCAGTCAGTCCAGGCTATGAATCCAGGTGTGTCAGAACACAAGGCCTATATTCTCTCTACGTTTGTATTAGGGCAAAAAAAAAAGGGGGGGGGGGAGGGTCCTTCCTTTTCTCGCACTCATTCTAGCATCACAAGGTCTTTTAGTCCTTGCTCCTCTTACTTGCAATAGTATTTAAAATATTAGGAAATTTTTACTCCTCTTTAATTCTTTTTATCTTTCGCTTCATCTTCCCTTAAGAGTTTATTATCAAGATAAATAAAAGGTTAGGTAGCCTTTCAATTTGGGGGCTATAAGAGCAATACAGGAGAAGGCAATGGCAACCCACTCCAGTACTCTTGCCTGGAAAATCTCATGGACGGAGGTGCCTGGTAGGCTGCAGTCCATGGGGTCGCACAGGGTCAGACACGACTGACGCAACAACTTAGCAGCAGCAGCAAAAGCAATACATTTAGAATCTAAAGACCCAGGACTGGAGTCCTACCATCACTACTTAACAGTATATTACAGTATATATCAGACATATTATTAACCTTGTACCTCAATTTTCTCACCTGTAAGATGACAACAACATTACAAGAGAATTGCAATGGTTAAATGAGGTATCATTATCATTATCTTACATAGATTATATATTCGCTTAAATCTTGGATGGCTGTCAGTGAAATAATGAGCAAATTGTCTTTCATAGTTCCCAAACACACCTGTTTCTTCATACTCCTTGGTGAAAAAAAAGATCAAAATAACAGTGCACCTAATACATCAAAGTAGCTGAGTGCTCTAGCTAACAAAATGCTACTCAAGGATTGTTTCAATGTGAAAGTCACACAAAAATTTTTTTTCAAGTCTATGCAAAGCACATAAAAAATTTCCATTCCATCAGACTCTTTTATTGGCAAAACTAATATGATGATATTTAAATGTTGCCTAAAACTTATTTTTTGCAAGGGAAAGACAACCACTGACCATGTGTGGAAGATCCAACCACTGCCTCTTCTTCCTTGCCCACTAGAAAAATCTGCCATCATATATCTTATGCACAAGACAAAAGAAATTACTACCAAAAAACAAAACAAAACAAAACAAAACCTGCTACCTTACTCTGGTCCCTCCAATCAAGAAAAATGAGGGTATTAGCCAGTTGAGAGTAACCACAAAAGTATAATGAAAAAAAGCAAGGGGGACTTCCTTGGTCGGCCAGTGGTTATGATTGTGTCTTCCAATGCAGGGGGTGCAGGTTCAATCCCTAGTCAGGGAACTAAGATCCACAGGAAACATGCCTTGCCTTATCTTCCTTGATAGGATAACCCCAAGATTTGTGACCAAATCTTTGTGACCAAATGCTTAGTCCCAGGGGATAAAGCCTGGTGGTCCAAGCCAGTCCCAGGATTCTGATCCCTTTCTGCCAGTGACTGAACTAGCAGTAAGTCTAAGACCCAGTACAGACCAGTGAAATTTGAGAGGAATTCTTCTGAAGGGTCCCTGGGAAAGACTTTCTTCCCTGATTAAAAAAAAAAAGAAGCTTACAAGGTGGCCCATTTTTACCTGCTTCTTCCTTTCCTGCTTCTAAAGTGGCCATCTTGAGACTGTGACTTACACAAATGCTAAATCATTATCAAACACTTAGCCATTCTGGAATTTTTCACCCCCAGATTTTTCTGCTCGTTATTAAATGCCCTTACTGGTTACACTGTTAGTTGGGTAGTCTGTAACTTTCATCCAAATTTGCTCTTGATACCCTAGGTCAAGGGTCCCCAACTCCCTGTTGGGAACCAGGCTCCAAGCAGAAGGTGAGTGGTGGAGGGCAATTGAGTGAGTGAAGCTTCATCTGGATTTGCAGCTGCTCCCCACCTCGCGCATTGCCACCTGAGCTCTGCTTCCTGTCAGATCAGCAGTGGCATTAGATTCTCATGGGAGCACACATCCTAACCTAAAGTCAAGGCAGAATAGCCTGAGATTGCCACAGGTTAGAAGCAAAGGGAATAATAAATGCAATATGCTTGAATCATTCTAAAACCATTCCCCTCACTCCCAGTCCCTGGAAAAAATGTCTTATATGAAACTGGTCCCTGGTGCCAAAACTGTTGGGGACCACTGCCCTAGGTCCCATATGTGTAAAGAAGTTCTTTATTTCATCTTCACTTTGGAATGAATTTTGCTGGATATAGAATTCTTCTTTGACAATAGCTTTCTCTCAGCACTTGTACTATAGTTTATCAGCTTCTATTGTTGTAGAGAAGTCAACTGTCACCAGGTTATCATTTTTCATGGGTAATCTTGGGCAATCTCTCCTGCAGTTCTTAAGACTTCCTCTTTATCCTTCACAATCTATAATTTTACTATAACTAGCAGTCGATTTATTTGGCACTTCATAAACTTCTTCAATGTGAAGACATATGTCTTTCTTCAAGTCTGGAAATTTCCTAGTATTACTTATTTCCTGTCTCTTCCAACTGTCTTCTAGAGTTCCTATTGGACCTAGAGTGGACCTTGTCAATCCATGCTGTCTCCCTAGTTTCCAACACTGCATTTCTGTCCTGCATTTTGTGATCAGTCTCATTTCTAGCTTTCAACTCACAAATTCTCTTTTCAGTTTGTCCAGTCGACAGCTTTTGCAATTTATTGGGCATTAGAACTTCAATTATTATAGTTTTCACTGTCAAGCCCTTCAACTGTTTCTTTTTCACGGGGCTGTTCATGTTAATAATTTTGTGTTTGTCTTTTAAGGATTTTATTCCCTACTTTTATCTTTTTGAAAATTGTAAACAAACATGAAATTCCATTTCAGATTGCTCCATTATTTCTATTTCCTTGGGTGGGAATTTCCTATTTGTTACGTCTGTTGATTATTTAATGGCACTGGATTTCCTCGTATGGGTTTTACTTTGAATGATTCTTTTCTATACAGTGCTCACTGTTCTTGAGCATTTCATGACATCGTGATGGTTTCACGATTTCCTTAGCTCAGTCATCTAGGCTGTACAATCTAAACTAGATCTTGCACTAGGATTTAGGGTTTTCAGCCCTCAAGACACCATACCTAAATATACTCCAGGCCCAGTTCCTATAGTCAGACTAGTCCATCTTTTTCCCCAGGCCACAGGCAACTGATACAAAAACTTCCTGCAGGAAGCCCAATCTCCTGACAACATGAAATGCTTTTCCCTCCTATTACTATGACAGCTATCTTTTCTATCCCTGGTCTATAGCTGGCTATGTATCCTTATATTTTAAAAACTAATTTTCATTCATTATTCTTATATATTTGAAATGGAAAAGAGAGGTTCCTGCATGCACTTACTGAGAAATCTTGCCTAGAAAACCCTCCACACCTCGCTATGCTATCTTGACAGCCAAGAAAACTCCAAGAGCTCATATGAACAATTAAGATTCACAATTCCAGACTGCACTTAAGAGCACAATTTAGAAGGCTTCAGCACGAACCACTTGCTGAAGGTAAGTCCAAGACCTGACTCTCTACAAAAAAAAACTACAGTGACTCAATGAATTTTAACTGGCAGAGAACAAAACAAATAATACCACAAAGGAGGTGCTTCACACAAGCTCTGCAAGGCAAGGGTCAATGCAGAGAATTAGAAATTATACAGTATCTGAGGCCAAATTAACCAGGTATCAGTCTTAACCACATCACTCACTAATTACAAAACTATGGGCAAAATGTTTTTGCTCTTCTCCCCTGATTAAAAACTTAAATGAGTCAATGGGTAAAACTTTTAAATATAATGGAAGAAAGGTGAAAGCTCTAATCAAAACACTTTCTGAGGGCTGTCCATCCATTCTGGTTTGGAGCTGTGGCCCTGCTCTGCCAAAGATCCACGATTTCCTCCAAACACAGAATGGCAGCAGTCTTGGGAATCCGACACAATCCTTTAGCCAGGGCTCACTACACAAGGCGCAAGTCCATGCCAGTTCACAACCCATTCATTTTCCAGAACCATGGCATGGTCTTTTGTGTTCAGGAAGGAAGTGCAGTTGAGGTCTTCCTTCAGGATTCTGCTGATTAAATGAAGCTTGTTCAGGCTCATTCAGTCAGGATGGTAGAAATGCAAGCACTTGTGGTAACATTTAAAACAACAATATGATGACAACATGCGAAGATCTGAAGCTTTGTTTGTTTTCTTTCTGGTGATAGATTTACAGGGACATCTCCAAGGTCCTTAAGGAAGACATCCACAGATCTAAAATGTAATTTAAAATAATCATAATTAGCTTAGTTTCTCCTTACATTATATTTCTGATCACTCTCTATCTGCAGTTTTCTTTTGACATTCCTCAAACCCAATCCACCCAAACAGAGCTCCCTTCAAGAACATCTAAATATACTTTAAGACTTAAGATTTAACTTTGTTTGGGCAAGATAATATCTGAAAAGTGCTTCTATTGATATATTTAAAAATAAAATAATAGTTGCCATTTACTGAGCCCTTACTAGGTGACAAGCACTGTACTACATACTGTAGTCTCATTATCTCATGTAATACTCAATGCAATCCTATGAGGGAGATGTTAATATCCTCACTTCATAGCTGAGGCTTGTGAAGCTTCAAGATGTTCATCAACCTTCAGAGTCTATGTTCTTACTGCTCTAACACACTTTCATTAAAAATAAAACAAGTCAAAAATAAATAAATAAATAAAACAAGTCAGTTACATACCTAGTCAATTATGCCTACCACTCTTGATCTTATTTTAAGTATAACCTGTAAGCATGGTTAGATTAAGGGCCTTGCACTCACTACATGGAGGAAAATACAGAGGATATCACGCTAGAGTTGAAAATGGCAGGCCAAAGACATAGAGGGACTGGATTTTCTTTCCCCATACCTTTAAGGATGCCAAGTCAACTTGTAGTTTCAGATTCATCATGTACTTGTCTTTTAGTAGCACAGATGTTGTCATCTTTTACTTCCCTTCTCTGCTTGATTTCTTGCTTGATTCCAAAGAGTATTTTTCCAACTTTCTAAAAGATGATGACTAATGTTTTTCACAAGGAGGTAATCCATGAAATCCTATTCCATGTAATCCAGGATTGGGTTTAGCATTTGTTATCTATATTAGGCATAAATAACACTGACTCCAAAATAAACTTATGATATATAAAAGCTGATTGTACAGAACAAACACTAATTAGACAATAGACATTTTTATAAATTAACATTTCAGGTCTTCTCTTGAACCAGAATTACTTCCAAGAGATTTTACATAATACACACACACCCACACATTTACATGCTTATTGATGTATAAACTACCTCTGAAAAATACATAAAAAACTGCTATATTGGTTGCTTCTGGGTGGCTGAGAGAGATAAGAGGCAGACTTTTTTCAGGCCATTTTTTATGCCTTTCAAATCTTGAATCATGTGACTTGATTACCTATTCAAAAATGAACAACGAAAACTTTGAAAGGGTGTCTGATATTTTAATGTCTTGGTCATTACAGAAGAAGAAATAAATATACAAATATCAAAAGTATAAAAAATTATGATGTAACCTTTATTGTATCACGAAAGCCAATGATGGTCACTATCTATTACCAAATATCATACTACTTGTATTCTATAAACTCATTCACAAATCTGTGTTTCAAGAAGTCCTCCAGTTCCCAACCGGGGATCCTAGATCTCTTAGGAAGTTAGGTAGTGTAAAGGTAGTGACAGTCCTTGATTTATTTTCTTTGATTATTTTCTTGATTTATTTGGGAAATGTATTTCCCAAAGTGACTAATGAAAATGCTGGATTCCTTTTTTATTTAAAAAAAAAAAATGAAACAAGTAATTGCATATCTCTCACAGGCTATGAACAGAAAATTAAAGTATGTCTGATTAATAAAATTTCTTGAACAAAGTATAAACTAATTAGTGTTATCTGTTGAATAGATGTAGTCATGCATACCACAGATTTTATGAGAGAAAACAACAGATGTCCATGGTACTGAAAAGACCAGGAATCACTAACTCTGTCTATCGAGTGATTGGGGGATGAGAGAAAGGGCATTTCAAGCTGTAAATTTACCTCCCACCCCACCCAGAGCAAGGCTGATATGCAATATTTCCCTTTCTTTTCCTTAGCTTTACAAATTATTGCATGAGAAAGGTTCATATTCTGCTGGTGTTGGGGCAGGAAAAAGACTTGAGATCTACTAGTCCACCTATGGAGAAGGCAATGGCACCCCACTCCAGTACTCTTGCCTGGAAAATCCCATGGATGGAGGAGCCTGATGGGCTGCAGTCCATGGGGTTGCTAAGAGTCGGACACGACTGAGCGACTGAGCGACTTCACTTTCATGCACCGGAGAAGGAAATGGCAATCCACTCCAGTGTCCTTGCCTAGAGAATCCCAGGGACGGCGGAGCCTGGTGGGCTGCCGTCTACAGGGTCGCAGAGAGTCAGACACGACTGAAGCGACTTAGCAGCAGTCCACCTACATTTTTCTGGGCACTCACCCTTCTCCAAGCTTCTCCAAGACATCAAACACTTCTTCTGGTTGTTTAGTTAAACTATCTTCATCCAACTTTTTCAGCTGCCTGTGAATGAAGAAATTTAAGCATAAAATAACATTGTACTTAGCAGCAAATTGCGAGAACACAAAATACATTATTTATTTTACAATTAGCATCTGAGGAATTTCTCTACAAAGCCTACGTTGGTAAATGCCAATAAAGGCAAGCTAAGAGACCTTTAAGGGAAGCTGAAGGGCTGGTCTGTGGAAATGTTACTTGTGTCCCGGGTCACCTTCATGAGCAAAATCAGTACCGGAGGGTAAAGAGCTACCATGAGGCCGACTTCAGTTCCACAGGTCTAAGAATTTTCTAACAATAAAAGCTGCTCTGAAGTGGTTTAGACTGCAATTAAGAAGTCCCTAGATTCCCATCACTGGAGCATCTAGACAGAAAACGAGTTCTTGTGTAGCTGAAATGCAGTAGAGTAGATTTAAGCATTAGCTAGAATCCGTTTAAATCTTGAGATTCCATCAACTAAGATGGCATAACTCTGTTCAGAAAAGATGCTTAATGCAAGCTTGGTAATGAACTGAAACGTGGTCTTAGATTGGAGGTCAAGGAAGATGGAGAAGAATCTTGCTCTCCATTAGCAAGATTTTGGTACTTATTTTTGTTGAAACACATGGATTCTATAAGGTATCACAGAAACAGAAAGTGGAGAGCACATGCTTAGATGTGATTAAAAGTGAAAAAATAACCAGACAGCTGGAAGTTTCAAACAGTCTCACCAAGACTCTCCTGGGGTGACTGTGTAGCTGACTATTCCCCAAAATCAAAGATTTTGCACACAACTTCCAGATAATTCAGATTTTTCTATGACAAACCATGATCAACACAGAGGTTATAAATTAAGCATAGGTTTTTTTTTTTTTAACTGAGAACTGTGAAAATTGTTAACAGTCTTAGATGAGCTGTCTGCTAAGGAGCATTTGTGTGCGTGCATGTGTGTGTTCTACACCATGGTTTCCTGAAACTACAAAGGACAACAAAGAAAGGGGAGCTCAGGAAGTGGTGAAATATGGAAGCAGTCCCCTGGAAATTTCTTTGTAAAGAAAAATGTTTAAACTAGCTGGACAATACCAGCTTTTACAAGGAAAGATGAACTAAAATACACACGCACACAAATGTGTACCTTCCTAGAGAAACTGGCAAAACGGTAAGAGAAGCCAAAAAACCCCCACATACCTGAACACATCAAGTGTATCTTCCAGTAAACGCTGATTTCAAGAAGACAATCTCAACAGGATTTTATAAAATATCAAAGACTAGAGAAAGGGAGAACTGCTCTAGGTCAGTAATTGCCATGACTTGAAAATTAACCAAAGAAACAACCACACTGACCTTTGAAAATCAAAAGGTCCTAAAAATTAAATTCCAATGACATCACAAAAACTCCCAGGTTCAAAACAAAAAGGGTTGAAGTGAAACTTCAATGTCAGAAGTGAAATTTCTATGAACCCAGAAATCAGAATGAACATCTCACAATGGGGATGGGGGGGCAGGAGTGGGTAAAGCATTGATTTGTAACTGTATAAACAATGGACAATACCTCTTTTCTCAAGTATAAAGTTTTATAAACAGTTTATGTAAAGAAAGATCAGATGTGTCCCTTCGAAGTGGTGGCTTTGTGGTTTATAAAGAGCAAAACTCACTATTTCAACTATTAGAAACACGGCATAACAAAGGAAACCGCCACTGCCATGAGACAGCTGCAGGCCTCTGATAATACTCTTGACAGACAAACTTTATATGAGTGTTCAGATGCTCCTTTAAAACAATCTAGGTGGGGTTTTGTTTGGTTTGGGCTTAAAGGATCTCATCATCTCTGGTGCCTGAACCTAGAGGTGGTCTATAAGAACATTTGCTAAATGGACTAATGAATGCAATGAGGAGAATCATAAACCTTTCTCAGTACTCTTCATGAGCTTTCAAAATTAAAAAGAAGTTCGCCCCGAGAAAGTATTACTGTGCTATCAACAAATAACAACTCTATGGAAAAACTTTTGACAAGGGACTCAATGATGTTTTCTACATGAGTCTTCATGGAAGAAGCACTCTAAGCAAACAGCCCAACTCTGATGATTCAGCCCTTTCGACCGTACTTCCCCAGGTCCTAGGTAGTTTCAGTGCTTGCTCATAACTGAACAGGCTGAGCCAACACAGCCTCCAAGGACTAGATACCAGGGGATGTTCCACTCCTAAGTCAGCTGCGTGGATGGTCAGTATCCCAGAAATGCACTCTACACATTCCACCACAGTATTAGGATCTAATAGCAACTCACTTCTTAAAATCATAAACTTCTAAAAAATAAACAGAAAGTGAAAAAACATAAAACTCCTATGCAACCTGTCAACCTTATCGTTATTCTCTTGTTGTTGGTTGTTGTTTAGTCGCTAAGTCACGACCAACTGTTTTGCAACCCATGGACTGTAGCCCGCCAGGCTTCTCTGTCCATGGGATTCTCCAAGCAAGAATACTGGAGTGGGTTGCCATTTCCTTCTCCAGGGGATCTTCCCGACCCAGGGATCAAATCCGACTCCTGCACTGGCAGGTGGGCTCTTTACCATCATCATTCTCTTAGACACACGCAAGTATCAAACTCAGGAACACAAAGAGCATTTCCTACCTTGGGATTGCTTTCCCTTATTGGAAACACATGCCATCTGAATCTCTGAAAAGACACCAGTACCTTTCCAAACACAAATAAGGATGTTCATGAAGTCATAACTCACTGGTCTGGCTAGCTCCCAAACCTCTTTCTCCCATCTTAGAACTTTTGTAAGTTTTTTTTTGTAAGATTATTTATATATACCTATTCTCTTTCCACACAGAATTCGTTATGTGATACAACAAATATGTAAGATAAATGGATGGAGCTTTTCAATGAAAATAAAATTTACGTGCCCACCCCAACCTCCTCAAACTCATGTTAAAGTCTTAATGCTCAATACCTCAGAATGTGACTGTATTTAGAGATGGGGCCTTTAAAGAGCTAGTTAAGGTAAAAATGAGGTCACATGGGTGGGGCCTCATCCAACACGACTGGTGTCTTCGTAAGAGGAGATGAGGACATAGGTACAGAGGGAGGACCGTGTGAAGACACGGGAAGGAGGCAGCCATCTGCAAGCCAGGAAGTGAGGCCTCAAAAGAAACAACCCTGCTGATGCCTAGGCCTCAGACTTCTAGCCTCCAGAACTGTGAGAAAATAAATTTCTGTTAACTCATGCCATCTGTGAGATCAACATGGCAGTCCTAACAAACTAATATCACTGGTAATAAAGTTAACTGGCTGAAAGGCAGTTCACTAGCTATGATGAGCAGGAAAGCACCTGTCATTCAAGAATTCAACCCTGCAGAGGATGGGATGATTTCAGAGAACAGCATCATCGAAACATATACATTACCATATGTAAAACAAATAACGGATGAAGCAGGGCACCCAAAGCTGGTGCTCTGTGACAACCTGAGGGGACAGGGTGGAGAGGGAGATAGGAGAGGGGTTCAGGATGGAGGGGACACATGGATACCTGTGGCCATATCATAGTGATGTATGGCAGAAACCATCACAATATTGTAATTATCCTCCAATTAAAATAAATTCAAATATAAAAAAAGAATTCAACCCTGTAACACTTTTCTCTTGCACATTTAATAAAATTTTTAAAATCCAAAAGGCACAGGAATGAGTGTGTCAAAAACCAAAAAGGTTTACTTTTTTGCCCAAGATTATACAGCATAAAGTAAAAGCAGAAACAAAACTCAGATTCCTAATCCTCTCTTCAATTAAACCAGCACGTCCAGGAGAGAACGAACATATTTCAGAAGGAAATATAACCAGTGTCCATTTATAATTGGATCTACGGTGCAACAGCAAATACCTACTAATATACACAAGGCCCTGTGAAACAAGGGTACTCCCAGAGAAGAATCAGAGTGATACAGCTAAGAGCATGGACTTTGGACCAGACTGCCTGGATTAAAATCCCAGCTCTGTCACTTAGTAACTGCAACTTCTGGCCAATTGCTAACCTCTCTGGGCCTCAGTTTCATCACCTGAAAACAGAGATACAGGTGAGAAGACTGCTGTGATGGTCAAACGAGTCAACAGTGAAGGTGAACCATATGAAACTAATATTTTTATACATCAAAAATGGTCAAATATCAGCAAACCCGTCAGGTTCAATGAGAGACATGGAAAGCACTGAGAATAACATCTGGCACCCAGTAAGTGCTAGATGGATGCAATAATCATTTTATTTCAGACTCAGCGCACTACAGTAGGGTGACTTACGAGTCTGTCCCAACCAGCTATTTGCCTTCTGCAGTGTTTGTGCACTTCAAACAAAGCTAAGGGCACAGGCCCAGCTGTGGAACCCTTCCCTTCACCTCTCCACTGCCCCGCACTCCCACACACTGAACACTTCCTACTTTAGAGCTCATTCTGCTACAGGAAGTCAGAGGGCTCTGTGAAATTGAAGCAAACTTCATGGCACCTCAAGCAGTACTCTCCATTTTTCTCCAGATGTGGCAGAGTGATTGAAAAAGCCCGGGGGGTCCACAGAGCAAACCACTGATACAACTGCAACCAACTCAGGAGGTCAGACTATCTAGGATCGGCCACTTCCCCAATCTTGACTTAAAACAGTTCCAGGGAGCAGTAGGATTTGGAGCTGATACAAAACAATAGAGACCTGAAAAAAGGGCACAGCGTGGCTGAGTCCAGTAAGCCAGACCTAGAGCAAAAAAAAAAAAAAGGAAACACACAGGATTGTCTCTCAACTCTTCTGGGCCTCAATTTGCCCATCTTGAAAACAGCCTCTTATTTCTCTATCTACCTCTCAGTGCGGGAGTGAGGAAGATTAGGAAGATCCTGGATATCAGAGAGGAAAGATGCCATCATCTAGAGGGGACACTACCAAAAACATCTAAATCGCTGCCCTGCACGAAGCCTCCCTTACTAGACCTTCCACCTGGCACGGCACACCTTCGGCCTCAGGCAGCAAAGCTTCTCCCCTCAACAGACCCTCCCCACTGCACCTCTGGTGGGACTCCCTCCCTTAGAAAGTCTGCCCAGCTCTCCTCTCTGCTAGTTCGCGACCCACCCCTTAGCCAGACCCCCCTCGTAGGTCCTCATTTGGCTTAAGCATCCTCCCTGTCCCAGTGAGTCCCTTCTAGGACAGGCTTCACCCAGCGGCCCCCGCCCTCAGCAGGTGCTCTCCCTAACTTGTCTCCAGTCCCCCAGCGGCTGCCCTCCCCATCTGTCCCCCACCTTCCGCCAGGATGTCCGCCTCGGCAAGCGATCTCTCTAACCAGCCCCACGTTTACCCCCGGGGGCCGGACCCCCACCGGCCGGAGGTTCCCCCATTCAGCAGGTGCCCCTTCAGCCGGATCACCTCGCCCCGCAGGTCCGTCCCCTCCAAGGGGGCTCGCACGCCCGGGTCTCCCCTCCGCCGGTCCCCGTCTTTCCCTCCCTCCACCCCCTTCTTCTAAGCCAGCGGCCCCTCACCGGCGCGGCGGGTTCCTAAGCTGCACCGTCTCCATGGCGCTGCCGGCAGCCGCCCAGACCCGTTCACTGCTCCATCCTCCCCCGGGACCTCCTCGATCCCGCCCAGCAGACCCTCCCACACTTCCGCTTTCCGCCCCTACCGGAAGCCGCGTGCTGCGCGGGAGCGGGGCGGGGCCGCGAGGGCTGGCCCCCGGGTCACGTGGTGCGGACACAAGTCACGTGGTGCGCCGGGGCGCGGACCGGCAACCGCGGAACCGTGGAGGCTCCTCCCGGGAGGAGATTTCAGTCAGGTCTCGAGATTTGGCGTTCTTGTCTCTCTGCGACACTTCGCCCAAGACACTCGGTCTGAGACCCAAGAACTCATCTCTGCCTCGCACCCTGCCCCCCTCGTTTCTCAGACACAGATACTGAGACTTCCTGCGAAGAACCGACTTAATAAAAAACTGTCAATTCTTAACCAGCCAAGTTTACACTGTTGCTGGGAAGCGCTGCTGCCGGTATTACTGGAGCTATTTGTGGTTTTCTTACGTTCTTCCGTGGTTGAATTCTTGTTCCAGGTGGACGGTGGAACGTGCATAACGTCTCCTTGGATGTCACGGAGCATCAGCCTACAAACTGCCCCACCCTCGTAAGAGCCTTACCTTTGACTCAGCTTGCAGACAAAAACTAGCCAAGGTTTATTAAGCTCTTGGGGCCTCCCAGGTGGCGCTAGTGGTAAAGAACCCCGCCTGCCAATGCAGGAGACAAGAGAGACGGGTTACAACTGTGGGTGGAGAAGATCCTCTGAAGGAGCGAATGGCAACCCACTCCAGTAGTCCTGCCTGGAGAATCCCATGACCAGGGGAGCCCGGCAAGGTACAATCCATAGGATCGCAAAGAGCTGGACACGACTGAAGCGATTTAGCACACGTTAAGCCGAAGAATTGATGCTTTTGAACTGTGGTGTTGGAGAAGACTCTTGAGAGTCCCTTGGACTGCAAGGAGATCTAACCAGTCCATCCTAAAGCAGATCAGTCCTGGGTGTTCATTGGAAGGACTGATGCTGAAGCTGAAACTCCAATACTTTGGCCACCTCATGCGAAGAGTTGACTCGTCGGAAAAGACCCTGATGCTGGGAGGGATTGGGGGCAGGAGGAGAAGGGGACGACAGAGGATGAGATCGCTCGATGGCATCACCGACTTGATGGACATGAGTTTGAGTAAACTCCGGGAGTTGGTGATGGACAGGGAGGCCTGGCATGCTGCGATTCATGGGGTCGCAAAGAGTCGGACAGGACTGAGCAACTGAACTGAACTGAAGCTCTTACCATGTACTTGCCATTTTATATTATCTCATTTAATCCTTATGTCAAGCCTGTAACTATCCCAGTCTTATCTATTATTTTCCACTGCTTATCATGTTCTCGATACTCTACTACTAACTCAAAATGGCAACCCACTCCAGTATTCTTGCCTGGAGAACCCCATGGACAGAAGAGCCTGGCAGACTACTGTCTATGGGGTCGCAAGAGTTGGACTCGACTTAAAGACTAAACAACTACTACTACTACTACCTCACTTAGTAGTTTTAAAACTGTTTATGTTAGGTAATATTACTCTCATAAGGCCAGAGAGGTGAGCTCACATAGCTAAAAGTATAGGTTTGGGGATTTAAATCCAGATGGATAGAATTCCAGAGCCTGCACCACCAAACTGGACAACCACTTGGACCCTCTCATTGGGCATGAGAGTCAAAGCTTTGGCTCCACTCAGAACTCCAGTTCCAGCTATGGAAATTCATAAATCCTCGGTTGCTACCACCATCAATGAGTATTAAGAAAATGGAAAAATCCCAGTTTGCTTGTAGAGAAAGTTACTCAAAGCAGTGTCTGGTATGCCATCTACAAAACTTTAATGCCTGAGCAAACCACCTTTCAGGGTCACCAGGTATGGACCACCACGTGTTAAAATCAGAGTAATGGGGTCATTTTCCTGACACATGAGGAAAATATTTACTGAAAATCTACTAGGTGCTGGGCACAATTCTAAGCTATCTTTAAAACCTTATGACATAGGAGTTATCCTCATAATTCTGCTTCCTGGTGTCAGTCAGGGGCAGTCAACATTTGGACAAATCCCTGTCCAAAATGGCTCACTCACAAGGCTGACAAGTTCCTGCAGGTTATTGGCTGGGAGCCCACTTGGTGATCAGGGATTTGGGATGGGGTTGGGGGGGGTGGACTCCACTTTTCTTGAGCCTCACAGAATAAAGGTTGAGTTCCAAAGTATATTTCTGGAAAGAGGAGGAAGGTGTCACGCCATTCTATGGCATAGAGTAGGCAGATACGTAATGTCATTTCCCCTGTTGAAGGGGCAGCTGAAAGACACTCGTGAATTAAAGCTGAGTGGATATGAGATTCCATCTCTTATTAGGGGATTGACAAGGTTCTAGAAGAGCATGGAGAACTGGGAATATTGTTTCAGTTATTTGGAGAAAATACAACTTGCCACACGTGTACTTGTCTGGCATACTACTTGTCTGGTGTAACACTTAGTATATATTCCATTTCAAACAGTTGAAGAAGACTCTAAAAGGTGGCTTAAGACATCATGCATTTGTTGGGCAGCACTCCTTATGTCTGCAGGCCTGTGTGTGCCAAGCTTCAAGACCAAAGAAAGAGCCCAGAATCAGCAACAGAGACATCAGTGGTTTAATAGATGGAGGATGTTACACATCTGAAGCAAGGTCCTGGGGTGCAGGACATGGCAGGCAGGACACAGTGGCAGTCTTTGCTCCCCAGCTGGGAAACGGAATTATCAGTTACAGAGGAATTGATCTCAGGTGGGCTCATTAGTAACCAAGGAAACCAGCAAAGGGGCTAGCCATTCACCACCCCTTTGGTAAGCTGTGATTAGCTGGGGCTTGGGACAGGTACATAGGAAGGTCAGTCATGTAAGTAGGATGTAGGTGAAGCAGGCTCTGTTTGGGCAGGGGATGTACAGAGAATAAGAGAACAGCCATTTGAGTGGCCCAACCGTATCACATTTCTTGTTTATTACTAAGAAGTCCAGGAGTCACTTGTAGGGTTGATTCACTGGCACAACAAGGTCAATTTCATCATTCCCCCTGGCCCAGTTCAGCATGTTGGCTTTTCATTCTTGTGCTTATTGACCCAGATGCAAAATGGCTGCCAAAACTCCGGGTGTCATATCCTTAACCCAACAGAAAAACATCAAAAAAGGCTATTTGAAATCCTGTATCTCTTACCTGGGAAGGAAACCTTTCCCATAAGCACCCAGCACACATCCTTCTGTCTCATTGGCTAGATCAGGGTCACACGCTCACTCCTTGCCCAATCATTGGTAAAAGAATGAGATTATTATGATTGCTTTAGAGAAATCTTGATTCATTTTCTAGGCCCAGACAATCTCAGGCAAAATTATGAAAGTAAAGATGGAGGTTGTTGAGTAGATAATCATTTGTGTGTGTGTGTGTTTGAGTGATCTGGTTTGCCCACCCCACTAAGTGTTCCTTCTTTGCTTTTGTGGGGCCTGTGTTGTACTAAGGGGATTCAGATGAAAGAGCTACCCAGCCCTCAGAAAGTTTAAGGTCTGGTTGGGTTATGAGTTTACACAAATAATTACAGTTGACCCTTGAAGAGCATGGGTTTTAGCTGCATGGGTCCATGTGGATTTATTAAAATAAATGTGTGCTACAGTATTACACAATTTGAGGTTGTTTGGATCCCAGGATGCAGAACCTCAGACAAAGAGGGGCAACTAAAGTACACATGGATTCAGTTGTGCAGCAATTGATGTCCCTAACCATCAACTGTGTGACTAAATACCTGACGGCAGAGACTAGGTTTTTGTTGACAAAACTTCATAAGTGCGTGTTGCATGCCAGATCTTACAGGGCCTGGGGAGGAAAAAATAAGACCTACTCACTGCCTTTAAAGACCTCACAGTCTAAGAAACACTGTAAACTAATGTGAAATAAAATACATATTTTATGGCAAGACAAGATTTTTTTTTTTTTTTTTTTTGCTGTGCTACATGGCATGTGGGAGTTTAGTTCCCGGACCAGGGATCAAACCCTCGCCCTCTGCGTTGGAAGCATGGAGTCTTAACCACTGGACCACCAGGGAGGTCCCAGGAGAAGAAAAACTTGAACATAAATGTTTTTCTCTGCCCTTTGGCCTCCTCTGTCCCCTCTACTGTGCATTATACATCTGCATTACACATCAACCAAACCTCCCCATTGGCAGAAATACCTGCTCAACCATAAAGAGCAACATTCTGCTAGCATCAAAAGAACTTCTTAAAAGATGACATTCCTTCTTGATCTTGTAAGGGGTCATGATGACAGTTGCCTTCTGTCTCAAAAAACTTATATAACTGTGCCCTGACTTCTAATGTGTGGAACAGTTTTCTGAACTGAGATGCTGGTCCCAGGTTACAATCCTCCAACTTGGCTCAAGTAAAATTTTCCACTTCTTTATTAGATTGACTATTGATTAATTTTCATCAACTGACAGTCACAGAATAAGAGCTAAATTAGGAATACAACCTGGGAGCAATAGGAGCAGAGGAGGAAAATTATAAAGGAGATGATGTTTGAGTTGACTTTTGGCTCAGCGAGGATTAGGCAAGAGAAAAAAAGTGTTTGGAAAAGAATCACAGGAAGAAGAGAGCATAAGCAAAGGTTAGGAAGCAACGGAAACAGCATAATGTGCACAGGTAGCAACAAGCAGCTTAAAAAAAAAAAAAAAAAAACCGGAGTAGTAAGTGGGACATAGAGTGAAGTCAGATGAGGCTGATGATAAGCTCGTTTCCCTCAGCGATTTACATCAACCTATCAGTGCATTCCTTTATAAAATCAGTATCTATAGGTAACTAGGTGACAGTTTCCAGCCCAAGTGCCTTTGCACTTGCTAACCCTCTGTCTGAACCAGCATTGCCTACAATATTCTCAGATCTCAGCTCAATTGTTAGTCTCTGGGACATGTCTTTCCCATCCCTCTTACTTAAGAAGTCTCCACGTGGTCACCTTCTATGGCATTACTGTTTTGTTTTCCTTAGAGCACTATCACATTAATGAAATTATCGTCTTCATGTGCTCATGAGGTAACTGAGTATTAGGTCCCAGTAGAATGTAAACCCTAGGCGAGCAAGGACCTGTTAGAGTTTCACCTGCAGGGCCCTATCATGCCAAGGTGCCCACCGCAGCTGCGAACTCCCAGCGCGCAGGTACCCAACAGAGCGTGCGTGGAGGGCGGGGCACTAGGCGCCTCTGGTCCGCGCAGGCCCCGCCCCTGCCCCGCCCCGCCCCCTCCCCGCCGGGGTAGCCGGCCGGCACCGCTACTCGCAGCTTCCGCCCGGGCGGCGTTGCACCCGTCTTGGCGGCGGGAACTGTAGCGCCCCCCCAGTTTACCGGCCCAGCGCCAGGATGGCCCCCATACTCCCAGAGTCAGTGGAGGAGCTCCGCGCCACTGGCAACCAGAGCTTCCGCAACGGCCAGTTCGCCGAGGCCGCCACACTCTACAGCCGCGCGCTGCGGATGTTGCAGGAACAAGGTGCGACCCCGGCCCCCCGCCCCCCGTTTCTCCGCCAGGCCTGCTCCCCCCTCTCTCCTCCCCCGACCCCAGCTACCCGGACCTCGCTCTGGCCCTCTCGGCCTGGGGCTTCCGTTTACCCCGCGGCTGAGCGGCCCACCGGGTCTTCCCAGCACTTGCCCATTCCTTCTCCCCTCCCCCACCTTGGGCATCCTACGAGAAACTTCCTTGGCCTTTCTTTCCGCTTTTATTATTATTGTAACGTGGCTTTATTATTGGCCCTTTTTTACTTAATGACATAACAGGAACACATTTTCATATTAATAGATCTTTTATCACTTTTTATAGTGGTAAAAAAACGACATCAAACTTACCTTAACCTCTTCTAACATTGTTGTGCAACAGATCTCTGGAACTTTCTCATCTTGCAGCACGGAAACGCCGTACCCACTAAACTCTTGATTTCCCTCTCCGCCCGTGGTATCCACCTTTTTTTCTTTTCTGTGTCAGTGATTTTTTACTACTTTAGGTATTTCAAATGAATAGAGTAATACAATATTTGTCTTTTGTGACCGAATAATATCTTTGACATTATAAACTGTGTTGTAGCATGTGACAGGCTTTCGTTCATTTTTAAGGTTGCCTGATACTCCATCGTGTAGATATACCATATTGTCTTTATCCATTCATCCGTTAATGGACATTTGAATTGTTTTCACCTCTTGGCTATGAAAAACATGAGTGTGCAAGAATCTCCCAAGATCCTGCTTTAATTTCTTTTGAATATATACCCAGAAGTGGGATTGCTGGATTAGATTGTAAGTGTATTTTTAATTTGCAGGAAAGGACGGGGCCTCCCAACTGTTTTCCATAATAATTGTACCATTTTACATTCCCACCCACAGGGCACAATAATTCCAACTGCTCAGCATCCTTACCAACACATTTTATTTTTTCTTCTTTTGATAGTGACCATCCTGATAGATTGCTTGCTTTTTAACTGTCTTGTTGGACCTCATTCTAATATTCAAGCCTCATTCTGATCCCTGAGACAACTCTCATTTTCCTCAACTCTACACTCTTTAATTAACATTTGTTAAGCACCTGTATGTAATGAGTGTATAGTAAGACAGAGAAGGTCTTTTCTTTCAAGGGCCATTCATTCTTGATAATGAGGAGGCCCCAGATGTGATCTTAATTCATTGACTGGGCGATTTTTGCAGAAATACTTGTGGCTAGTCATTTGTTCTGTAAGTGATATTGATGTTTTTGGTCAGTAATGTTTGGGTAACAAGAAACATGGGCTTCCCTGGTGGCTCAGATGGTAAAGAATCTGCCTGCAATGCAGGAGACCCAGGTTCCATCCCTGAGAGAAGATCCCCTGGAATAGGAAATGGCAGCGCATTCCAGTATTCTTGCCTGGAGAGTTCCATGGACAGGAGAGCCTGGTGGGCTACAGTCCATGGGTCTCAAAGAGTCGGACGCAACTGAGCAGCTCACACTTTGGACTTTCAACAAGAAACATATTAGTACATCTCTGGCCAATAATGTGTTAAGCTAGTGAATATTAAACAAGAACTATGTGGAAATGATCTGGGCTGTGAAGAAGACAAATGTGGTGGTGTGGTAAATTTGACTAGGGAGCTCCTTTATGAAGAAATGCAAGGTCAAGGACAACTTCTTTGAAGAAGTGACATTTGAGGTGATACCTTAATGGTCAGAAGAAGCCAGCTGCATGAAATTTTGAGTGCTGAGCACCCCGGGTGAAGACGACCATAATTAACAAAGGCCCCAGACAGCAGTACCCTGGTTTGTTCCAGGACCCAGAGCATAGGGAGCCAATGGAGGGAATAGCAACACTTGATCAGTTACAAAGACAGGCATTTTACACGGTAGTTCATGGGAAGGAGTTTGGATTTTATTCCCTAGTGGGAAGCTGCTGGAGAGTTTTCAACAGAGGAATAACGTGTTTTTACCAGTCCTCCCGGCCTCTGGCTCAGTTCAGCCAACTAAGCCCCCTGTCCAAGGCCTCTCTGAAGTGGCTTATCCCAGAGCCTCAGTAGAGTTCCTTTTCTGTAGTCTCTCTTTCCCATTGCTTTCCTCCCCTCTCTCATTTCCTCGACTAGCATTTGTTGAGTACTTGCTAGACAGGATAGACTTTCTCCCTTTTTTATATCTTCCCACTAACTTAGGGATAAGATGCTTTATAGATGAGGGTTCCAGAAGACTTAAATCCCTTCTTCTGAAGTCAGAGGCAGAATTTGAGCAGGGGTTTCTCCAATTCCCAAGTCCAAGTTTTTACTCATTTTGCTGTACTTCTTCCCAAATCCTCTCCTAATTCCAGTCAATTTTGTTTGAATTTTTGCAGTTTCAAGCCACTCTTTTGCCCCCCGCCCATCTTTTTTTTTCCCTAGAACTTTTCTCTGTAGGCCCACCACCTCATCTCAACTTGGTAAAGTTGCTTTTTTTTTTTTTTTTTGCATCCTACCCCAGCTGCTTGGAAAAACTTGCCTTTTTGTAGGGATTTATTCTAGGCCCCAAGAAGAGCCATGCTGATATCTCTTCTCAGTTTAGCAGGGGACCAGAATTTGGTTCTGATCCTGCTACTAATTTTCTAGGTAATTTATGGGCAAGTTGCTTGATTTCTCTGATCAATTTCCCTGATCTTGAAAGGAGAGCAGGGAGCAACCTAACACAGCCAACCTTCCAGCCAGTCTGTGAAATGATATCTTCATCTGATAGGTAAGCACATGTGATCAGAGGGGATTGAATGACTTGCGCAGGATCACAGGCTGGATTTGGGGGTCTGATGTCCTTTCTGCCGCATCACTGCTGTTTTCTGAGCAACCATGCTCCAGTGACTTGAGATGGGTAGCAAGGTTTGAATACTTGCACTTGCTCCTCAAGAGCCAGGATGTCTTTTACTTATCTCTGTACTTTGCTGTCTCCCTCGGGGTCGGCAACAAAAGGGAAGACAAGATAATTGTATTACGTTTGGTATTGAATGAAGCAGGTTTTGCATCAATGTGGTAACATGATAATTAGCGAAGAAGGCAAGCCGCAGAAGGAGAGAAAATATGATGCCACTTAGGAAAAGTTATTTAAAGGATATTGTGTCTTGCCTGTGAATACCTATGTAATAAAGATGGACACAGATGAGAATGTGACACCCACTTTAGGACTGTGGCAACTTCTGGGGACCTGGGGATGGGGCAGAGGGGAGAGAGTAGGGGTATTGAGTCAGCAAAACCAAAAAGGTGAGAGGACGTCCCCGGTGGTCCGGTGGTTAAGCCTCCCTGCTTCCACTGCAGGGGGCATAGTTTTGATCTGTGGTTGGTATGCAGCCAAAAATAAATGAACAAAAGACCCCCGAAAAGGTGGGAAGTAAATATTAATAGAATGTATGCTGAGTTTAGTGATGGATAGCAAGTATCTATTACACTGTTGTCTATATGTTTTACCATTTTCAAAGGAGAGCTTGTTTTCTATTCTTCTTCTGGGCATGTGCCTGGGGGTGGAATCACTGGGTCAACACTTGATAGTTTCCATGTTTTATTTTCATTATGGCCTCTGCTAGTGGTTGAAAAATTATTTTTGAAAATGAAAATCATCATGGCTGCAATAAAGGACTTGAGCCTGTGAGATTCCTGAGGATAAAGACGATCTTTAGGGAAACGTCTATGATAATTCCCCTCCCTGCTTGATAGCTTGAGCTCTTCCCCTGATTAAGCTCTCTCTAGTCCTGCCAGACTCAGAGGTCTTTTCCCTGGCGAAGTTCTCTCTGATTTGACCAGGTGGAATTAGTCTGTTTTTTGTGTCCCCACAACACTTATTCAGTCCTTTATGATAGCATTTATCAGATTTTTGTTTCCTTTTTTTTTCTTTTATTGGCTTTACGTGCTTCTTGTAATAAAATTAACATATACACACACCCCCAAGTAGTTACACCATGGATTTCTTTGAGCTATTTCATTTTGATCTCTGGCCTGGTACCAAGTTAGTGCAGGACTGAGTAGATGAGCAGATGCTTGGTCCCTGTGGATAGCAGGAAGCTTGGTGTTCTTGCTCCCTTGCTAGCCCATCAGACCAACATGCATGATGGGGTTACAGTCATCTCTGCTGCCCTTTACTAAACCCCAGAGAGCTCAAGGTGTGGAATGCGCCCCCGATGTCCCAAGGCATCCATCTCCCAGCCTGTTAATCGTGCATTTTCTGCTTCCACCCGAGGCAGGTTCTTCGGACCCAGAAAAAGAAAGTGTTCTCTACTCTAACCGAGCAGCCTGCCACCTGAAGGACGGGAACTGCACCGACTGCATCAAGGACTGCACTTCGTGAGCCGGCAGGGCTGCACCTGGGGTGCCCGGGGCTCGGGAGAGGAGACCGGCCTTCTCTGGCCCCACTAATTATCTATAATGTTAGGAAGTGTCACTCAGGGTCAGCCGGTCACTGAAAATAGGAAGCTGTCCTTGGTCCTTGTGGCCCCTGACTTGTGTCCTTGGAGCCTCATCTCTGCTGCTGAAAGGAATAGGGTGGACAGTTAGAGGAAGGCCTTTAGTCTTTGTGAGATGTAGAACCTGGGCATGACCTAGAGTTGCAGACCAGTGACTGGCTTGCTCAGGTTTTTTTCTGGGACGGACGTGGGTGAGAGAAGGAGGGAGGGAGAGAGAGAGGGATGATGGTTAATAGATAGCCTCGAAAGGAGAAAATGGTATCCATCAATGACCAGGTATAGAGGATGTTAAACCATTTCTCATGCTTCTTTTTGAAGCCAGTCTGAGGTTGCCTTCATGGTCATCACTGAACTCACACTTGCATCTGATGTGTCCTCAGGAATCTGATACCCTGGGACATCGCCTTAGCTTTGGGCCCTGGTGGTGGGTGGGAAAGGAGGAGAGAGGTGAGCACGCTCGTGGAGCTGGGCTCTGTTGGTTTGTGCCAGGCCATGTGCTAGGTCTCCTTTGTGAAGCACTCATGAGTGCTCTGTGGGGTAAGTTTGCCACCCTGCCCAGGCTGGCACTGGATTGTGGAGGATTGAGGTGGTCAAGTGATGTAGCTGGGGTCTCATGGTTAGTGGCAGAGGTGGAGTTCTGACTCCAAAGCCTGTTTGTTATTCCCACTCGGCCACACTCTGTAGAAAGGAAAACAGAGAAGCATGAAAGCTATGAGGCACTTATTCTTGATTTCAGAGGGATCGCAACTATGAAAATTGATGCACACACACACACACATTTCCCGGGAGTAGTGGTCCTCTGCCCTCCTTCCCTCCTCCACTTCAGTCTAAGTTGAAAAGTCCCTTTTCTGAGATTTGACAGCCTTCGAAGCTTCCATGCATTGAATGCTGCTGATGACCCAGACCGGAAGGAGCTGTGGGGGCGTGGGGGGAGGGAGCTCTGGGGACTCAGCAGCCTGGTGACATCTCTGCCTCATGTCCTAGAGCACTGGCCCTGGTTCCCTTCAGCATGAAGCCCCTGCTGCGGCGAGCGTCAGCCTACGAGGCCCTGGAGAAGTACCCCCTGGCCTACGTGGACTACGTGACCGTGCTGCAGATCGATGACAGCGTGACGTCAGCCTTGGAAGGCAGCAGCAGGTGAGCTCGGGTCACTGCGGGCCATCTCTCCGGGATGTCCTGTCCTATCCTCTCCGATTGCCTTGGAACCTTGGCTTTGCACGTCCTCTGGGGCGAACCCTGTGTTTTAGGCTCAGAAACTTCTAATGAGCACGGGCAAAAAGTGTGGGAGGATGATCTGCTGTCGTATTTTAGCAGGTTTTTAAGGAGTCAGAACTACTGAGTTTGTGGGGTTTTTGATTTTTTGTTATTGTTGTTTTGCCTGGATGCTCAGATACATTCACACAATAATACTTATTTGAGCTCTGTCTAAGCCAGGTTCATTGGGAAATACTGAAATAAAAAAGAGATACAGACCCCACTTGCTTCGGAGAGCTTCCTGGAGTGGGGAAAGGAAGACACAGTGCAGCGGCTGTGACCCCGGGCAATAGGGCTGTCGTTAGTGGATGTGGTTCAGTGTGTTATACTGTGACCCCTTCACAAGGCCCCTCAGGTGAAATTCTTCCTGGTCTCTTGAGCAGTTGTCTTTAATCTCAGGATGCCCTCATTTGGGTAACTGATCACATTTCCCCTCTTTGCCTGGTATCTGTTCAGCGCATCGTTTCTGGCTTGACTTATTTTCTCTGTGCTTCCTCTGAGTATCATTCAACAAAATATGCCATTTCTCTGCCAGACTTTGCACTCAGGCTCGGGCTGAGGAGGAGATAGACCTCTTCCCACCCTCGAAGAGCTCCCAGTCTCCTGGAGAACAGCAGTCATTCACAGGCAGACTTGGGCAACGTGATGAGGGCTGTGGCGGCAGGTACCTGACAGCCAGCGGGGGGGCCAGAGAGGGCTTTTCGCAGGAGGTGAGCCGAGACAGAAATGCCTAGCTGTCTGGGCCAGGGACCAGCAAGGGGCCTGGGCGGCACGTGCACCATGAGTGAGTCAAGGTGTCAGAGGAGTGGTGAGAAGCCCACTGCTCGTGGTGCAGCAGGCGAGGCGCTCGGATAAGGACGGGCGATGAGGCCCAGGGCTTGGACTTAATCCAAACAGCGAGGCATCGTGAAAGGGTCTGCAGCAGGGGAGGCAGCCTGAGCAGATTTGAGAGAAAAGCTGACTGGCTCCCTGCCGTGTTGACCATGAAGGAAAAGAGAATAGGAAGGGGGTGGGCGGTAATCCAAAAGAGAACAGTGGAAAGGGACCAATTCAGGGGGCATCTAGGCAGTATTTCAACAAGTTCTGGTGGTTGGAGGGTGGGGAGAAGGGAAGAACAGAAGAGGTGTCCAGGTGGTCGACACGCCGAGGTGGCGGCGACCATGGGGCCGGAGACTAGAAATGCAAGGAAGCCGGCTGGGTGTTTACACGCCTTTGGAGCAAAGGAGAAAAGTACAGGTTGAACATAGAGATTTGAAGGTCATCAACCTAGAGATGGCTTGAGGTTCTGGGAGAAAAATGGAGTAGCACTGGGAGTGGGGGGAGCGGGGGAGTTTTGAGGAATCCCGACATTTGAGGGGCACAGCCACCTGTGCAGCGGGAGGAGGCTTAGAGCGTTAGTGTCACAGAGGCAGGAGTGTTTCCAGAAGGATGGAGACGTCATTCATATCAGGTGTTGCAGTCAGCTTAAGTCCACTAAGGGTCTCAGAATGAAGTCACTGGTGACTCCGATGGAGTCAGTCCACTGGGGTCAGAAGCAGGTGGCAGTGGATTAAAGGAATGTGGCTGTGAAGGGGCAGAGGGCTGTGCAGGAAGAAGGAGTTTGGTGCTGGTAGCTGGAGTCAGTAGAGAGAAAGGATCCAGGTGTGGGAGAGGGTGGTGCTGGCCGAGGGTGGCCCGAGAGAGGCCGGGATCAGTGGATCCCGAGTGCAGGTGGAGGGGTTGGCCTTGTCACGTCTTCTGTAACGATAGAGAAGTGGGAAGTGTGCCCAGGCAGGGAGGTTTGTGTTCAGGGTGTGAGGAAGTCCAAGGAGGAAGGTTAAGGAGCATCGGATGGAGGAAGGTAGAGGTTTGAAGTAGGTTTGGGACGAAAAGGAAAACAGCTCTGGGGGCTGAGGCAGAGACCGTGAGTTTGTAGTGATAGCAGTCTGAGAGCTCTTCCTTGTAGTAACACAGGGACATGGTTGTAGGAGCAGAAGTTACCGTTGGCTTCATCTGCTCACTCAGTACATACCTCTGGGTCCCGCTGGGTGCCAGGTGCTATGCTGAGTGCTGGAGATCAGTTAACAAAACCAGCATGTTCCCTGAGCCTAGAAGCGGAGAGTGGGGAGTGGAGGGGTTTGTACCTGGGTGGGGTGGGGAGGAGAAAGACTTGAATATGAAAATCGAGAGAGGGGTGGTGGCACATGGTAAGGATGGAGGGGTGGGAGGGGTCTGGGTCTCAGGCCCTGCCAGCCTAATGCAGTGGGAACCACTGAAAGGTTTTAAATTTTGAGAATGACATAGGATTTACATTTAAAAATCTCTGAGCATTAATCAGATGTCAGGTGTTTCCATGGCCTTGTAAATAGATATGTCATCATTGTTGTTTTGTCGCTAAGTCATGTCCAACTCTTTTGCGACCCCATGGCCTATAGCCCGCCGGGATCCTGTCCATAGGATTTCCCAGGTGAGGGTACTAGAGTGGGTTGCCATTTCCTTCACCAAGAGATCTTCCCAGCCTAGGGGTCAAACCTGTGGTCTCCTGCATTAACAGGCAGATTCTTTACCACTGAGCCACCAGGGAAGCTCAAATAGATTAAGAAAACATAAGATGTGGGAAGGAGGTTCAGGAGAGAGGGGACCTATGTATACCTATGGCTAATTCTTGTTGATACATGACAGAAATCAAACCAATATTGTAAAGCAATCCAATCAATTAAAAATAAATATAATTTCTTAAAAAAGAAAATATGGGGTCCATTCTTGGGGACATGTGTGGTTCCTCAGGGGTAAGGTTTAATTACCTTAACAAGCACCAGATCCCTCTCCTCGAAGTTAACAGTGTGAACAGTCAAGGGCTAGGCAGGGAGGGAGTGTCATGGTGGCTGACCCCTGAAAAGACCTTATGGGTGGCAGGTTCCTGTTCCTCTCCTACTGCGAGTCAGAAGGGTACACAGTGATGGTTCAAACCAGGGGAAGATGATAACTGACTCTTGTACACCTCCTTTGGGCTTATGAGAGAAAGAATACCTTTTTGACCCAGCTGGAAACCTTTCTGTCATCCCGCCTGCCTTTCCAGAATGACCAGAACTCTCATGGACTCCTTTGGGCCTGAGTGGCGCCTGAAGCTGCCCTCTATTCCCTTGGTGCCTGTTTCATCTCAGAAGAGGTGGGAGTGTCTGCCTTTGGAAAACCACAAAGAGACATCTAAAAGCAAATCCAAAGAAACCACAACCGCGAAGAGCAGAGGTAAGCGGTGACTTCCTACCCAGAGAGAGTTGCAGTCTCCCCAGAGCCACGTTCCTTAGAGTAATCCTATAAAAACTGCCCTCCTTTAAGATGAGTTATTTTTAAAGTCCTATAAACAAAGTAAAAAAAACAAGAAGCCGTAACCCCTTAGGGCCTGTCTCCTCAGCACTACAGTGGGCAGTGAGAAAGCCAACCCCACAGGTGTAAGGGTAAGGTGAGGTGAGGACCAGTGAACTCCCAGCCTGGCACACCCAGTTATCTGGTGTTAGTTCCCTTCTCATTCCTTTGGCAGCATTTGGGATGTATCATTTAGGATGTTTTAGGTTGCAGGAACAGAAAACTCCCATGTGGTAAAAATAATAAAAAGAACGTATTGGCTCATATAACAAAAAGGGCCTTCCGGCAAGGCTTGCTCCAGCAGCTCACTGCAGCGTCAGGCTCCATTTCTCTGTCCTCCTCTCGACTCTGTTCTCTACGATGTGTCAGCTGTGTCTTCAGGCAGCCTTCCCTCCTCAGTACAGTAGCAGTAGCAGTTCTATGCCTCACATCTGCATGCCGTGCCTCATGACCAAGAGGGAGAGAAAGTTGTTTTTCTGATCGCTCCCTAAGAAAGAGAGGGTTTCTTCCCCTAAAATCCCTGGCTCATCTTTTCTTAATACAGTCTAGCCTATAAACACAGGCCATTCGCTTAACTAGTCCCTGTGACCAGGGCCTGAGATTTTGTGACGAGCTCGGCCTAACACCATCTGCTCCATCTCCATAGCCAGAGGAATTCACATAATTATTAGTCTCTGGAAGGGAATGAACAAGGGAGGAGAGATCAAGGCCAGGTAGCCCCAGACAGGAGACCTCAGCTCTCTGAAACAGAGAGGACCTTCCCTGGGCAGGGGTGACTGGAAGCTTATGAGGCTCCAGGGGAGTTCTCCCAGCCCAGCGGGCTAGGTATTGAGGATGGGAGGCTTGGGGGGGCAGGGCTGCAGCCTGGCCTTGGGTGTACAGGGGGACAGGGATTCTCCCCTTCCCAAGAGGAAGCCTGTCTGGCCATGGGCAGCATTCACTCCCTAGAATGAGAACATGAGCCACTAATGAACTTGATGGCTTCAGTGCGCCTCCTATTTATTTCACTGTTTTGAAGTCACAGCCATGTGTGGCCTGGAGAGGCCTTCTCAGAAAGGTCCCAGCCCAGTGAGAGACTGAGACACGTAAACGGTGATTTAAAACACAGGAGGAAGAATGGGTGCTTTAGAGCCTCTAATGTTTGAGGAATTCAAATTGGGAACTGATACCAGGATGCTGGGGGAAGTTGGGAAAAGTCTCATGGAGGTGCAGGTTGAGCTGGACCTTAAAAAGTGAGTTCTTCAGGTGAGAAGGGAAGGGAGTTTTCAGCTGAGACAGTGGAAGGAGTTAGAGAATGAGGTAGTGGGGGTATCACATGGTGCAGCGTAGGGTGCCTTGCAGAGTCAAGGTGAAGCTGAGGAGGTGATGCTGTGTACATTGCAACCCACTGGCTCTGCTTCTAGAAAACCTCATGCATGTGCCCACAAAGAGATGGATACAGGGTGTTCAGAGCAGAAACTTGGTAAGAGCAAAAAGCAAAGGAACCCAAGTCCCTATAAACAGAACAGATGAAACCATTGCATTGCAGCAGGAAGAGTAAGAGTGAAGCAGCTATGGGTGTGAAAATCCCAGGGATGTAATCTTGAGGGGAAAAAGACGACCAGGTCATAGTAGGATACATAGGATTACGTATTCCTTTATTTGAAGTTCTTAAAGTCAACAGTAAAGTTTCTAGATACTGTCATATATAGTTAAAGTAACCCATAAAAGGGGAGGGGGGTGGTCTCATTGTTTGGCAGAAACCAACACAACGTTGTAAAACAATTATCCTCTAATTAAAAATTTTTAAAAGAACACGGTGGGGGGCACAGAATTGAGGAAAATGGTTTCCTCTAGGGGTGGATTGACCGGGGTGGGGGGGGTGTGGAGAGGCACATAGGACTTCAAAGTTCTTAGTAAACGTTCTGTTTCTTAAGATGAGGGATGAGTTGGAGGGTATTAGTTTTATTCCTAGAACCTTACCCTTGTCGTAAATATTCAGTGTTTTATGAAGAAAGTTTTTAAAAATTGACAAAGTAGATGATACGGGAGCTGAGGCTGGAGTAATTCATCAGGGCCGTGCAGGGAGGTGAAGCCCCAGGGCTCCGTGGAGCAATTTGAATCTCGCCTTGTTCTCGTTCTGTCTCCTGGAGGCTGGGACAGAGCTCAGCTGTTGGGTCGGGGAGAACACCGCCAGACCAGAACAGCTGAGGAGTAGGGGCTCCCCTGCCCTTTCCTGCAAGCCCAAGAGCTCCACTCTTCTCTTTTGTTTAACCAGATGCTTGTTTATTTAAATACTTCCACATTTACTCACCTGCTTTAAGTTTATACGGTGCTCTACACTTTCTCCTGCTTTCTCCCCATTTCATCCTGACAGTAGCCCAGGGTGGAGTAGGTATTGCCCCACACGTGTCGGTGAGCAAACTGAGGTCCAGAGGCATTAGGTCCCACAAGACTTCCAGCTCCTGAGCGGCAATGCCGAGGCCACAACCTGGGTTACTTTCTACTGCGTATATATCATTGTGTGTGCAGAAGTTTATCTACATCAGGAGCCCCCAACCTCTTCTGAATGAAAAACTGTGTTTTTCCCAGAAGCCGTTGCTCGCGGGAACTCCTGACTCAGGAAGGGTGCTTTGCACAGTGCAGGAGACCTCGGGGGACGGAGCGCTGTAGACGGCTTAGAAGAGGCGCTGCCCAAGAGAGCTCCGCAGGCTGAGCTGGGCACCCGCTCCATGGTTTTTTCCTCTTCTGAATTTGTATCTAGTGCCTTCTGCTGGGGATGTGGAGAGAGCCAGAGCTCTGAAGGAGGAAGGCAATGAGCTTGTAAAGAAGGGGAACCATAAGCAAGCGATTGAGAAGTACAGTGAGAGCCTCTGGTTTAGTAACTTGGAATCCGCCACGTACAGCAACAGGTACCTTCCACACGGCTGCCTGGGGGATCTCAGGACGCCGGACCTTCTCCCGCAGCCCTCTCTGTACTGTGACCGGCTCTGCATCCTGGCGTTTAGTCAGTACAGGCAGACCTCGGAGCTGTCTCAGGTCAGCTCCAGACCACCGCAGTAAAGCGGGTATCGGGAGAGAGGGAGTCACACAAGTTCTAGGGTTTCCCTGTGCATAGAAGAGTTGTGTTTACACTCTCCTGTAGTCTGTTAAATGTGCAGTAGCGTCATGTCTAAAAAAAAACAACGTACATACCTTAATTTAAAAATACTTAATGGCTACAAATTGCCAACCCCCAGTCGTCATCGTCACATCAAAAATCACTGATCACAGATCACTGTAACTAGTATACTAATAATGAAATAGTTTGAAATATTGTGAGAATGACCAAAATGTGAAACAGGTACAAAGTGAGCAAAGCTGCTGGAAAAATAGCACCCATAGATAGACTTGCTCGATGTAGGGTTGCCACAAATCTTCAGTTTTGGTGTCTTCAAAGTATCTGTGAGGCACAGTAAAATGAGGTATGGCTGTATGTTACATCTCAGAACGTGTGTTCACATTCCCTTTGGTCACCATGAGATGGGCATTGCCAGTGGCATTCACTCTCTTAAACGGGTAGAAACTGGGGTTTCCCACAGGGAGCCTGGGCTTTGTTTAAGCCCATTCCAGAAGTTTCATTGACCAGGTAAGCATAGGATGTAAGTAAATGCTCTGGGCTTGCTGTGCAAACACAGCCCCAACACAAGTCTCAAAGCCTCTGCGCCTTCCCTGACTCTCACCCCATGGCTTCTCTAAGACCCACTGGTTATAAATTCTGCCAGTCTGTCTGTGAGCACCAGGGTAGAACCCAGGTAGAACCTGACCTGAGCAAGAGAGAGGGTCTAGTTGAGCCTGAGGTGTCGGACTTGTGGGGCTGATCCTGAGCTGTCGCCAGTGGTCAGTGATCCTTTCCACCAGCAGTGAGGGCCTGGGAGCCAGGGCAGCATCCCTTCATCGTGTGTGAGGACCTGCTCTGCAACAGCCCACAAAGGCTTTGGTAGTGGGTGCTCTTCCTGTCTTAATGTCAAGTAAACCAAGGCTCAGATGGTAGGGCTTTGCCTCAGCTCACCCAGCCAGTAAAGGGCGGAGATAGAATTGGAACCTGGCTCCAGTGAGATCTGTTCGTTTTACTGTCAGAGGCTTAAAACATTCAGGCAGGGCCCAGATCTGCTCTAAACATTTCCTATAAAACATGAATAAATCTTGTGAGTCTGTTTTCCCTTCCCGGCCAACATACTCTCATTACTCTTAAGTTCAGAGATCTTGGATCTCCTGTAGGCTCACTGCTCCTTATCCGGAACTCTTGGGATAAAATGTGTTTCAGATTTTAGAAAGGGATGATAGTGCATACAATGAGTTGTCTAACACTCCAGCAGTGTCTGGGCAACTTGCTGAAGTTAATCAGTAGCATTTCTGCAGTGAAATGTGGAAATTCCACGATCACACAGAATAGTATCGAGAAGGACGAAGCAGCCTCATGTCACTTGAGGTCGTTTTTTTTGGCCAAATGATTTAAAAAGGGAACCTTTAGTTTCACAGCTTGGATTTTGGCCTTTGGGACCTGTGGTTTTATTGGCTGATTGGACCTGAGGGTGCCTCAGTCAGCCAGTTGCACTTGGGATCAAGGAGCCCATTTGTGCATGTTCGTGCAGGAGCGTCTTCTAACTCCTTTTTCTGTGGACTCTGTCCTTGCTCACCTCATGTTGCTGGAGATCTCTGTTAACCCATTTTCCTGGGTTTTTACCACATTCAGGACAGTGTTTTGTTTAAATACTGGTTTTCATGCAAATGTGTCCATGCCACACCATTTTAACTACTATCGCTTTGTAATATATCTTGTAGGGCTGATCTCTTCATTATTCTTCTTAACCAGAGCATCGCTCACAATTTTGATCTTCTAGCTCAGCCTTGGGCTCACTGATAAATTTCAGTCCATTGAGCTTTTGGTTGTAATTACATTGATTTTATAAATTTAGAAGACTGAATTAAAGACTGAACCTGTTACAAAACTGAATTTTCTATCCACGTGGTTGAATATATTGCATTCCAGATGCCATTTTAACGCTCCACTTCGTGCATATGCATCTGTATGGTGTGTCATCTTAAGACTTCAGTTCTGTCTGTGCATTGACATCTCAGTGGGTATCACCATCAGGTACTTCGCACCTACAGTTTGCCAGGTCCTAAATGGACCTCCAGAAGAGTCTTATTGAGTACTCACAGCAATTCTTCAGGTTAGGTCATGGTCCCATTTTACCTAAGAAAACGGGCTGAAGATGAAAGTTTGGGTTCCTTTTCACTCATTCATCTTGTCTCTCAGACTCCTACTTTGTAATGAAAACCCTTCTCATTGGATACAGAATATTCATTTTACCAAAAGCCACGGGTGATTATTTTATGGGCCAAAATTACACATTTTTAACACCTTAAATGTGATCTTTGGCATTCATATGTAATCATTTTCCTTATAACAGTTACATTCAGACGTCACCAAATAGTACCTAATGCTTACACTGTGCTTTTTCTACTTCCCAGAAACTTGGCTTATTCTTTAAATTGCTAGAGTCCATTGGGAGAACACTTCAGTTTCCTTAGAATTCTTGTGTGTTCAAATTAAGATCAGGGCCTACTGTTCTAAGACTTAGTGGCCTACAACAGCCATTTTGTTTTGCTCATGATTTGTGAACCAGGAGTTCAGGAAAGGCAGTTCTTCGACTCAGGGTCTCATTCAGGGTCAGCAATGGGGTGCTGGGACTGGAGTCATTTAAAGGCTTCTCCTCAGCTTCCCTGGTGGCTCAGACCGTAAGGAATCTGCCTGCAATGCAGAAAACATGGGTTCGATCCCTGGCTTGAGAAGATCCCCTAGAGAAGGGCTTGGCAAACCCATTCCAGTATTCTTGCCTGGAGAGCTCCCATGGCAGAGGAGACTGGTGGGCTGCAGTCCATGGGGTCGCAGAGACTCGGAGACGGCTGAGCGGCTCAGCACAGCACAGAGGTTTCTCCTGCATATCTAGCACCAGGCTTGGGATGACTGACCTGGCTGGGAAGGGAACTGAGAGAGCAAGCTGGAGACTCTGTTCCTCCTCTCCTGGCAGTCTGTTCAGCTGTGCCAGCTTGAGCTTCCTCACAGCGTGGTGGCCTCTGGGTAGTTGGCTTCTCACAGGGGCAGCTAAAGGCTCCAAGAGCAAGTGTTCCCGGAGCGCGGGCAGAGCTCCAGGACCTCTGAGGCCTAGTCTTGGGACGCACACTGTGTCCTTTCCTCTGCTCTGCTGGCCAGAGCAGTCACAGAACCGGCCTAAATTCAAGAAGAGAGTGTTGATTCATAGCACCCCTTCTGTGGGAAGAATGCCACACAATTTGTGCTGCTTTTATTTAGTTTTTATTTATTTATTTATTTGGCTACACCAGGTCCTAGTTGTGGCATGTGAGGTCTAGTTCCCTAATCAAGGACTGAACCCTGGTCCCCTGAGTTGGAAATGCGGCATCCTAGCCACTGGATCAGCAGAGAAATCCCTGTGTCTGCTTTAAAATTGATACAAGGAGAAGCTTTTTCTAAGTTAATTTTTAAGTTTCATGCAGTCTTAATGAAAATACTAGAATTTTTTTTTTTACATTCTTGGTAATAATTCCATGAGGAAAAGAATAATAACATAGAATTTAGTACATGATAAATTATGGGGAAAGGGAGAAATTATCCAATAAATGGTGTTGGATTGGCTGGAAAGAATTAAAAAGAAACTTGAACCTCCATCCTTACTCCTTATTTTAAAATAAAATCTAAATGGATCAGTTTCAAATGGAAGAAGTGAAACCATTAAGTTCTAAAAGAACATGTGGATTAATTATCTTGCAGTGGGGAAGGTATTGGTGGAGGGGGACCCACAGAAGTCATTAAATAAGTTGGATAAGTTTTATTTCATTAGATTTTAAAATCTTCTGTAAAGATGCTCAGTTTGGGGGCTTCCCTGGTGGTCCAGTGGGTAGGACTCCATGCTCCCAATGCCAGGGGCGTAGGTTCAATTCCTAGTTAGGGAACTGGATTCTGTGTGCCACAGCTGGGACCTAGCACGGCCAAAATAAATAAAAAATAAAAAAGTATTTAGCTTTACCTGTATTTAAAGCAACTACATTAAAACAGACACTGTTTTCTTCTATACTGGCAGAAGTTAAAGGCTGAGCCCCAGGGTTGGTACAGTTCCAGGAAAATGGGTTCTGTTAGTAACTGTTTTTAAGTACAATTGATCCTTGAAAAAGTCGGCTGTCAGGAGCACTGACCCTCCTCGCCGTCAAAAAATCTCTATATAGTTTACAGTCGACCTCTCATACCTGCAATTCTGCCACATTCACGGAGTCAACCAAATGCAGATGATGTAATACTGCAGTATTTGTTACTGAAAAAAAATTCTGCACATAAGTAGACCTGCACAGTTCAAACCTGTGTTGCTAAGATCGGCTGCTTTATTTGGGAAGCATTTTGGTAATAGTCAAAATTTCAAATGCATGTACCTTTTGATGTAGCAGTCTCTCCTGAGACTGATGTACAAGGATGTTCATAGCAGCATCATTTATTATTAACTGGAAATAGTGAAATATGTCTCCTGATAAGGAGTTAATAAATTAGGATACAGACAAGTGAATATTCCATAGCCACTGAAAACAGTGTCTGTTTCATTTTTTAGTCACTGGGGAAGAGGACTAGAATTGAATAAGAAAGATGTACACAAATATGTACCTCTCCCTCACCGATGCAGAATGTAAGAATGATGCAAAATATAGGTTGGAAGAATTGTATATCAAACACCCATATACTTCCCAATTAAATTTATAAACACTTATAGAAACAGCTATAACTTCAGTTAAAAACAGTGTTGTGTAACACTGTTAGACACCTATCACAACAGTTTGGTTGGTCACTATGGCCATCTATTGATCCATCTTCTTTACATTTCACCCCTAACATGTCAGTGTGTGCATGTACAGCCTAGTATTTATGTGACTTTCCTGGTGGCTCAGATGGTAAAGAATCTGCCTGCAATGCAGAAGACCCAGGTTCAGTCCTTGGGTTGGGAAGATCCTTTGGAGAAGGGAATGGCAACCCACTCTAGGCAAGAAAATTCCATGGACAGAGGAGCCTGGCAGGTATAGTCCATGGGGTCACAAAGAGTCGGACATGGTTGAGCAACTAACACTTTCATTTATGTGTTTTTTTCTTAAAGTAGATAATTTTTTGTCAAGGGGAAGGTTTCCAGAAACCTTTTCCTGCTTGAAAGAGTTAAGTGTGGGAGCATGAGGTGGACGATAGCTCTGAACACAGTCAGGATCACAAGTTGTTCAAACCCGGATCAAGTCCCGGGTCTGCACATGAGTAGTGGAGGAAGCCGGGGAGTCGCGTCACACCTCTGAGCCGTAGTCCTCTGTAAAAGCGGGCTGGGTGGCTGTGAGAACTGAGGAAGGTGAGAAGCACCCAGCATAAAGCGTTCAGGGCGCTCCTCGGAGTTAGTGGCCCTGAGGGAGCAGCTGATAGCCCGGTCTTTCCCCGCAGGGCGCTCTGCCATCTGCAGCTGAAGCAGTTCCAGGAGGCGGTGAAGGACTGCACAGAAGCCCTCAGGCTGGACGGAAAGAACGTGAAGGCGTTCTACCGCCGGGCTCAAGCCTACAAGGCTCTCAAGGTAAAGAGATTCTGTCCAGAGGCACCAAAGAGCCACAGCCAATCGTGCCCTTGGTGGCACTTCCAGAGCATGGTCCAGGTGAGGGGGGGCCTGCCACGTCCCTCCTCGTCCAGGGGCCCCAGGTGCTCCTGACAGGCCTCCAGCCTGGGATGCAGAAAGCCAGCTCGGCAGCGGTCCCCACCCCTGCCTGTTCTCCTGGGGCCCGGGCTCCGTCCCGCAGCCTCTGTCTCCTCCAGGACTGCAGGTGCCCGCAGCCTCTCTCTCCTCTCAGGACCGTAGGTCCCCACAGCCTCTCTGTCCTCTCAGGACCGCAGGTCCCACAGCCTCTCTCTCCTCTCAGGACCGCAGGTCCCACAGCCTCTGTCTCCTCTCAGGACCGCAGGTCCCACAGCCTCTGTCTCCTCCAGGACCGCAGGTCCCACAGCCTCTCTGTCCTCTCAGAACTGCAGGTCCCACAGCCTCTGTCTCCTCCAGGACTGCAGGTCCCACAGCCTCTCTGTCCTCTCAGAACTGCAGGTCCCACAGCCTCTGTCTCCTCCAGGACTGCAGGTCCCACAGCCTCTCTGTCCTCTCAGAACTGTAGGTCCCACAGCCTCTGTCTCCTCTCAGGACCGCAGGTCCCACAGCCTCTCTCTCCTCTCAGGACCGCAGGTCCCACAGCCTCTGTCTCCTCCAGGACTGCAGGTCCCACAGCCTCTCTGTCCTCTCAGAACTGCAGTCCCACAGCCTCTGTCTCCTCCAGGACTGCCAGGTCCCCACAGCCTCTCTGCCTCTCAGAACTGTAGGTCCCACAGCCTCTGTCTCCTCTCAGGACCGCAGGTCCCACAGCCTCTCTCTCCTCTCAGGACCGCAGGTCCCACAGCCTCTGTCTCCTCCAGGACTGCAGGTCCCACAGCCTCTCTGTCCTCTCAGAACTGCAGGTCCCACAGCCTCTGTCTCCTCTCAGGACCCCAGGTCCCACAGCCTCTCTGTCCTCTCAGAACTGCAGGTCCCACAGCCTCTGTCTCCTCCAGGACTGCAGGTCCCACAGCCTCTCTGTCCTCTCAGAACTGCAGGTCCCACAGCCTCTGTCTCCTCCAGGACCGCAGGTCCCACAGCCTCTCTGTCCTCTCAGGACCGAAGGTCCCACAGCCTCTCTGTCCTCTCAGGACCGCAGGTCCCACAGCCTCTCTGTCCTCTCAGGACTAAAGGTCCCACAGCCTCTCTGTCCTCTCAGGACTAAAGGTCCCCGCAGCCTCTATCCTCTCAGGACTGCAGGTCCTCACAAGCTGTCTCTCCTCTCAGGACTTCAGATCCAGCTTTGCAGACATCGACAGCCTCCTGGAGATAGAGCCTAGGAACGGCCCTGCACGGAAGTTGCGGCAGGAGGTTAACCGGAGCTTAAACTAAAATCCCAGAAGGGCAGCAGGACACTTGTCTGCCTGAGCACCTTCTTTGCCTGCTCCCGGGACCTGGCGGGCCCCCGAGTGGGCTCCAAAGCCGCCGCGTCTGCCCCTCAGAGACGTGATGGCCTCCCACCCCTCAGGAGGCTCCGCCCGTTCACGTTAAGCTCAGTGTAGTCAGAAACCAGACGTTTTGTTGGGAAAGTCTCCCCCTGTTCTGCACACCGTGTGGTGACAGGTGCTCGGCCTGGTCTCGGCCCAGCATGCTCCAGCCCCAGTGCTGCCCTTCAGCATCACCAGGTCCTCTCACCCCCGTCCATCTGGGCGCTCAGAAAGCTGACAGTCCCATGGGACACAGGCCGGTGGGGGGAGAAGGACTGGAAAACCCTGGCCCGCCTACACCCACGGCAGCCAGTTGAGCTGGTTCTCCAAGGCTGCCGACCCCTCCCCTGTCCTTGGCACAGCGCTGCGTGTTCTGAGCCCCAGTGCCTTTTGGCCGAGCCTCCTATGACAGGGACGCAGAACCTGTCCCCTGGCCGGCGTTTGTGGCTCTGTGCTGCTGTTGCCCACATAAAGATACCTAAGTTCTTTCAAGAGCCCAGAGGTGTGGCTGCTGCTCCTGAGGGTGGAATGGGGAGAAACCTCCTTGAAATTTGTGTCCTTCCCTTCCCAGCAGGGACTTGCCTTTTGACTTCCACAGTGCCCCCCCTAGGCTAGCCCCCACTAGCCTTCTTAGTTCTTTGTAATACGTTGAAGTTAATTTGAACTGAACAGACTGACTTTTGTTGAACTGCAAGTTTAAGCAACTGCATTAACGTCATCTATGTGAATGTCTGTTGTACTTTCATTTATGGTTCTTCAGCTTTGGTTCACTTTGGAACTTTGCAATAATAAAAAACTGGTTATGGTGCACTCATCCTTTCCTTGATCACATTTACTGGCATGTGTCTGCATGGGCCAGGCCCTACACACAGTGCTGGGGAAACAGCAGTGAATGAACTGACAGGGTCCCTGCGCTCAGAAAGTGACGGTCCCATCGGACACACAGTGAAACCCCAGCGGCTTTAGTGTTGTAAAGGAGCAGTCACACTTCCCCCCCAACCAGGGAGATTCGACCCTGTGGAGAAAAAGGAGTCTCTGAGGAAGTCAAGTTTGAATTGAGTTCTAACATGGGGGTGGGGAGGGTCAGTGGGTGAAGAGGGGAGGGAAGAGCCGCCCAGGCAGATGAACGGCATTGCTGAAGGCCTTGGCTGGGAGGACGGCCGGCAGTCTCTCAGCCTCACAAAGCGTGGTGTGGGTGAGGCTGGGAGGGCCTGAGGACCAGCCTGAATGAAGGGCTCCCGTCCACCATCTGTCTTCCCGGGCTTGTCCTGTCTTCAGTTAAATCATTTCCATCTTAATGGAGACATCGTGACTCCATAAAGCCGAGCAGACCAGGTCTTTATTGCCTGCTCCCCCATCATGCTCAGTGCTGGGCAATACTCAGCTTTTAGCAGGACAGTTCCATCCTCTCCAAGGGCAGAGTCTCCGAGCAACCAGACCTCCAGGCTGAAGCGGATTTGAGTCACAGTAACTCTGTGGCCCTGGCACCATTTTAAATTGGGCAGCTGCACCCCCCTTTTCTCTCTGCCTCTTAAGCAGGCCTGACTCTTCCCCTAATTATTTTAGGCAGGTTCAGTGGTAACATCTAGTCACAGCTGACTTTTCCTTCTTGAGGTCCTCATATAAGGCAAATATATTGATTTACTCATGAAAATATTGGAGGTACAGCAGCATAAATCAACCACCTGGGAGGATATCCTCCTGTAGAGGCGCCTCTACAGGAGTGGAGTTGCCACGCAACCCCTTAACCAGCCAGCCCAGAGAAGAGCAGCGGTTGGTGCTTCCAGAGTGTTCGAGCGTGCAGGCTGCTCAAGCCAGGCGTCCAGAACCCCCAGGCACATCCCATGTGTGGCGCTTCGGTGCCATGTGATAACTGTTTAGCCCCCTGATGCACCGTCGGCGGGCAGCCCCGCTCAGTCGCTGGCAGCTCTGCTCTGTCGGGCGCATGGTTGACAGGCCCTCTGTGTACATTACCACACATCTAGGCTCCTGTTCCTTACAGCCAAAGCCCCCACCAAGGCTACCCTCTGCCCTGCCCACCTCCCTCTGACACAAGGCCTCCTGAGAGACAAGGTGGAGTTTGCAGCACTTTTAATACATAAAGCAACAGGTTAGAGGTTGGCACGGTGACCAGCCTTCATTCCACAAAAAGCTCAAGTAAGATACACCCCAATCGGGAAGTCACGGCTCACAGGGCCTTAGAGACAAGAGCAGGAAACGCTGTTCCTCGGCCAAGGGAGTGAGGATTCCATTTTCTGGGGATGAAAAGATAAGATGCTTCTAAAACTACCACAGCAGTGTAAGTAAGGATGCAGGCTAGCCCAAGCACCACCAGGTGGGCCCCAGGGCAAGGCCAGCCTGTTCTAAGCTAGACCCCCATGGTGGGCAGCCAGTGAGAGAACCACCCCTCCACTGGGCACCCGAGTCCATGCCAGTTCCCATTACACAGTCTGTCCTTGCCTCTCATCCTCACCGCTTCCCCAAACGCCTCCAAGATAAGCCAGTGACACCACAGCCTTCTCAGGGAGTCTGAATGTCCCTGCCCTGTTCCTATAGCTTCTGGGCTCAGCCCACCCTTCTCCCGCCCACACCCACCCACCTGGCCTCAGCACAGGTTCACTCCTCGCATGTGCTCCGTGGCCTGGTGGGCCTGCAGCACTGCCAGAGCCTCTTCGACCTGTGGGGTACATGGAGGGGGGGGGGGCGGCCAGTGCAGCAGCCCCAGCAGGGTCCTGAGACGGCCTCTCCTCCCCTGCCTCCCCAGCACTGCTGCAGAGCTGTCATCTGACTGCTCACCAGCTCCCAGGACAGAAACCCCCGAACGCCACCTTCTACCCTAGCCAGACAGCGGGGGGAATCCTTCCCCTAGGCTGGGTCAGAACACAGCTCCCTGTAACACAGTCCTGCCTGCGGAGCTGCAGAGACTGGGAGGGGCTGAAGCCGCAGGCCTTTACCAGGCTCTCCCCCACCCCCACCCCCAGCAGGTATTAGCCAGGAAACCCCCCTCCTCGGTCCCAGCAGCAGACACCTGGCTCTGTAACCCTCCTCCACCCTCAGGCCTCCCCGCTGCCCCCAGGCTCCAGCGCACCTTGGCATTGAGGGACTCGGGGGACTCCAGCATGAGCAGCAGCTCCGAGTTGTCAATCTCCAGCAGCATGCCGGTGATCTTGCCGGCCAAGTGGGCGTGGACATTGTAGACAAGGGGGAAGAGACGCTCACCTGTACAGAACAGTCCCGGAGGCTTAGGCACACACCTGGTGGCTAGCCCGGCATCCTGGGGGCAGGGGGCGGGAGGGGGTGGTGTATATCGTGGAACCGAACAGAGAGGCATTTCAGGTTTCGGTCCCAGGGTGGCTCCCTCCAAGTGTGTCACTGAACCTGCTTAGAAGCCTCTTCCCCAAGTGTAAGGTGAGCACAGCAAGCCCCACCTTGGAGGCTGGCTTGAAGAATCCAATTTGACATTATACGTTACAGCACATGGGCACTCTGGCACAGCCTTGATTGCAGTTTAAAGACTACTCTTGCTGGACTTCCCTTGCACTCCAGTGGTTAAGACTCTGTGCTTCCAATGCAGGGGGCGTGAGTTCGATCCCTGCTCGGAGCACTAGGATCTCACATGCCTTGTGGTATGGCGGGGAAAAAAACCAAACTACTCTTGTTCATTGGGCAAGAATTCATTTTTGTTCATTGGGCAAGAAGTCATTTTTGTTCACTGGGCAAGAAGTCATTTGAAGGATCACATGGAATTCTAGACAGGATACAATAATGTGGAACTTGATTTTTCGGAGGGACGATGGAGCCAAACAGACAACATAAATTCACGTTCCGCCAGCAGGCACTTCCAGGGACGGGGCCTCGTGCTGGTGGCGATGTGTGGAGGGAGCAGCCAGGACAGGGTGCTAGGTGCCATTGGTGGGGGCAGGAGGGCTTCTCCCACGAGGACAGTGAAGAAGTTTCCAGGGCACTGCCCACAGAGCCTTCCCCCTCCATGAAGCCCATTTGGAGTTTTTGAGGGGTGGGTAGGAAAGTGACAGAAGCCCCAGCGAGCTGAGTAATCAATGGGGTGAAGGCAGTGGGGGCCTTCAGAGAAGAGCCTGGAGGTCTCGGTGAAGAGAGAGCCTAGGGACCATGGTGAGCTCGTTCATTTCATTCTTTTAATTAATCCTAACCCTAACCCTTCAGCAGGGCCTGCCAGACGCCAGGAGGGAGATGCATGCACAGGAGCTCAGGTGTGGGGGACACCGTTTATTTCCCCAGTGCGTGTTTATAGCCTGCCTCCCAGCAGTGGGCACTGGGTGACTGATGAAACGTGGTCACAGCCTCTTCCCATCAGCACCCCCCCGACAGGCCATTTGCTGGCAGAAACCCAAGACCCTACCCTCCTGCTCCTCCTCCTACCCCCTCGAGCTCCCCCAACCCATCTCCCCACATCTGGGGTTTCACCCAGCCTGAGTCAAAGTCACTGAACAGCAAAGCTGGAAGAAATCTCGGACTGCCTGGTCTGACCAGTGTTTTAAGATGAACAGGAGCCTGGGAAGTAAAGGTGCCTTGGACAAGGTCACCCAGCAAGGTCAGCTTAAGGCTGGGGACCTGGTCTCCACATCTGACCACCAGCTGGTGAGTCAGCTGGTGGCGCCCCCTCCTGCTCCGGGGTAGGAGAACCAGCCACTCACCGATCATCTGCTTCTGCTCATGTAGCGGTGCTGCGGCCAGCATGGACGCGGTCAGGGGCTCCTGTCCGGGGACACGCACGGCGGGCTCCTGGACCTGCACATGGTACGGGGACACATCCCTTAACCACACAGGCGGGCAAAGCTACCCCTAGCAGCTGAGCACAGGCCTCCAGGAAGTCTCTGGAAGAGGGGGAACAGGGGGCAAGATATGGACAATTGGGGACAATTGGGGAGGGGGGAAGGGCGGGCAGAATCCCTAACAAGGGCACAGTGAACTAGAAGACAAAGTGACATTCTAATACAGACCTGTTCTGTGGTGCTAGGAACCAGTGCATGTGGCCAAGTGAAGCTACACATTACTGACCACCTGGTGCCAAATAAGCACCTCTTAATCAGGTAGCTTTATGGCCGCATCCCCAGCATGATTTCTGACCCTTTCTTGGTGGGCTTTCCCTGGTAAAGAAGCTGCCTGCAATGTGGGAGACCTGGGTTTGATCCGTGGGTCAGGAAGATCCCCCGGAGAAAAGAAGGGCAACCCACTCCAGTATTCTTGCCTGGAGAATTCCATGGACAGAGGACTTTGGGGGATGTAGTCCATGTCACTGGAAAGAGTCAGACTCAACTTTCACTTTGCACATCTTGGTAACTTCAAAATCATTTTGCTCTCTAAAGCCAACTTTTGTTCATTCTGCAGGAAATAGTTTGAAGTATCTACACAGAAATTCTAGACAGGATATGAAAATGCTGACTTGGAGACTTTTTTAGGGGGCAGGGAGATAAACACAGTCTTTTAATTACAGAAGATGTTTTCAGTTCCGTTCTGCAGACTGATCACATTCTCACTGCTCACCACTTAAGTACTAAGGAAACCCAAGTTAATTCTGGTAATAAGGCAAAGGGGCTTGTGATGAAAAAACAAAACGTGATCCTAGCCTTTTTTCCCTTTCTGTTAGTAAGGGTGGGATGCGGAGGAGGGGGACGGGGAGGGCAGAATATCTCTTCTGATGGTACACATTAATAAATGAAACTTTACAAGCCAAGAAAAGAAAGAAAACCAAGGTCCAGAGGCCAGCAATGCCTTAGAGAAGGTTCTGAGCCAGGCACCCCTGGAGCCCAAACTAAGAGGGCAGCTGGGCCAGCCTTACCCGATCAGTGCAGTGTGCTGGCGTGGAATATTTGTGCGTCAGGAGAGGCCTGCTAGGGGTACAGCATCCTGTCACACCGGGTCCTGTGGTCTGGGTACCAATGTTGGCTGGAAGAAACAAGTAGGGATGACAAGGCCCAACAGCAACTCAAAAGCCTAACAGCTCAAAACCAGCATTCACACCGAATTCCCTAAACCGCGTAAAGGGTCAACACACAGATGTGCAAACACCTGCCAGGGGAAGGGACAGATGCTTGCCTCATAGCCAGCACCTACGCCCCTGTTCACAGCTGCCGAGGCACTTAAGATCCAGATCTGGAGCTGAGCCCCTGCAGGTATGGCTGCGTTCATTCACATAACACAGCAGGAATACTGTTTTCCCCCGGATTTTAGGGAAGAGGATTCCAGGGTCAGCAGCAAGCAAGATCACAGCGAGTCAGCCCCAGAACGAGGTCTGTAGGACCCTGGAGCCCACGCAGACTGCCACACTGCACAGCTTCCCGTGCCAGCACTGCCCTCCAAGAGGGCCAGCGGCAGGGTCACCGTGGAGGCTGGTTCTGACTCCCCACGAGCATCAACCCCAGCAGCAAGCCCTTGCGCTCCCCTCCCCCGCCCCCGCTCTCCCTTCGGTTCCTCTTGGCCCTGCCCACACTCACCCACTTGCGGGGTGTGGGGCACCAGGTGTGGCACGTGGGTGGAGACCTGCCTGGAGCTTCCAACGGGGGCCAAGGGGCGCCGAGACATGGCTGCTGGCCGGACCACCGAGGCCCTGGGCGAGTAAGCGGCTTGTGGCACAGGGAACACGGAGAAAGTTTAGCCGAGTGGAACAATCAGAGGCACACACTGCACCCTGACAGTTCCAAGGTGAGGAAGGGGTGGCAAGGTGAACAAGAAAGGCAGACAGAGGAGGGAGGGAATTCACCGGAGACCCAGACCTCCAGGGGAGGGGGATGGAAATCTGCAATTACAAAGCCAACTTCTGTCTACCCGGGACCCCAAGAGGCATAGGTATCAGGACCACACACCCTGGCCCCCCAAAGTCAGCTTCAGGTCAGGGTGAACTTCCCTCTGAAGAGAAGGACCATCCTCAACAGTACTGCCAATGGAGTTTCGTTTTCTCAGCTTTGCAGGAACTTTCACCACCACCAATCAGGAGAGCCTTTGGAGCTCACTGAAGGTGACAGCTCATGTGTGCGTGTCTTCTACATGCACATAGCCCTGTCCTTGGTGTTTTACATGCATCTCACTCGGGCTCATGTTCACAAAAGGAAACCGAGGCTCAGAGGGGTGATGTTACCCACCCAAATGACTAGGAAGCAGCAGGGCCAGGCTTGACCCCCAAGTCCACATCTTTAACACATTCTGCCCCCTCCCCCGGGGGCACGTGATGGGGGAGGGGCTGGGTCACTCACATGACAATCTGGGTGGCTGGGCTGTCCACCTGGGGGCAGGCTGGATGGGTGGGCCAGAGCCATAGTACGGAGCCTGGGCTGGAGGCTGTGTAGGAGAGAAAGACCTAGAGTGAAGGGGGGGTGGCAGCATCGGGGGGCGCAGGGGGAGGGGATGAGCAACTGCATCCCTCAAGGACACCATTGCAGGAATGCCAGTCTCCCCTCCAGGGGACTGGTCAGCAAATACCCACAAAGTTGGGGTGAAGGCTCCTGCTTCCCATCTTAGGAGGTCTGTTAGCCCTGGGCCCTTCAGGGCAAGATCTCAGGCTCAGTCCTTGCTCTGCTGATCAGTGGTACTAGCCCAGTGACCTAGATAAAATGGTGACACATCCCACTGTCCTCCTGTCAGCTTAAGTAACCGCTAAGGGGAAGGAATGTTCCCCATCCTCTGAGCCATTCATCTTCCTACCCCACCAGGTCACACAAGCTCCCTCCCCAAACCAGACCCCTCAGAACATCAACATCCAGGAGAGATGTTAACAGACAGCCCACAAAAATGACCATCTCAGCTGGGAGACTCTGCAAATCCTGCCAGTTTGGGAAAGTCACTGTGCCTGCTGGCATATTACCGTAGAAGAAGGTACACAGTGAAGCAATCTAGGCTTGTCTGGCTTAATGCAATCTTTTCCCAATGTATTGGGTTGGCCAAAAAGTTTGTTCAGGTTTTTCCATCACAGCTCATGGATGCTGAAGCTGAAACTCCAATACTTTGGTCACCTGATGCGAAGAGCTGACTCATTGGAAAAGACCCTGATGCTGGGAAAGATTGAGGGCAAAAGGAGAAGGGGACGACAGAGGATGAGATGGCTGGATGGCATCATCGACACGATGGACATGGGTTTGGGTGGACTCCGGGAGTTGGTGATGGACAGGGAGGCCTGGCATGCTGTGGATCGTGGGGTCACAAAGAGTCAGTTCAGACATGACTGAGGACTGAACTCACGGAAAAACGCGAATGAACTTTTTGGCCAACCCAGTATTTGACCACAGAGTATCCTTCTCTGCACAACATTCACAAATCTCTCCCAGATCAGGAAGCACTGTTGGACAGACATACTATTACCCCTTTCAGAGATGGGGTGACCATGGCCACCTGCCGAGTGAGTTTCCAGCAGAAGCACCCTGGGAATCCCTCTATGCCAGCAAAGTTTGGATCTGCCTGCTCTCCCTGGCTGTCAGGGAAGGAAGGCGGGCAGGCAGTCACCTGGGGCACAGCGGGCAGGAAGTAGCTGGCAGGCTGCTGGAAGGAGCCCATGATGGGGCCGCCCAGGGCCCGCATGGTGGAGAGGCGCTGCATGTACTGGTTGGTCAGGATGGCCTTCCGCTCTTCCTTGCGCTGGGCCAGCGCCACATACAGTGGCTTGGTGCCCACGATGCGCCCATTCATCTCTGTCACGGCCTTGGTCGCCTCTTCTGGAGAGGAAAAACACACAAAGCCAAACCCTTTGCTGTGGCCACCCTCTGTCATCACCTAAAAGCAAGACAAGACAAGGGCTGCTGGGGGTGAAGAAGGAAGACTCCGGGGGTCAAGTTCCCCTCCCTTCCCCGGGGAGGGGGAAGGCTTGGTGCAGAGGGCACCCAGGAGAAGTTGCAATTGATGGAGGTCCCCTCACCCTTAAATTTACTGAGGCCCACCGCATGCCAGATGCTTGACAGGCCTTCTCATTTGACATACAGAGCAACATGAGTGGGGAAGCATGGCCACACCCACTTTACAGGTGATGGAAGTGAGGCTCAGGATGACCTGCCCAAGACCAGCCCATCTGCTACCTGGGAGCTGTTCCTCAATTACTAGACCATCCCCCAGAGTTAGTGAGAACAGGTGCATTTCAGAGTGCATTTTGACCTCTAAATTTTCCTCCTAAAGATTTTCCTGGACTTCCCTGGTGGTCCAGTGGTTAAGAATCCACCACAGAATGCAGCTGATGTGGGCTCAATCCCTGGTCAAGGAACTAAGATTCCCACATGCCTCAGAGGTACTAAGCCCATGAGCTGCAACCACAGAAGCCGCAGATAGAGAGCCCACGCTCTGCAACTAAGATCCAACACAGTCAAATAAATAAATAAATATTTTTTAAAAGATGTTCCTAAGTAGTGATGGAAAGCTGCTTTAAATTGTTACTATATCTGCCTTCATCAGCGAGGTTATAATGAAGTGGGTCGATAGTTTGGGACAGGTTAAAATTTAGGGGCAGGGTTCCTCAGCCAGGCTACAATCTTAAACCTTTTGGTGGATGTCACTGTGATGAAAAATCTGTATTTCAACTACTCCCTGGGTTTCATTAAACTGCCTATACAGTTCTTTAGTTCATTTGTGAATTATGGACAATGTGAGATGCTCTTAAGAGCTGTAGTTTCTAGAGACTCCATTAAAGGGATTTGTTTGGAAGAGGAAAATAATTTGAATTTGTATTTTTGGTGTTGATTTTCTTTGCAATAGAAACAAAAATCCTCACTACTATGAAAAAAAAAAAAAAGAATAACTTGTCCAGGGTCACCCAGCCAGCGGGTCACAAATTAGCCACAGCTAAACCCAATGCACAGTGCTGGAAAACCTCCACTGCCTTGGCAAGGCATGAGCCAAGTTCTTTGAAAATCTCGGGAAGAGGTTCTTAGTCTTTTTCAAACTATTAAAGTAACCTTTCTGGGACTTCCCTGATGGTTCAGTGGCTAAGACTCTGTGCTCCCAATGCTAGGGGCCCGGGTTCAATCCCTAGTCAGGGAACTAGATCCTGAATGCCACAACTAACACCCTGAGCAGTCAAATTAATACATATTTAAAAAGAAAAAAGAAGCTACTTTTCCAACCTGGCTCATATCAGTCATAAAGGTGATCTTTAAGAAAAAAACAAAACCTTTCTACTGTGGAAGGACTTTAGATTTATACAAAAGTTGCAAAAATAGTACAGACTTACTACATACCTTTCACCTAGCTTGACAAATGTACCATGTTAACACTGGGACAAAACTACAATATCAACTGATTGGGACAATACTGTGAATTATTATCTACAATGCTATTAACTGGACCACCAGTTTCATTCAGATTTCACTGGCCTTTCTAACATTTCTCTCTTCCAAGATTCAATCCATATTGCATTTACGATTCCTGATTTTTTTTTTTTTAGGGTCAAGACACTGGCCTGACTCCATGAGGACTTGAGCTGAGAACATTGTAAATCTGCTCTATTAGAGCCCACACCCTAACATCAGTGATTTTCAACTGCACTTTGCTACCCATTCATACAAGATCTTGACCTGAACATTCACAGATCCCCTCAGAAAGATCACTCACTGGATAGAACTCTAGGGGTCTGTGAACTTCGATGGGGAAAAAATGGCGTATTTTCACATTAGCATTTCCTTCTATTCTGAATATAGGCAAAGAAAAAATAAAGTAGCATTAGCTGTGTGGACTTTGTCAAGAGGGATATTTTCCTATAACATTAATTACTGCTGACCTCAATCTTTTAGGCTCATTGCCACTTCACTAGTCTTACAGTTTTTTTTTCTTTTGACCATGCCATGTGGCTTGTGGGAATCTTGGCTCCCAGAAAGTCACTGAACCTGGGCTCTCAGCAGTGACAGCGCAGAGTCCTAACCACTGGATGGCCAAGGAATTCCCCCAGATCTTAGTTTTTTTTTTAGATCTTATAGCTTGATGCATTACTAAAGGAGCACATACTGCTGTCACCTTAGTATTTTAACAAATATATTTCAACACAGCTGTTTTTTGTAATACTATGAATTTTCTTTTATGCATTTAAAAATATCTTCAGAAGGGGTCCATAGGCTTTATCAGACAACCAAATTTTCTTGGCACAAAAACAATGTTTTAACAAGTTAATAAGAACTACTATTAGGTAGTTTTAAAAAGAGAGAAAATTATACGATGACTACTTATGCAGAGCTTACTATGAACTTAATCTATATAACATGTTTACAACACTATCATCTCATTTTCAACCATTATTTTATAAAATAGAAAATAAATTATGTAAGTTTATGTAAGATTATATAAAATTCCCATTTTATAACAAGATAATCACCCCAGTGTGCCTCATCTCTAAGCAATCCAGATTTTAACAATTCCCTTCAATTCAAGAGTTCCTCAAGGAGGTCAGTGAGCCTTCTGAAGTTATATGCAAGAAGTGTAAACAATAAGATCATTATTTCACTACTTATCAAGGGCAGGTGCTCCACTTGCAGGCCTTTTAGTTCTCAGGACACCTCTCAAAGTAGGTAATATTACCCCCATATTTTACAGATGGGTAAGTAAACCAAATAGCTTCCTTCAGGCTCTATAACTAGTTAACGCTAGGACTGGGATTTAGACCTAGTTCTGATTAACTTTAAAATCACAGCTTACAACCACAATACTATATAAAGTATGCACTGGCCAGCAAAGAGGGCCCAGAGCTTTATACAAATCAAATTTTTCAGTTTACTGATTGTTCAACTGAATCAGAGTTACTGGTGTTTAATTCACATGTCCCATAGCTTTCTCTTTTTTTTTTTTTTTTTGAGAAAAGGTCCTTAACTCAGAAATTGTTAGAACCTCATCCCCAAATAACAGGCTCCCTGAAGGACATTTAAAAAGGATTCAACAGGCAAAAGAACTTCTAGACCACTTCCTAAGAACCCAACCATCACACTACATGTGTAGGTCCCAAGGCCCTCACCCACACTGATCTCTTCGGAAATTTCTTCATTCCCACCTGCAGCTCCCTAACCTCTTCACAGCCAAGGAAAATGCTGCTGCCACTGCTACTTCTTACAGGAAGTCCTCCTTCCTCTTCTGCTAAGCCACCACATCTCTGCCTCCTATACTGACCTCACCCCCTGACACCCTATAGTAGACTTGAGTTAGTGATGCATCTGACTTCCCCACAAGACTATAAGCTACTCAAGAGCAAGGACTATATCTGACTTATTCCTGTGTGCTCCCCACAGGGCATGGCAAAACAGCAGGTGCTCAAGTACGGAATGAATGATCACTGTGTCTTTCTTCTTAAAAATAATCTGGGGAGGGACTTCCCTGGTGGTCCAGTGGTTAAGAATCCACCTTGCAATGCCAGGGACACGGGTTCGATTCTTGGTCAGGGATCTAAGATTCTACATTCCTTGGGGCAACGAAGCCTGCAAACTGCAACAACTGAGCCTGCATGCCATAACTAGAGCATCTGTGCACCACAAAGACCCACATGCCACAACCAAGACCTGAGACAGCCAGATAAATATTTTTTAAAATCTGGGGAGCTTTTAAAATTAAGATGCCCAGAGATCTACATTCAGGTTCTCTAACTTGGGAGTCTACTTTAGAGCTCTCCAGGGGATTTTAATGAGAAGCCAGGGTTCAGAACCATCCAGGGAGTCCAACACCCTCATCTTACAGAGGGGGCTAGGAAGACATCTGCTCAAGGTCACAGAGCCAACACCACGTCTCTGATGCTAAGAGGGCTGAGTACACAGCAGGTGCTCAATAAATAATGAGCAAAGAATGATGCAGGCCAACTCTTTCATTTTCCGTATGGGGAAACTGAGACCCAGAAAGGGGTTATATCACTGGCCAGGGCCAGACAACATAAGTCAATGGAAATTCTGAGACATAATTTCTGGTATCTGGCATACAGTAGGCACTCAATAAATGCTTGTTGCATGAACCTAGGTTACAGTGAGCCCCAAGGCTAGCTGTGTGAGTGGGACTGTATTTCTACCCTCTTCCCCTCCAGTCCAGATAAGATGCAGATAAACAACAAGCTTCAGTGGGGTCAGACCCAGTTCTCACTCCGGAAGGAGCAGCATAGCACCACCAACTCCCTGAAACCCACAAGGCAGGGCGGGGGTGGGGTGTTCAAGGGCAGTGAGGATGGGACGGAAGGCTACGGACCCCCTGTGGGTGCCCCAGGCCCTCACCTTGGCACTGGTGATCACTCCATAGGGAGAGAACTCTTTCCTCAGTTTCTCATCATCTATGGAGTCATCCAGGTTCTTCACATACAAGTTCACGCCCTAGAAGGAAAAGGATACCGGCTAGATGCAACCCTTCCCCTCCAAGTCCCAGAATGCCTTGGGATGGAAGGAGGGGCTTATATGGGCTCCGCCCACCAAGCCTCCAGTTCCCAGCAGGCAGCGCCCCGGCACCCCACCCATCACTCAGCCAGCCCAGCACCCGGAAGCTGTAACCCCTTCCCCTTCTTCCCATCCCCAAAGCCAAGTTTCTGGAAGTGGGACTGCTGGGGGAGGGAGCCACATTCAGGGCGGCACACACACTGTCACATCGAAGCAGCTGCCCCAGGAAGCCTGACCCTCACCTGGTAACGGGTCAGCCGGTCCTGCTTCATCTGCTCAAACCTGCGCTTCAGCTCATTCTGCCGCTCCACCCGCTTCTGGGCCCGGCCCACGTAGAGCAGCCGCCCGCTCACCTCCCTCCCGTTCATGTTCACCACAGCCTGTGCAGAGAAGAGGCAACCAGTTACCTCATTGGTGACCACTCTCATGAGCCCTTGGCCTTAACCTGGCCTCCAGTCCCATCTTCTGGGTCCAGGGGGCGCCACCTGCAAGTCAGGCCAGCCTCGTTAGCTAAGAGTAACTGGTACCAGGATCAAGGCCTTTTAAAGTGAATCCATTTTTTTTTAAAAACATGGGACAAAATTTCAGAGTAAACTGTATAGATTTTTTTTTAATTGCTTTGAGCTTTATTTTAAAAAGTAAAATTCTAATTTGCGACGTTTCCCATACTTAATATTTAGTAGGTTCCAAGTGTAACTACACACTGATGATTTGAACAAAGCAACAAGCATAATTCTTTCAAAATGGTGTGATGCCATCATCCACTGCCTTCATGTTGGGGTTTCACAGCACAGAGAAGCCTTTTGGCTAACTATGAAGGCTTTAGTTAGAAGCATTGACTTCTTAACCATTGTTGATTTTTCTTCAGTTAACTGACCTAAGCCTGCCAGATCCCAAACTGTCAGTGGTTTTGATTCCATGAAATCCTACATCTTCTTTAAGAGGTACAATGTCTTTCTGTAGCCCATTCATAATGAACTGAATTTGCATCAGTTCATCTGCAAAAATCTGCAAAAGGCAGACCCATATGTGTATTGACTCAAAGATGTGGATTAGACACTGGTGTTAGAGAGGAGAAATGTTTGGAAGGGAACTGAATTTTTAAGTGGTCAGTTCATTAGTAAATACTGTCACATGATGATGACTTGCTTCTCTACCTAAACATGCAGACGAACGTAAATATATGTAAAAACACTGAGCCCCCAAGAACTGACTGTCTACATGAGTCTCAGGTCATTACCTAAGACTTTAGAGATTATGGTTTCCCCTGCCAGCTTCATCCATCTACTCCAACTTATCATTTTATAGTTGGGACAATCAAAGTCTACAAAAGGACAGGACTAGTTCAAGGACATAAAAAGTAAGTTTTCAAAGGAGCCCTTTACTTAAGGATAAAACTTCAGAGAAAGAACTGGTCCTAACTCCAATGATCTGTCTTCTTAGCTACAACCTGCTGGATCCTGATAATTACAGGAGAACCCACACTGGTGGGAGAGACAGGAGAGCATATGAAAAACTAGGCAGCACCTGGCCTGTGGTGCATGCTCAGTGAGAAGTGACTGCTCTCAAGATGGGCCCAGGATCCCACCGTAGGCTGAGCTCTTCCATGACCAGTGAGCTTAATGGGGCAGCAGCCATGGAACCAGCTTCATGGTGGGAGGCAAAATAGGACATTAACCCTCTGTTACACATGGTATCACCTTGAACCTTTCCCTAGCTCAGGATATATGTACCTAGTACCTACCAGCAATACTAGAGATTTAATGGTGACACAAGACCCAGTCTCTGCCCTCAGTTCTATCCAAGGAGAATCTGGGCTAATGATGGAGATAGACAGGAGGGGCACCTCATCAGAAGCATTGAGGACAGGAAGAGGTGGCTTCCTGATGAGGGAAAAGTATAAGCTGAGACCTGTCAATAATCTATAATTACACTGTCCAACATGGCAGTCACTTGTCACATGCAGCTCCTGAATACCTGAAATATGGCTAGTCTGAACTGCCATGTGCTAAAGGCACCAGATTTCAAAGAATTAATACAAAAAAGGAAATGTAAAAATCTCAGTGTTTATCAATATAAATTTTGTATCACAATTATATTACTGTTATATCACATTGAAGTGATCATTTGAATAACAAAATATATTATTAAAATTATGGGGGTTTCTTATCCTTGCTAGCATGGCTGTTGGACAGTTTTGAACTGCACATGTGGCCCATGTTATATTTCCAGTGGACAGCACTGGTCTAAAGAATACGGGAGGGGAAGTGTTTTGAGAAAACGTTTGCAAAGGCTTGGAAGCAAGGAATAACATGGCACTGCCCCTCCCTGGCCTCAGTCCCACCATCAAGTCAAGAAGAGGGTAATGGCTGGGACTTCCCTGGTGGTCCAGTGGTTAAGACTCAGCGCTTCCACTGCAGGGAGTGAGGGTTAGATCCCTGGTCAAGGAACTAAGATTCCACATGCCACGTGCAGGGCCAAAAAAATGGCTGTCTCAAAGGCCCCTACTAGCTCCCATGTAGTAAGATTCTGTGAAAAGCCAGCCAACCTCAGGGTATGGAAGCAACCAGAGGAGGCAGAAGGTATCTGCCTTCACCACAGGCATGAAGGGGCCTGGTTCCTGTGGACCCATTCTGGGGAGGGACTTTTTCCTCCATGGGCAGCTGGAGCCCTCCGCTCCTAATCTCGCTTGTTCCCAGGCCTGGCTCCGCACCTCCTCCATGAAACAGGGCCATGGGGACGCTCCTACCTTCTGGGCTTCCTCATGCTTCTCGAAGTTGACAAAGCCAAAGCCTCGGGAGTGGCCGCTGTCATCCCTCATCACCTTGACACTCAGCATCTTCCCTGGGAAGGGCAACTCGGCTCAAAGGGGCATCCAGGAAGCCCGGAGAAGTCCCCCACCCTCCCCCAAGCCTTCAGGAAGCCCCAGGGGGCCCTCCCCACAGCCTGAGCTGGGCGTAGAAGTGATCCTCAACTCCCTTGGGTAACACGCCCACCAAACTGGGAGAAGAGGTCCTGCAGGCGCTGCTCGTCCACGTCCGCGTGGAGGTTCTTCACGTAGATGTTGGTGAACTCCATGGCCCGAGCGCCCAGCTCCACCTCCCGCTCCCGTCGGGACTTGAAGTGGCCAACGAAGCTGTGGACACACAGGGTGGGCAGCTGCCTACGGCTGCCATCAACCGCCCCCATTCCTGCTCCAGCCCACGCAGCAGGCCTGGGTCCCTTGAGTCAATTGCCGCCGGCCTTAGGGCCTCTGTACTCCTCATCTGGGGACTGGGCAGGACAATATTCCAAGACCAAACCACCTCCAACAGCCAAGACTCTATGTCCCAGAATAAGGTTCAGATGACTTTCCTCTTGGGACAAAGGCACTGGATCTCCTATTGCACATGAGGCAGCTGAGTGCCCAAGAGACAAGAGCACAAAGTTGGGAGTCACACAGAAAAGGGCTTGAATCCTCACTCGGTAGCTGCCAAGCTGTGTGACCCCAGGCAAGTTACTAACCTCTCTGAGCCTCAGTGTTCATTCCAGTAAAACTGGGGATCAAGCTCACACCACAGGGATTTGCTTATTCATTTAACATGTATTGGGTGCGCTGGTTGTGAGAGAACCAGATGCAGTTTATGCCAGTGTCACTAGGGCAGGTGGCAGGGTGGGGGTGGGGGGCACTGAAATAACTTAAATGTAATATGAAGTTTAAAAATTGTAGTTTCCAAGTCAACATAAATATAAAATCTAAGAAACTATCCTAGATTAAGGAAAACAAAGAAAGCATAAGAAAACTTGAGGTACCTATAAGATATTTAGTGCAGATAGTTATAGCTGGCACCAAAAATGGAAGGAAACCAGGTAACAGGAAAACAGACAAACTAAAGCTGCCAAAAATAGAAACATGCTTCTGGAGCTTCAGGAAAAGCCCACCAAAGTTCACCTTCACTGATGGAGAAACTCTGGACAAAATGACCCTGGGCATTTCCCAGCTCAAAGTCTCCTCCACTGCACAGTCTCAGGCTTAGGGCTGGGCCATCTGATGAGCAGAACCAGAACCAGGGGAAATTCCCTGGTGGTCCAGTGGCTAAGACACCACACTCCCAATGCAAGCGGCTGGGTTTGATCCCTGGTCAGGGAACTAGATCCCAAATGCTGCAACTAAGACCCAGTATAGCCAGAAAAAAAGAAAAAAGAAAAAAAAGAACCAGAACTAACTGAGAAAATCACCAGATCAGATTCTCTCCAGCACCTGTGACTCAATTTTCCCATCTGTAAAGTGGGAAAAATGCCAAACTTAAAGGCATGAAAGTAGCAGGCTAAGCATATGCCAACCTTCCTCCCTGTCTCCAAATCCCAGGAAACAAAAGGTTTAATAAAGTTCACAGCCATACTGAGAAGGCTGGAAAACAGACACAGATCACTGAGTCCATGGATGACTTGGCCATTAGCTGGAATCTCCAAAGCATCCCCTCATTTACTATTCAGAATCACCCTCTAACACATGTCAGCAGCCCCATGTTTTACTTGAGGAAAGGCAGTCCCCGGGAGATTGAGCAGCTCACGCGAGGTCCCACTGCCGGTAATACCCCAGCCGCTCCGTGTCCAGTGTCCATTAGCTGGCAGCAGTAGGACTGGTCCCAGGCTGGCGGTACCATGATTCTGCTCCTTTGGCCCTGACCCCACGCCCCCCAGCTCCTCACTCACACTTTGCGGTCATTCAGCAGCATTCCGTTCATGGTGCTGATGGCATTCTGCGCGGCCTCGTGGGTCTCAAAATGCACAAAGCCGAAGCCGCGGGAGCCGTGCTCATCACACACCACCTGCGCCACAGGGAAACAGGACACAGAGCATCCAACAGGAGGTTCCCGTAGAAAAGAGTGACAATCGTGATAAATGACCAATATCTGAGTGCTGGCTCCCTGCCTGTCAAGACAATCTTGTATCATGCAACAACCCTATTTTACAGATGGGAAATGAAATCCCAGGGAGGTCAATCTATTTGCTTACGATCACACAGTAAAGAGGGACAGAATGCTCAGATTGAACACAGGTCGTGTCTATACCACAGACCAGCTTTTAATGATCTTCCTAACGCAATGGATAAAAGGATTAGATTCAAGTCACTTGCCCTCCATTGCTGCATCGTGAAACAACCCAAGTGTCCATCAAGAGGAAACTGGCGTCCCAAATGCTGCTTGTGTGAAATTAACTTCTTTCATCCCTGTTATAACACTATGAGGTAGAAGTTATTAACCCCTATTACAGATAAGTGAAATGAAACAGAGGCTTCATAAATTGCTCCAGATTGTACCGTTAGTGAATACCCAAACTGAGACTTGAACCACCTCACTTCACTGTCTCTGGCATATAGTAAAGTAATAATGATACACTGTTTCTAATATTTATACACTTAATTTGTACATTTTATTAATGCTGATCTGTTGTAAATAAACAAATCCATTTATTGGCAGACCAAAAAAAAAAAAAAAATGAGAGAGGAGAAAGAAGACTGGTTAAGTAAATAACATTACATTCATCTTGGTCTGCTGTATTGCATAGTTGAAGAGATTTCATGGCTGGTAGAGTTACCTGTAAGGTATATTGTTACCTGGGGGGGAAAAAAAATCAAGTCCATTTGGATTCAAATGGGCATCTACACATTTGAGAAAATTTTTTGGGCATTTTTGATAACATTTAAGTTTCTGCTAACAGAAGAAATACATATGTAGTGGAAAACATATGGGCAGTGAGAGAGACAAAGAGAGAAAGAATGGAAAAGTGACAGAGAGGGGAAAGATAAAAGAAGGAAGGAAAGGAAGTAGGGAGAGAGAACGTGTGAGATGGCTATATTTTTCTTTTTATATAATTTTTAAAGGTTACTTTCCATTTACAGTGATTACAAAATATTGGTTATAGTCTGTGTGTTATACAATATACCCCTGAGCAATCCTACACCCTACACCTACTGTGTACCTTCCTCTCCCCCACCTCTATACTGTCCCTCCTCCTCTCTCCATTGGGAAGCACTAGTTTGTTCTCTATATCTCTGTGGCTGCTTCTTTTTTTAATTATATTCACTCATCTGTTGTATTTTTCAGATTCCACATATAAATGATATCATATGTATTTGTTTTTTCCTGACTTATTTCACTTGGGATACTGCCTTCCACATCCATCCACATTCCTGCAAAGTAGCAATTTTTCATTCTTTTTTATGGCTGAGTAGTATTCCATTGCATATATAAACCACATCATCTTTATACGTTCATCTGTTGATGGACACGTAGGTTGCTTCCATACCTTGGCAAAGAAATCTTTAAACAGACATGCAAAACTGTTAAGAATTACTATTTTGGGGAACTAGAGTTGAAAGTGATGGAATCTTTTTTATTTTATTTCTTTCAACATTGTTTACACTATAGCAATTAATGGGACTTCCCTGGTGGTCCAGTGGCTAAAACTCCATGCTCCCAATGCATGGGGCCTGGGTTTGATCCCTGGTCAAGGAACTATGCCACAACTAAGAGTTCACATGCTTCAACAAAAATTGCAGCTGAAAAAAAAATTGCAGCTGAATAAATATTTTCAAAAAACATTTACCAATTAGTTATTTCAACAGCAGACTTGTTTCCAATTTTGAAAAGATCCACAAACATCCTACTCCCATTCTGCAAGGTTTCCGACTCAAGTTAGGACAGACCTTAACAATAGGAAAGATCTTGGGTTCATAGAGTCCCCCTTCCTCTGACTGAATTTGCACTAAGACCCCTAGTGACCATGTAATGGGGTCCCTGGCTCCCCTCACTGAGGGGACGGCCCCCACTCAGCTAAGTGACACTTTTCTACCTTGACCACCATCCCAGTTTCCCAACCCAGTTTCTTTCTGGGCTGACCTGTGTGACACTTTTTCTAACATGAAACTGTGACCATGTCTCTCTGGGAATAACCCCCAGCAGCTCCTACAATCCACAGAACTACACAAGCCTGACAACTGAGGCTCTCCAGTTGGCGCTGCATAAGTCTTGCTTCCAAATCCATAAACAACACACACCCGTCCAGCCCCAAGTAGGGCCTCTCCACGCTCAACTCAAGCCCAGCTCTGCCATTCAGATTTAATCACACTGACTGTGCCCCACTCCAAGCCAAACACCTGCTAAGGGCATCCCATACTGATATATTTGTCATAAGAACCCTTCCAGGCCATTCTTATCCTCTGAGTCTCAAATGCCTGATTGGGGAAAATGGGAATAAATGACTTGTCCAAGGACAGCCAGCCAGCAGAAAAAAATCATTTGATTTTTGTAGATACTTAATGGGCTTCCCTACTGGCTCAGCGGTAAAGAATCTGCCTGCAATGCAGAAGAGCCTAGTTCAGTTCCTGGGTCAGGAAGATCTCCTGGAGGAGGGCATGGCAACCCACTCCAGTATTCTTGCCTGGGAAATCCTATGGATAGAGGAGCCTGGTGGGCTATAGTCCATGGGGTCACAAAGAGTCGGACACAGATGAGCAAGTAACACTTTGACATATGCTTAATGGGAAGTCCACTACTCTTTCAAGGGCTACCCGTGTTGTGAAAATTACCTGAGTTAACACTGGGTGGCCAAAATTTTCATTCAAGGGATGAATGTTATGGAAACACACAAATGAAACTTTTGGCCAACCAATACATTCACCACCACCCTACGAGGTAGGTTTTGTCATTGCCCCCTTTTAGAGGAAACTGAGGTATGGAGAGCTGAAACAACCAGCCCAAGGCCATACTGCCGGGAAATGGAAGAGGCAGGATTTGCATCCAGGACTCCTGGCCCCAAAGTCCAAGGTCTAACCAACTATGTTACATTGCCTCTCTGCTTGGTAGGGTGGACTGGCCTCTGCACTTGGGTAGCCTGGCTCCAGACGAGGGGAGACCCACTGTACCTCATAAACCTTTCTTCAGCCCCAGGGCACTGTCCTTCCTGGGCCTTTGTCTCCCTGGATCCCAATGCATCTCCCTCAGAGCTCAATTCCCTGCTGTTGCTAAAAGTCTCACAATTTCCCAACAGCCTGAGAGCATGCAAGGGCAAACACAGAGGGTGCCGTCACTCCCAACCTCTCTCCCGCCCTCGCCATCTCCCCAGAAGGCTGGATATACCAGGGTCTTGGGTAGGGTAACTGACCTGCCATCCTCATAATATATAAAGGCAAACACTCAGGGTAATGGACCACATTGAATGCTTTGTACCTAACCTGGCCCCCAACAGGGCTTCATTAGGCCTTCAAAGACTTGCCCAAGTCACACAGAGCTTTCGTTCCAATCCTCAGTGATCCAGAGGGAGCCTCAAGCCCTCAACGATGGGGACAGACATACTCATCCCTGTTAAGTTAGTTTCAACTAAGCCGTCAAACTCACTGCTTCAGATCCTGGTTCAGCCACTTACTTCCCACCCCCGTAACATATAACCGGGAATAAGTGATCCCAGTTCTGAGCCTCTGCCTTCCACGGTAACTCAGGCATCCTCCTATTTACATCTTAAGAGGCCACTGGAGGAAATTCAATAAGGATGTATATGCAGAAGATCTGCACACGGAAAGTACTGGGAAATCTGCTATTCTTATTGCAGGAACTTAGCACACAGTTAAGACTTCCCCTTCCACTGATCCTCAGAGCTAGGAAACAGCCTTTTCCATCATGCAGCGCCTTTAGCAGCTAATCCACCTCGTCCAGTCTGTGTGCCCCTCTGAGTCACGAGAATACCCCCTCACTCACAGAGAGGGGTAAGTCCTCACTTAACTTCAGGACTGTGCCTGGCACACAGTAGGAGTCAAGGAAGAGTTCTAACACATGGGGGCGCCATCACTCCCCCTTCCCCAGGCCACCTCCCCAGAAGGCTGGACATGCCAAAGGCTGCAAGGTAACTAACCAACCATCCTCATAAAATCAGGGGGCAAAAACACCCAGGGTTAGGCCTGTCAGGACAGACTAGCCAGCTGTATGGCCCCCTCACCCTCAACTATAAGTCAGAGAAATGCCTACATCCCTTCCCAAGTGATAATACAGTTGTTAGCCCAACAAATATTTATTGAGCACCTACTGTGTTTCCATATCTCATTAGGTACTGAGAGACAGTGGTGAACAAGATCCCTATTCTTAGGAAATTTCCATTCTATCATAAGAGAAATGCTACAAACATGATGTCCACTGCCACCATGGCTCCAATTAAGGGCCTTCTTGCATCTACTTGTTCTGTCCTATAATGTCTACTGCCCTGTCATTCTGAATTTGGGTTGTTCTCATGACTTACTTTGGCCAGTAGAATGCAATGAAATGACAGTGTGCTAGTTCTGAGCCTAGGTCTCAAGAGGCCTGGCGAGCTTCCACTCTCCATCTGCTGAGACCCTACTATTGCCATGAGAACAGCCTGAGCGAGCCTGTTGGAGGATGAAAGCCCACAGGAAGGAAAGGCAGGACAGTCCAGTTGATGACCACTCACTCCCTAGAAGCAGAGTCATCCAGCTCTCAGTGGGCATACGAAGGATCCAGCCAAGAGCAAAGGAACGGCCCAGCTGAACTCAGCCCAAACCACCAATGGCAGAATTATGAGCAAAATAAATAGTTGCTGTTGACACCTGCTATATTAAGAGGTGGTTATTCGGCAATAGTTAGCCGATCCATAGGTGACCACTTGACAGTTCTATGAAGATAAAACTGAGAACGACTATCATGCAGGTGCTAGCTGAACCTGAAACTTTACTGATAAGACCTTGTAAAGTGTAAAGTGAGGTGCTGCTTGCTAACTCTCTACCATCATCCAGGGGTCTAACCCAGAACCACCCGCCCGCCGCAACAGGCACACCAACCTTACAAGACAGGATGTTCCCAAAGGTGGAGAAGGTGTCGTACAAGGCCTTGTTATCAATGGAGTCCTCCAGGTTCTTGATGAAGATGTTGCCCACACCTGACTTACGAAGTCCTGGGTCTCGCTGGGACCACATGATGCGGATGGGCTGGCCTTTGATCACCTCAAAGTTCATGGTGTCCAGTGCCCGCTCCGCTGGACAGGAGGAGAGAAAGGAGCTAATTAAGGGTATTTTCTTTCCCTGAGCCCTCAACAGCTTAATTGGGAGCTGAGCCAATCAATAAATGAGCCACTGGCTGGGTCTCATTCAAGATAAGAGCTTGAAGGCTCAAGAGGAATAAATAGAATTCATGTGTGTGACTTCCAGGTAGGATCTCCTTCAACTTTTTTATCATAGCGAAATGAGCATGAATTCCTACCCCCATTTTATAAAGACAAACTGAGGATCAGAAAGGGTAAATGATCAGGAGAGTCCCTATGACAAGGGTGGCAGCAGTTTGCGGAAAGCGAAGCTCAGAGGTGCTGGGTGGCAGAGTTGAGATTTGATCCCAAAGAGGATAGCTTTCGGGAAAGTGAACATCACGTCTCTGAGCCCACTTCTACACTTGGAAAGAGGTGCTGATTATACTACTCAAGGACTTCCCTGGTGGCTCAGTGGGTAAAGAATATGCCTACAATGCAGGAGACTCAGGTTCGATCTCTGGGTTTGAAAGATTCCCTGGAGAAGAGCATGGCAACCCACTCCAGTATTCTTGCCTGGAGAACTCCATGGACAGAGAGCCCGGTGGGTTACAGTCCACAGAGTCATAAAGAATCAGACACGACTGATTGACTAACACACTTTCTACATCTAACAATGGGAGAGAATATCATCCACCTCCAGCTTGTCAGACAGACTGAAAATTAAATAATGTGTGAGACTCCCCTGGTGGTCAAGTGACTAAGACACCATGCTCCCAAATGCAGGGTGCCCGGGTTCCATCTCTGGTCAGGGAACAAGATCCCACATGCTGCAACTAAGAGTTTGCATGCTGCAACTAAAAGAGATCCCGCATGTTGCAGTAAAGACCAGGTGCAGCCAAATAAATAAATAAATCATTTTTTTAAGTGTTAAAAATTAAATAACCTGTGCAAAGCGCCTTGTGCCTAGCTCAAATAGGTATTTGGTAAACAGTAGAATGTCTAAGCACAACAGCATATGCCCATTGTCCTGCCAGGTGGCGTGCTGTCCCCAGCTACAGGGACACTTCTGGTTTCAGAGGCATGGAGAGGAACCGTGGAATACTCAGTGGGCAAGTTTGGAGAAGTCTGGGTTTTCCATCTAGTCCTGCCATAAACAGCCAGGAGTAAACTCCTTCTCCTGTCTGGAGCTCAATTTCCCATTCTATAAAATCAGGTTGTACAGGACTTGGCAGAAGACGGCAAGAGGCACTGGCTGGGTGAAGCAGAGCAGAGGGGAAAGCTCCCTGGAATCCAGCTCAGTCACCTGCTGGGAAACCAGCCAAACCTCCCCAGCAAACTCCCCGAGGCAGGAACCTCCCCAGCCTCCCAGGAGCCTCAGGCAAAGGCGCCCCCTTGTGGACTTGTCTGGGGCAGGCCTCTTCTGGTTACGTCTCCAGAGTCTCACACCTGCTATAGTTACCAGGATTTTTCTTAGGTTAGCACATACCGAGGGCTTATAATGTACCATATGACACTGGAACTGCTTCCTAGACACAATTCCCATTCCTTCCAGGTTCCTGGGGAACAAGCCTTAGTCCCATTTTACAGAAGAAGAGGTGCCAAGTGTGACGACTTGCTCAAGTTCACACCCTCGTGTTAGAGCTCCAACAAAACCCAGCGCTCTTGATTTTTCTCCTCTTGGCTCTGAACAGAAGCCAGGACATACCCAGCTGGCAAGCGCTGATCGATCCTATCAGTTCTGAGAAATGGGCTGTCGACTCCGGAGGGGAGGCAGCTTTTCGGGGTTCCCCAAAGTGGAGGCGCCTGATGCAGACCTTGGGATCCGCTGTCAGGAAGGGCCGCAGACCGAGGCCGAGTACTCCTGGCTGCCCCACCCACCATCACCTGTGCCTTCTTGGGCACAATCTTCCTCACCGGGTAGTGTGCGTTGCTCTCCTCCCAATCACTCTACAAGGCAGGTACCACCCCCATTTTGCAGACAGGTAACCGAAGCTCAGAACGACTCATTTGCTCAGTCAAGGTCGCACCGTTGCTGGCCTTCTAATCCCAGGTCTGGCTGACCCCAAAGCCCTTGGCTGTTTTCACTCAGCAGCATCACCTCTCTTCCGGAAGGCGGAGCATCAAACAGGGTACGGGGCACACTAGTTGCTAGGTCCTGTCTCAGGGCCCCCCTCCTGTAACTCTGGATCTGTTTCCCTGGCTGCAAAATGGAAGACGCGGGAGTAGCCAGCGGGAAAGCGCACAGGTGGCTGGGATACAGTCTGTCTGTCTGTCTGTCCGTCGCCCTCCCCGCCCCCCGGCTCCCCCGGGGGCTCACCGTCCGCTGGCTGCTGGAAGTTGATGTAGGCATAACCCAGCGAGCGGCGGGTGGCCACGTCGCGGCACACGCGGATGGACAGGATGGGGCCAGCGGGCGAGAACTTCTCGTAGAGCATGGCCTCGGTCACGTCCGGGTGCAGGTCGCCTACGTAGAGCGAGGCGAGCGGGTAGCCCGGGCCGCTGGCGTTCATGGTGGGCGCGCGGCCCCGCGCTCGGCGCCCGCGTGCGCTCACCCGGGCGGGACACGGCAGCGGGGGCGCGCGGGGCGGCGGCGCTCTTCCCACCCACGTCCGCCCCCGGCCTTGACCGCGCCCGCCGTCCCGAGCCAATCGCCAGAGCGCTCGGGTCCCGCCCCCGCAGCTGGGACCCCCCTCAGCCTTCTAGAAGCCCCAGGTGGGGGGCATCTCGGCCCCCGGGACGGGAAGCGGGGAGAGACCTCACCTGGCCCCGGGTAGGGCTCCGGGCTGGCGCCAGCGGCGCAGAGAGGCGGCACTCCATGGCAAGAGACCTGGGTTTTGATCCCCATCACGTCTTTGTCCTTCTTCGCCCTTCCCCTCGCTGTGAAATTTAGAGGATTCCCTCTTCACAAGGATGAAAGGCTACCGAGTGCTCTGTGCGTTTTACACACAAACGCGAGAATTCCCTGCAGGATGCCGTTTCAAAACTTGTGGACCTAACCTCCTGAAAGGAGGCTTTCTGTCATCAAGACAGCCTGGGTTTGGTCCCAGCCATCTGGAACCCTTTTGGTGATATGCTTTTGCGTCCGCACCCCACGGCACAGGATGGGGGATCCTGGTTCCCCGGCCAGGGATCGAACTCATGCTGGGCGCACTGGAAGCACGCAGTGGGGTTCTTAACCACTAGAAGGCCAGGGAAATCCCCGGACTTGGTGATTTGGGACTGAAGGCTCCATGTGAGAATTCCGGACCGCTCTAACGCCTTCGTTGACCGGAGTTCTGCCAAGAGCCTTTCATGGGACATTCCCTGATCATCTTTCAGCGAAGGCATCCCACCTGTGCTCTACATCGAAGGTTCACCAAGTCCAACCTCTGTGGAAACTGCAGGGACCTAACAGATCAAGGTCATGGTGGTGGTCTCAAACTAAGCACCAAGACCCTTCTGTCAGTCTTCGTTTGCAGCCCCAATCTGTGGTGTGGAGTCCTTTTTGAAAATATTGGTCCAACCTACTATGAAATGATACTTCCCCTGAGCCTCTCCTGCTTCAACAAAACAGGCAGGTTCCCACTGACCTTTGGTTGGGTGTGACAAGTGGAACAGCTTGGGAACCAGGGGCAGGAGTGCATCTTGGCTGCCCCACCTACACTATCAAGCATCAACCACTTCTGTCTTGGGCTTAATTTATCTTCCTGTCTTGACCCACTCCTTCATCCTTGTGGGAATGTGGATGTTTTCATCTTTTTGGCTGCACCCACCCTGGCTTGCAGGATGTTGTTTCCTGATCAGGAAGCAAACCTAGGTGCAGTGAGTGAAAACGCCCAGTCCTAACCACTGGACTGCCAGGGAATTCCCAATGTGGATGTTCTGAGACTGGGGCAAACCCCATGAGGAAACTCAATGCTGCAGGCTCTTAGATGATGTTAGGGCAGATAACAGAGCCTGTACAACTTTGGAGATGACTAGGACTTCTGCTATGATCTCCTTTGGTTACATCTCAGGGTTTTTAAAAAAAGTGGTGGTGGTGTATGAGTGGGATGCAAAGTAATAGTCCATATCACTAAGTCACTGAAGCCACAGATGAGGATCTAACACCTGGATGGTTTGTTGTGGAAGGTGGACAGGTTCTGTGTTCATTCAAGGCAATTTCTTCCCAACACAACTTCTGGCTCCTTTTGAAGACTGAAAAGTGAAAGTCGCTCACTGGTGTCCAGCTCTTTGCAACCCCGTGGACTATACAGTCCGTGGAATTCTCTAGGGCACAATACTGGAGTGGGTAGCCTATCCCTTCTCCAATGGATCTTCCTGACCCAGGAATTGAACCGAGGTCTCCAGCATTGCAGGCAGATTCTTTACCAACTGGGCTGTCTGGCTCAAAGGGATGAAATGAAGCTGCTGCCTCCTTTTGAAGAGTAGAGCCCCAAGTAAGTGTGCTCAGGAGTCAGCTAGTTCCAGTGATGATACGGGGGACACCACACATCAGTGCATCAGCCAACTAACTGATAAAATTTTTATTTCACTTTTGAGTTTTTACACTTTTCCTGATTATTCCGTGTAAGGTGGAAACTAGAACTGTTTAAAAGACATACACAAATCTAGTACATCAATAACCGGGGTTTTTTCTTTTTTGCTATACTATTTTCACAACCACGGGTGTGCTTGCTAGGCAATATAACCATCACAGAAGCAAACGTGAGGCAGAATACTGGTGAGGAAAAACAAAGCGAGAGAGCTACCAGATATACAGACAGGCTCGTTCCACATTCACTACTGCATTTTCAAGCGGCAAGTATTAACTGCACATTTTTGTTCAGCTAGAAAGGAGAGAGGTTTTTTTTTTTTTTTTCCCTTTTGGTTTGTTTGAAATCAGTGCATGAATGTTTCTTTTCTTATTTCAGCAGATGGACAAACAGATGGGACACTACGGCTACGTGGAATGTTCGGGGAGGAAGGTGGAGACTGAGACTGGTAGGCCGGGCTATTCCTGACTCTCCCCATCGCTGTGTTCATGCAACTTCCCTGACATTTGTCTGTGAACTTGACGGGATGGGTACCCTTGGGAGAGCTGGTGACAGGTGCTAACAAGCATTATCAGGGTTGGCTGCAATATAAAGAGAAACCATGGATATTTAAAAATACTTTTTGGAGTCAGATCTTGGTGTGACTGAAGAGCAACCACCGTGCTGAGAACTGGAAGAAGACAGAGCTGAAACGTGGGAAGCTCTTTTCAACTCTCTGAAGCAAGGCTGGCTCACCAAAGTGCTCACCAACATCCCTCACCCCCCTGTGGGCCCCCTGTCCCTGCCCATCTAGTACTAAATCATGAACAAAAGGCAAAGAGAGAGAATGCACAAAGAAAAAAATGTACGGAAGCAGAAGGACAGAAATTTAGAGAAGACTAAAGTTAACAGTCAAAAAGGACTGTGGGAAAGAATGTTTAGATTTCAAAATTTTAAAGCCCCGAGCTAGGAAGAACCCAAACACTGAGTACTTAACTCCTCAAGTGAAAGACAATCTCTGCAGAACATTATTCTTAAAGGTATTACCCAGGAAACAGATAAGGCCATTCATAAGATACACGGCTTTTTTTTCCCATCTTGAGCTCATGGTTACAGGGAAAACAGATTCCACTACCTAAGCACAAGCTGCCAATCAGCAAACATGCTGCTATATAGGGGAAGGGGCTGGAGTCACAGGTGGTCTATGAGCACTGGACCTTTGCATGCTGTCATAACCCAGTTATCTGCCGCCAGGAATGTTCATTTCTGGCTTCGAGTTTCCATGGAGGAAGACACTGTGGCCATCTGTGGTCACGAACTTTTCAGTGGCAACAAGCCCCAACATACCAAGTGTCTAAAAGCCCTGATCAGAATGGGCAGAATCACTAGAAATTACTGTAAAACTCGAATGCCAAACGAGAGGTGACCCACTCCAAGTCCCAGTGTCACAATAGAATCTATAACTTTCTGTACAACTTTACAATGGAGCTGTATTTCAGGGACAACTGTTTTGAATCAAATTTAACTTTCCAAAAAGTTACACATAATTCAGGTCTATTTTTTTTTCTAGCAGTAAGAGTTCTGCTGAATTACAAAACCCCATAATCACAGTGTTCAGTTTTGTTTTTTTTTTTTTTTAAATGAAACACACAGTAATCCTGTCAATGTTAATCAAAATCAAAACTTCAGAATGCCGTGGCATTTATGTGACCAATCTGAATTTTAGATACAAATACCAGCTGTTCATCCCATGGACCATTTTTGCTAGGCTGAGGCTGTGAAAAATTGAAAGTCGACGTACGTTTCTTTTTTTTTTTTTTTTATCGCACAAAGGGATATATGTGGAGGGTACAGAGTGACACTGAAGAGATCACGAAGCACGGTAGACATTAGTTCTCTCCCTCCCCAGCATCTCCTTCGTCTCCCTGGTTTTCCGACGTCCACAGCTGCAAGAGAAAAACAGAGCTATAAACAAAGTAGGGCTCTTAGGACTTTCTCGGGGAGGTGGCCCATTCTGTATCACCTCATCTCAACTGTTTATAATTCTTCTCATATGACTGCAGACAGTGATGGCAAAGGTCCAAACTTCAGCAGGCGTTTATAACCCATTAAACAAATTACACGTCCAGGGCACAAGTCCTGTCCTGAGTCTCGGGCTATGAGGCATAGGACCAGAACAAGCCATGAGCCCCCCCGCGGGAGCAGTCACAGGACGGCAGCACTCACAGTGAGATTGTCCCTCAGCAGCTGCATGATCAGGGTGCTGTCTTTGTAGGACTCTTCATTCAGCGTGTCCAACTCAGCAATCGCCTCATCAAACGCCTGAAACAAAGAGCTTTTAGCTAAGAGGTCACAGCTTCCTTGGAACTAGTTTAGCCCCGTTTTCCTCCTGCTACCAAGTGACTTACCATTTCTCTTCCTGTACAGTATTCTTGGGGAACCTAGGTTATTGTTACCTTGCTTGCTAGTCATGTCAGTAAACATGTGATGCTGGTTTCCAAAGCATCAACCAACCATGACAAAAATTCCTAGGTAAGAACTTTACTGTACCTATCAAGTCAACAAGTATTACTCATTCTAAATGAATTCACATGATATTTGAATTACCAAAGACATTTCTAGTAATCCCTCCTCCTCTTTTTCATTAAGCGGAAAAACAAAAGGTTTAGATACAGGAGATAAATGGAGAACAGAAGTTCACATCACTAAATCCAAACTTCAATTAAGTGATGGAACTCTGAGCATTCATTTCACACAGTTTTTACCAATTAAAAAAATGTTCAAGGACTGTGCATATTGAAACACGACAAAAACATGAAGAAAAGGCAGTTTTCTACCCAAAGAAGACAAGACGTAATTCAGGACACAAAGAAACAGGATCTGACTTCCTTCTCTACACCTCCTGCCATAACCTCCCGCCTCAGTACAAGGACGACACTGTGGAGCAGAGGCCTACAGCCCAGGGCGTGCCGAGAGCAACACACTTCGTCCTCCCTGGACTGTCTACAACCTCCACCCCAAAAGAGAAACCGAACAACTCAAATGCCAATCAGCACGGGGCACTGAGAAGACGTCAAGAAGTAATAGCTCTGTATTGACTCCATCTTTTATGGAGTCAATACAGATGGTTTCTCCTACCCCCAGAAAAATCTTCACAGAAGTCCAAAACAATGAGTTACGTTCAGGTAATTTTAAAACACAAGGTTCTAGAAAGCATGAGCATTTTTACTATCAGAAACCCCAGAAGGTCTTTCTCACCGTTTTTGCCAGGCTGCAAGCCTTTTCAGGAGAGTTTAGAATCTCATAATAAAAGACGGAGAAATTAAGTGCCAGGCCCAGTCGAATGGGGTGTGTAGGCTGCATTTCTTTCTTACTAATTTCAAATGCTTCTTGGTAAGCCTGCTGGGAGTTCGACACAGTGGCTATAAGAAAGAGAAAAAACATGAAAGGGTGGGTCTTTCATAAGGCTGCATTGTACGCCCGATCCACTACCGAATTATTTTGCCAAGCTGGGCTGGAGCAAAGGTGCCGTCAAATGTCTCTACTGCCCACTTAGTAACCCTCTGTTACACATGGACTCTAATCTGAGTACTGTGTGAAATGCTCTGAGGGAAGACAAAGACAATGATGACAAAGTCTACAAAAGCAGTTAGGAAATACAGGAATAACCCTGAACAAGACGGAACATGGAAAGCAATGTGCTCTAATGAAAAGATCGTGGACTTCAGAGTCAAGACGCAAAACTGGAATGAATTCCCAACTCTTAATTGTGTGGTTTGGACTGAGTGAAAACCTCTCTGAGTCCTGGTGTCCTTATCAGAACAAAAGGACAGACTCCCACCAACACTCCTAGAGTTGTGTGAGGAATAAATGAGACACACAAGAGGCACTTAATAAAGCAGAGCCGCCACCACCATTACACTCACACACGTGTATGACAGAAGAAACGCATCTCTCTTTACCATGGCAGCTTTACTCTATCAAACATTTTAAAGTTTCACATCTAAGACAGTTACCAAACAATCCTTAAAATAAAGATCTTTTTAAATGCACTACTGCACCAGACTTTGAATACCCCCATACTTGTCCCTTCGGTGTATCTGTCAACCCCATGACCCTGTTCAGGGGCTTCCCAGGTGGCACTAGTGGTAAAGAACCTGTCTGCTAATTAACATAAGAGACACAAGAGACCCAGGTTCGATCCCTGGGTCAGGAAAATCCCCTGGAGGAGGAAATGGCAACCCACTCTAGTATTCTTGCCTGAAAAATCCCATGGACAGAGAGGCCTGGCAGGCTACATTCCACGGAGTCACAGAGTCAGACATGACAGAGCAACTGAGCTCACTCACACAGGACTCATGACTGTGTATCACTGGTCAGCACATGCTGTGGTTCTTTAAATTCTGACTACAGACCAAGCAAAAACTCAAAATTATTATGAAGATGGTCTTTGCTACTGGTCAAATTCCTCAAAAAAAAAGAAGAAAGAAAAGGAAAAAAAAAAGTTACTTACTTTGTTTATTGTCTCCAGATGCCACCTCAGAAAGATATCTAAAATAATCGCCTTTCATTTTCAAGTAGAACACCTTACTTTCTGGCTGTGTAGCATTGGGAATAAGGTATTTATCCAACAGCTCCTAAAAAATGATCCACATTCTGTTAAGAATCTGGAAATATTACTTACAAGATGTTAAAATTATGTTTGAGATTTGAGATACTACCACTTCTAAATAATTGGGGGGAGTGGGGACGTGATTGCAAAATACATGATTTTCATCCAAAGTTTTAAAATAGTTTTTAGCCCAGGTCATAACAGATGCCAGTATCCATTAAAATCCACTTTGACAGTCCAATAAAGGGTTAAAATACAGCCATACAATGGCATGCTACACAGGCATTAAAAATGACGATGTAGAACTACACTGATAATGTGGAAAGGCTCTCCAAAAGAAGTCTGAGTGGGGAGAGAGAAAAACGGGTAATAAATACCAAGTGAATCCTATTTTAATATTAAAATAGATATGTGCACATGCATATAAATACCTAAGGGAAAAATCTAGAAGGATATTTATCAAGATGTTAACAATGGTTCTCTAGGTGGTAGTATTAGAAGTGATTTTTTTATTTTCTTATTTATACTCTTCTGCCTTGTGCTTTAAAAAAAAAAAAATTCGTATTAATTCTGTAATTAAAAAAAAAAAAACTTTCCACTAGGGAAGAAAAACGGTGATACTAGGGAGAAATTCCAAGAACTAACTTTAGAATCGCTCAGACCTGGGTAAAAATCCCTCCGCTGCTGCTTACCATCTGTATGACCCTGGACAAAGGACCTGATGGCCCTGATCCTGTTTCCTCAGCTACACAAGGGGAAGCCTGACAGCCATCTCCTAGTGCAGTTACGAGGATAAATGAGCCAATGTTCACAGAGTGCTTAACACGCCGCCTGGCACCAGTAAGCACTCCAAAAGTAGCTAAGACTATTATTAATAATAAATTCCTTTAAACATTTATGCTTACAACAAAAGCAGTTCTGAAGGAGTCCACGCTTCGTATACAGAGCAATATTTTCGAAGAGTTGTTTTAGAATGTGGCATCCTGAAAAACTGGTTAAGAGGCAGTAAGTACCATGCTTTTCTTCACATTCTTTCAGATGCTCGTAAAAGCTGGTCTACCGTTCAGGAATTAGGGAACTTTCTTGCCTTGGGAGTGCATGCCATACTTCATCTGAGTACCAGATGTACCTAACATTCGGGAATTAGCGCACCATTAACAAACCCCCAAATGACCAACAGGCAACAAATTTAGCCACGACACTCTTACACCATGAAGTCTAACAAAAAAAAAAAAAATTAAACAGCAGCTTGATGCAAAAGCTTAGCAGTAAGGGGGACTGAATCAATCAAAGTGAGAGGATGGGGGGGGGGGCGGTAGTCGTTTTAATAATCTGTGCATTCAGACAGGGTGCGACTCCTTATGGGTTAGACATGAGGAGTCCTGCCTGATGGCTAACAAGCTCTGTACTGGTTTTCAAAAGAAAGGTGTCAAGGGCAGTAACTCGGAAAGGCAGCCAGCAGGGGAGGAGGTAGATCCACAAGTGTGAATTCCTTTTCCCTTCAAAGCAGCCCTCAACCATTCATTTTTACCTGATTTCACCTGGAAGAAAAAGAAAGTTCCCAGTGGGCTCAGGACGTGAGGGACAGACAGTGTGATCATGATTTGCTCGAGGGTATGAGGCTCTCCCACCCACCCCCAGGTCATGGCTCAAGGGAACGCAGTGAAGAATCAGTGGTCCAACTTAGGTTCACATGAAACACTGCAGCACAGAATCCCATCACTTGTGATTTGCCTTTAGAACGTAGGCCCAAACTGATAGACAGGGCTAACTTACAAAAACTACCATCGTGCAGGAGCCGGGGAGCAGCTGAAAGACAGGTCAGCCTTCGGCTCCCCTCTCCCCTACTGGAGAGGGCACCGCCGTCAGACTAACACAGAGAACAGCCTCTCCGTGGTTGCATCTATCGAAAATTCTGCCTCTCTGGCCTCAATTTTTAAAGAAAAGATGGAAGGATGTTGAGCAAACGTTCCCATTTTCCAGAGTTCTTTAGAAGAGAGAGGAAAATATCCCACAAGTGACGAGCAACCTCTGATCAGGTAAGAGCTGAGGGGGGGAAAAAAAAAATCACATCGTGTCCTTAAAACTTAGTTGCAAATGGTGTGCGGCTTCCCAGTATATTCAGACACCTTTCTCAAGAGCTGTTTGAGAGCTGGCATTTGTTCATGAAATGAACACTATTAGGAGGTGTTCTTTAGAGCAGGAACATGGGCCCCTTACCAGCACGTCGTTGCAGATGTCCTGCAGCTCGGCCTCGATCTTCTCGCGGTACTCTTTGCCCATCTGCTGCTTCTTCTCGTTCCGCTCAGTTTTCTGTTCGATGCTGGAGATGACACGCCAGGACGAACGGCGGGCACCGACCACATTCTTGTAGGCGACCGACAGCAGGTTTCTCTCCTCGTTGGAAAGCTCATGCCCCTGCTCCGTGACCGCCTTCATGGCCGCAGCCATGTCATCGTAGCGCTCGGCCTGCTCGGCGAGCTTGGCTTTCTGTACCAGTTCACTTTTATCCATGGTCATTCCCTAGAACGAGAGGGAGAGAGAAAGTGAACATCAGGCTTCAAGGCCCAGGAGGTGCATATGTGCCAATCTCCTTCCAACCCATCTGGGAGGAAACACAGCTAAATGGGAAATGTCTATTTCCAAAAGCCTCCGGTAATACTGGGCAGAAGCACCCACAGGGTTAGGAACTTTGCTAAAAAGGTGTTTTTACTTTTTAGCCATTTAATCTTCCCAGCAGTCCTACAGGTAGATATGTTCATAACACTCCCTTCCCCCTCCATGAGGTGAAGAAGTGGAGGTTCAGAGAAGCCAACTGCTGTGTCCAGGGCAACACAGCCAGGAAAGCAAGAGAGCCAGAACTCAAACGCACATCTGTCTCTCGAGCTGTTTTCTTCCACTTTCCTAATCCGCCTCCTCAATGCCAGAGATGGCTTAATTCTTTAGAAGCTTACGTTAAACAGACAGCCTTTTCTTCTTTCAAGAGATATCTGGTTTTCACCAAATCTGTTTTTCCCCATACTACAGGGAAAAACACCATGCGATGATTGTTTCAATCAACCTTAAAGCAAAAGATAGGACTTTCAGTGTTATATTTGGCAGTGCCCATCAAGTGGTAGGTACCTTAAACATACGAGCCATTTTTATCCCATCTTCTGCAAAGTGCTAACTTTGGTACTAGGACACACTGTCCACGAGAGCAGATTTGGCTCCACCTTGCACCAGCTCAGCTACTTACAAGAAACATGACCTTGGTCAAATCACTCAGCTTCTGAGAGCTTCCAGTTTTGCTAACTGGAGAGGAAGAACACTGCGAACTCTCAGGGGGCCGCTGTGAGGCGCAAGTGACCTCATCTGTGTGGAGGCGCTGCGGAGAGCCTAGGGCAGCGGCCCCAACCTTTCTGGCTCCGGGAACTGATTTCGTGGAAGACAGTTTTTCCACCAACCGGGGATGGGGGTGGGATGGTTTCAAGATGATTCAAGCACATTACGCTTATCGTGCACTTTATTTCTAACCTGAGGCCACTGCTGATCTGACAGGAGGTCCCAGTCCATGGCCTGGAGGTCAGGGACCCCTGGTCGAGAGCATTATACACAAATGCCAGGCACTGACTCTACGTGGTACAGACCGCGACAGACCTGGGTGGATTCACCGAGACGCACAGCAACAGAACTGTGAGCCGTAACTGAGTCTGTTTAAAAGTTTTCCTGAAACAGACAAAAATCTTGGTGATTCCAGCTTTTCATTTTCTCAAACCCTCTGTACACCAATCAGTGAATACCTCTTAGAATGATTCACCTCACCTCAGTCAATTCCCAACTATACTAATCACCATTACGGGAATTCCCTGGGGGCCCAGTGGTTAGGACTCTGCTCTCTCATTGCCAAGGGCGTGGATTTGATCCCTGCTTGGGGAACTAAGATCCCGCAAGCCTCAAGCCAAGGCCAAAAAAACAAACAAGGCAAAAATAGCCACCATTAATATAATGCAATAATTTTTGGATAACATGTAGCTAAAAAAAATATTAACCAATAAGAGATAAGTTTTATGTACTGTTGGTTTAAATTTCAATTGTATTCACCTATGCCACAGTGCTAAAATACACTAATATCTTGAGGTGGAAAAAAATAAACTACTACTTATAGTATTTTATAACAGTAGTGGGAATACCAGTATTTTTAAAACAAATGCTTTCATTACTTTATACATCATATCACAATTTAAGACTCTGGTTTTGCCTTCACAGCCATTTCTGTATTTTCAAGAGAGAAATTCTCCAGACAAGACTCTACCACATGAAAATGTCTTATTAGATGAAGGACAATTTTAAGATACACCCTAAATCTAGACAATTTAGAAAGAGTTGGTGCTCCAGTTCAGAACTGTGAGTTTTCTTCCCACCTCTTTTTATCTAAATCATATTAAGAGTTGTGTCCTATGTAAGGCTTGCTGACTCTAATCTTACACTCTAAGGTAAGACTCACCTTGACCTGTCTGACATCTTCACCCACATCACTAGCATGAGCCTACAGCAGAGATAGCAATCCATCTGCTCACCTACATCTCCCAGCAGCCCCTCTGCACTCAGGAGGGGTCACATGGCTCATTCTGTTCAGTAAGGATAAATGACGCTACTTCCAGGTGCTGAAACTGCAAAAAGCCACGCGAGGCTCTCTTGCCTTACAGCAGCCACGTCACCTAGACGGTGCTGTCACAGAACTGCAGTCTCTAAGCCCGAGGCCTCGAGAGACTGGGTAGTGCAGTGGACATGCAGGGTGAAAAGGAAATAAACCCTGTTGGCTGAAGCTATTTAGACACCGGGGCTGTTTGTTACGGCAACACAACTTAGTCTACTCTGATACACGTGCATCACAGGTACACTAGCCATCCTCTTAAAATTACATACGTTCTCCATACATCTTTCTTGATCATGACATCTTTCTGATCAGGATACTATCTTCACCATTAGACAACCCTACTGCATGGTCTAAGAGGCAGAGGGAAGCCAACTTTTAACAAATTTTTAGAAATTTTCCAGTCTGTAGACTAATTCAGAGTTAGAAGTTACTTAGTACATAAACAGCACCTGTGCAACTCTACCCAGGAACAATTCTAATCAGTAACAGTCCTGGCCAAAGCCAATTCAAAGTGAAGCCATCCCATGGAGTCATTACAAAAGAGTAATAGAAAATACAATCAGCACTGCTAAAGGATACTGTGAAACTCTTCAGCCTACTAGGCTCCTCAATCAAGGTCCCCTCATCCCCCACTTCTTCTCTTCCCAAACATTAAAAGTTCAACCATACCTTTCCAAAGAATCCTGACTACTCCCTGAGACCAAACGTACACGCCCTATTTCTCAAAATAAAATGTGGCCTTTCTGGTTTGGAGCTGACTATTTCAGGCTTCTTTGGGATCCCTGCAAGAGCTCTTAGAGATGGAGAACCATCATGATACAGTAAAACTGAATGCATGCCTTAAAAAATGTACCCATCTATTTAAAAATTTCTTACCTACAACCCCCGCCCCCCAACTTCCAACAAACAAAATCCATAGCTAAATGTCTGATGCCTACTGCTTACATAACTTGTGCTTATTATATAACAAGGATTTTGAAGCAGCTAGACCAATTTCAACAGGAAATGGGTTACACAACACCCAGCAGTTTGGAGGAAGGCAGCAGACAAGGGAGAAATGAAATTGTTCCTATTTCTACATCCTAATAAACCTCCTATCCATCATCTTTCCCTAGTCCCACTGCTTTCAGTCTTTCATTTTCTTTAACCCCCTTCATATCCACTATCAGATCCATTTTAAACCTCTGATCAAGTCACTCTCTGCTCAAAATTCTTTAAAGTTCCCAACTACTGCCAGTAAAGTCAGACGTCCTCCCTTGTCAGTGTAGGCTTTCCAAGCCATCTTCCCAGACTTTTGCCCAAAGAGGCCTTCTACACAGTAGGTGCTTCTGTCAGAATGGTTTTCTTCCACGTGCTTTTTGGTCTTTGCTCATCCAGCACTCCCTCTACCTGGAACAGCCTTTCTCATTTATTCTGCATTTAAAAATCTTCAGAGCATGGCTCAAATGACACCCCCTCCATGAAACCTTTCTTAAGCTGCTTAACCTAAGCTGTCTAATAAGACTGCCCAGGCCACATGTTAAAATTTTACTGTTTCGGATATATGGAGTTAATTTTTTAAAATTACTAAAATTAATTTCATCTTTTCCCCTCACATTTTAAAGGTAGCTACCAGATAATTTTAAACTACATGGGACTCACATTCTATGTCTACTGGACAGCACTGCTCTAAGCTGAAAAGAGTTTCACAAAGCATTTCATCTACACTTCTCTTTAATGTCTTATCACGTTTCCTCAGTACTAAAATTATTTGTCTACATCCCTTAAGTCCCCTCCCACACTACAAACCCCTTTAGGGCACATCCCCCGCAGCACCTTGCAGAGAATCAGCATGAACAAATTTTCACTGAATGAACGAACAGATCCTAAAATGGCAAATCTGGTCGAGTTCTGTCTCTTCTCAAATAATTCAAATCACCTATTCTTCCTAAGCACATTAGATCCTCATTACATCCGTACCTCTCTCCATGTACTTTTTTTTTTTTTCCCTCCATGTACTTCTGATTCCAAAACTCCCCTCAGTCATGCCCGGATTCTTACTCAAGAACTTCTGATGACTCTCTTCTGGCTACTCCATCCAACTGAAATTCTTGTCTGGCTTGCAAAGTCCTTCATAATTTGGATCCTCTGTACCTGTTTCTCATCCACTATTCTCCAACACGTACCCTTCTCCCAGGCTGAGCATCACCAGATACCCTTAAATGTTGGGCTTAAACATGTCTGAAGTTACTTCTGTAGTTCCCTATTTACTTCCTGCCGAGGCAAACGCTATCCATCCATGTAGGGCTAGAAAGCCTTCCCTGACTACCCTAGTCCCCCTGATCTACCCGAACTACGAATTCAAATACACTGTAGCCTCCTACACAGTCCACGCTTCTCTAGGCCTCCGTTCTCTATGTTCTACGGTCCAGGTGATGAGTGGTGGACCATGTACAGCGTGTCACATGTATGTCTTCCGAAGGAAAGCTTCACGTTTCTTTCTCATCTAATGCCTAAAACTCTGCCAAGTACAAAACTAATACTCAACTAAGTATCTGTGAATTTTTTCAGCAAGTCATTACTGACAGGCTACTTGTACGTGGTGTGAAGAGAGGCCTCTGTGTGAGAGCAGGGGCTTCCACATGGCCTTGTCAGTTCAGTCTCTCAGTCGTGTCCGACTCTGCGACCCCATGGACTGTGGCACACCAGGCTTCCCTGGCCATCACCAACTCCTGGAGCTTGCTCAAACTCATGTCCATCGAATCGGTGATGCCATCCAACCATCTCCTTTTCTGTCATCCCCTTCTCCTGCCTTCAATCTTTCCCAGCATTAGCGTCTTTTCCAATAAGTCTGTTCTTCACATCAGGTGGCCAAAGTACCGGAGCTTCAGCATCAGTCTTTCCAATGAATATTCAGGACTGATTTCCTTTAGGACTGACTAGGTTTGATCTCCTTGCTGTTCAAGGGACTCTCAAGAATCTTCTCCAACACCAAAGTTCAGTTCAGTTCAGCTGCTCAGTCAGGTCCGACTCTTTGCGACCCCATGACCCACGGCACACCAGGCCTCCCTGTCCATCACCAACTCCCAGAGTGTACCCAAACCCATGTCCATTGAGTCGATGATGCCATCCAACCATCTCATCCTCTGTCGTCCCCTTCGCCTCCTGCCCTCAATCTTTCCCAGTATCAGGGTCTTTTCCAATGAGTCAGCTCTTCGCATCAGGTGGCCAAAGTATTGGAGTTTCAGCGTCAGCATCAGTCCTTCCAATGAACACTCAGGACTGATCTCCTTTAGGATGGACTGGTTGGATCTCCTCACTGTCCAAGGGACTCTCAAGAGTCTTCTCCAACCCCACAGTTCAAAAGCATCAATTCTTCTGCACCCAGCTTTCTTCATGGTCCAATTCTCACATTCATACATGACTACTGGAAAAACCGTAACTGCCTAGATGGACCTTTGTCGGCAAAGTAATGTCTCTGCTTTTTAATATGCTGTCTAGGTTGGTCATAGCTTTTCTTCCAAGGAGCAAGCATCTTTTAACTTCACGGCTGCAGTCACCATCTGCAGTGATTTTGAAGCCCAAGAAAATAAAGTCAGCCACTGTTTCCACATCTATTTGCCATGAAGTGATGGGATCGGATGCCATGATCTTAGTTTTTTTAATTTGAGTTTTAAGCCAGCCTTTTCACTTTCCTCTTCCACTTTGATCAAGAGACTCTAGTTTCTCTTCGCTTTCTGCCTTAAGGGTGGTGTCATCCACATATCTGAGGTTATTGATATTTCTCCCAGCAATCTTGATTCCAGCTTGTGTTTCATCCAGCCCAGCGTTTCACATGATGCACTCTGCATATAAGTTAGATAAGCAGGGTGACAATACATATCCTGGATGGACTCCTTTCTCAACTTGGAACCAGTCCACTGATCCATGTCCAGTTCTTTTTTTTCTTTAAGTCTTTATTGAATTTGCCACAATGTTGCTTCTGTTCCATATCTTGGTTTTCTGCCCAGGAGGTATGTGGGATCTTAGCTCCCTGACCAGGGATCGAACACTCACCCCCTGCATGGGGAGATGAAGTCTTAACCACTGGACCACCAGGGAAGTCCCCATGTCCAGTTCTAACTGTTACTTCTTGACCAGCATACAGATTTCTCAGGAGGCAGGACATGTTGGTTAGTATTCCCATCTCTTGAAGAATTTTACAGTTTGCTATGATCCGCACAGTCAATAAAACAGAAGTAGGTGTTCTTCTGGAACTCTCATGTCTTTTCTATGATCCAACAGATGTTGGCAATTTGATCTCTGGTTCCCCTGCCTTTTCTAAATCCAGCGTGAGTATCTGGGAGCTCTCGGTTCATGTACTGTTGAAGCCTGGCTTGGAGAATTTTGAGCATAACTTCTGCTGGCGTGTGAAATGAGTGCAATTGTGTGGTAGTTTGAACATTCTTTAGCACTGCCTTTCTTTGGGACTGGAATGAAAACTGGCCTTTTCCAGTCCTGTGTCCACTGCTGAGTTTTCCAAATTTGCCAGCACACTGAGTGCAGCACTTTTCACAGCATTATCTTTTAGGATTTGAAACAGCTCAGCTAGAATTCCATCACCTCCACTAACTTTGTTCATAGTGATGCTTCCTAAGGCACATTTGACTTTGCATTCCAGGATGTCTGGCTCTAGGTGAGTGATCACACCACTGTGGTTATCTGGGTTATTAAGATCTTTTTTATACAGTTCTTCTGTGTATTCCTGCCCCCTCTTCTTAATATCTTCTGCTTCTGTCAGGTTCATACCATTTCTGTCCCTTATTGTGCCCATCTTTGCATGAAATGTACACAGCCTTGTCAGCTTGGTCAAACTCAGTCTTTCAATTTCTGAACTGGTGCCCTAACAGCAGCTTCCTAGGGGCAGAACAGCTACACCCGTGAAAAAGACAGACGAGGAATTAAATAATAAATGTGGAAATCTTTTTTAAAAAAGTACACAGGGCAAAACAAATTGGAAGTAGTGTGATTCCTCTAATAGTATCGACACATCACTGTTAGCCCACAAATGTGAGCCTGAAATTTAAAAAAAGAAAAATAAAGGAGCCATGAGAAGGAAAAGAAAGTCTAGATTAATCTTGTACAGGAAGAGAGTATGTTATAAGGTTCACATTCCTAGATAAGACTCCACCCTTCAATGTCCTGAAAAATGGGACACACTTGTTAACTGTAACACTTTCATTCATTAGTTCCTAATTTCCTTAGGAGGTACCAGTGAAAGTGAAGTGAATTCCCTCAGTCCTGTCTGACTCTTTGTGACCCCATGGACTGTAGCCCACCAGGCTCCTCCATCCACGGAATTTTCTAGGCAAGCACTGGAGTGGGTTGCCATTTCCTGCAAGAAGATGGCAGGAAAGAAGATCCAGGGGATCTTCCGGACCTAGGGATCAAACCCGGGTCTCACGCATTGCAGGCAGATGCCCTACCATCAGAGCCGCCAGGGAATCCCAGGTGCAAGCAGTCATGGTTTATGTATCAGGACCTACCAATCCCCTGGTGAGACTTTTGAATCAAGGACCCACCAAGGAAAACACTGGCAAGAGAGCCTTCATTTGCTCCTAAAAAGCCTTTAAAGACCAGTCTCCTCATCAGGCCTGCCTGGCACTAAAGCAGAGTCAAGACACCAGAGTGGACAGAGGAAGCCGCTGACACATGTCAGAGCAGAGGCCTCAAGCACAGGTGTCCCCATCTCTTCTCAGCCACTGCAGGCAGCACTTTAGAGGACTGGGGGGCACTGGCTGATTAAACCAGTAACTGCTTAGTGAAGAAGGGGAAACTGTCTTAAGTAGCCAACAGGGGAATGGCTAAAAAGACACAGTTGATAAAAGATTACATGGCCAGCAAAAGAAGGGATTTCATGTCATAGATTTGTTAAAGAGGTATAATGGGGGTGGGGGGGGCAGGGGTGGAGTTTACAACAGTCTTCCATTTTGTAAAATGTCCCCTAAAGAATATTATGAAGAATCATTCTAAAGGTGCCCGTGAAACAAGAGGATTTCCCTCAAATAAACGAAATCCTAAATAGACAGTAAATGCTGAAACAAAAGTATAAATGAATCAACTAGCCCCTCTATTTGGATTCTTTGCCTAAGGGACTTTTTTTTTTTTAAAGCATGGGTCAGAATCCTGAGAAGTCATCTTCCAGTGGCCAGAAGGAGACATCCAAGAAAGGAAAAAAATGAAAAATGACTATCCATTGCTAATATTAAAAAAAAAAGCACTGCAAAGGACCTTATGGAATGTGGGTTTTAGAAGTATTAGCTTTCAGTTATGTTTTGTTTTCAAGGAAAAGAAAATGCTCAATTCTGAAACTGAGGTTTTGAGTTTAGCAATTTGCTAGAAATTTAAAATGAGGATTCCATTATCAGGTGTCAGGATTACCGAGGGATTCCCTGATGGCTCAGCTGGTAAAGAATCCGCTTGCAATGTGGGAGACCTGCGTTTGATCCTTGGGTTGGAAAGATCCCCTAGAGAAGAGAAAGGCTACCCACTCCACTATTCTGGCCTGGAGAGTAGGACGTGACTGAGCGACTTTCACTTCACAGGATTACCGAAGTTCCAGCATGAAACCCATGTGAGTGGGATCTGTTTCTAGGGAAGCCCTACACACAACAAATCTGGGCTTCTAAAGAGAAATCAGGTGATTTTAAAACTAATATCTCTGAATCTCAGTTTCCTCACATGTTAAAAGGAAACATTAATAACTATCAAAAAAGATCATGTACATAAAAATGCCTAGACAGTGCTGGCCAAAGTGAAGGCTCATAAACAGGCCTATACTCTTACTCTGAAGTTACTTCTCAAAAATATAATGTACATAATTTAGTATGTGTTGCAACCAGGTAGAATTTCAGGGAGGAGGTTTAGTTTTAAAGAGGCTAGGTCCTTCCTGGTTTTATGGGCTGGAGGGGTTCTGGGAGAAAAAGGGGACTCTAGGCTGAGACAAGAAACACAGATGTACGAATAAAATGCATTTTTGTTTCTAGATGCAAAAGAAATCACAGGCCAAAGTACACAAGGAAATGAGAAAAGGTAGGATCTGGAGATTCTAGCATCACCGACTCAAAGGACAAAAATCTATGCTAGAAGGGTCCATGGGGTACGGACCTGACAGTAAATTCTGACTAGCATTCACTGATATACCATCCCAGACACAGCATCCATAGCACCATCAAGTCAAAGTCAGTTCTGGAGTCACTCTGAAGGAGAAACAGATGCCAGGCTAATGTGGGAGGGACTGAGAGCGCCAGTGGGACCAGGTGTTCGGTGGGTGTTACTAAAAAAAAATTGAAGTACTCCTGGCTCTTAAAGAATTTTAACTAGTCACTGAAAAACACCCGCTCTAAAAACAGGTCTGTGTGCCATTCTACACACAAAATTCTGAGTCCTGTAATAAATTTAATTCCATTCACATGCTTACAGGCTCTTTGTTAGAAAATGAAACACAGCATGTCTAAAATACAAAGGCAGTAGCTCTGATATCCAGCCAACACTGAACTGTGGAGGGAAATATCACTTCTATTTCAAAATCTGTTCCTTCTTTCATATCAGTTGTTGAATATCACTGTTAATTATGTCCAGTTAGCCAAAATCAAACTTAAAACAACCAAGGTGTCATACCCAAGGTCATACAATGTGAATCAATAGCAGACAGGACGATAAACTGATCTCTTGGCTTGAAGTGATCGATAAGATAGGACAAAATTTTTTTAACATGCTAATTCTGATTCAGAAAGATAACCAATTGGTCAACCATGTGAATAGGGTTGAAAGGCTTTGGGCCCACCAACACAATAGAACAACACAGTCCAATTTACCAGTTCTACACACCAACTCCACAGGCTACCTGACCCCTGTGAAGTCCGTTTTCTCATGCATAAAATAGGCAAATCTACCTTAGAGGGTTCTTGTAAGGGGTACATTAGTTCACAACGCAAAACATTTAGCATAGTCTCCGTAAGCACTAAAACGGCAGCCACAGTGTATTTCACACAGAAGTCAACGAAAGGTCAGCCGGTGAAGGGACACTTACCTATACACCTTATTTCTTTTCAATCCATATGGCTTTCTTTAAGACTTTGAAGAGGAAGGTACATGTTAAGTTACCCATGCCTACTTCTAAGACAGCATTTATCAGAATCTAGAGCAATGTCTTTGTTGGCTCCCACACTAGACCATGAGCTTAAGGTGGGAATCCAGACTTCCATCTCTGGGCACCCAACATGTGCATGATGCCTGGCACGATGCATGTGAAACTATCTGACCAACTGATGCAGTTTTTTGAAGAAGTGAGCAAGGCTGCTATTTCCGATGTGGAGAGAGGTAAGCAGACCACATCTGGCCTAGAAAATACAGAGTACATTTATACGCTGTCTTAGAGTGCTCTTTGAAAAGAACCATCTCAGCTCCAACCAGGAGACCACAGTACATTTTCTGACCAATCATTTCTCAGGTACCCCTTGTTCTATTTATAGGTTCAAACTGAGTTCCAAAAGCCCTTTGATTCCTCTCTTCAGAAGTCCAAACGATTAGCTATACCACACCAGCTTATTAGTAAATAATAACAAAATATCCCTCGTTTATGGTCTGCCTCAATGTGCAAAACAGGAGGTTGTATCAACTCCATTCATCTTAAATATCCTAAGGGGTAGGCATCACCATCCCAGTAACCTGTCCAGGGTTCCACAGGTGTACTTGGCACATGCTCTCTCCTCCGTGTAGCACCATCTCCTAAAAATCAGTGATGATTCGGAATGATTACTGAAGGAAAAGAGAGAAAGAACACTTTTTCAAAGAACCACACAAAATTATCAGTGAGGTTTGTTTGAGAACTGGCCATAATTTATCTAGCTTTAAAAATCAAAATCAAATTAGCAGTTCAGACAGTATATGCCAAAAACTCATCAGACTGTCAAACAAGCTTTAAGGTGAGGTTTCTGGGCAAACAGTAACAAATGGCAAGGACTCATTTCAACGTTATTGTCTCCTCCAATCTCTGCTCAGGTCAAGGCCATTCAGAAATAACTTTTATTGTTGGGTCTCTTAGGGAAAACAATAAAATAAACTAACCAGTACAGGAAAAAACTTACATAATAGAGGGCTGGCCAGATTATTAAAAAAGTCACCTTACTAACCTACAGTCTGCTAGAAACGCCTTCATCTTGAGGCCGTCAATCAATTTCATTTCATTGTAACAGAAACACATAATTATGCTTACGTTAGAATACCTTTTAGCAGAGAAAGCAGAATGGTTGACTTTCAACATGCACGGGACAAAGCAGAAAGTACTTTCGTCCATTTTCCCCCCAAGTAGTCGCTTCAAAAGAATTCCCTCAGAATCCAGCTCTGTCAGTTTCTCCATCATTACACAGAAGACTAGAATCTATTCGTGGGGAGACCAAGATGGTTCTAAAACTCAGAAATTGCTATTATACAACCAATATCTTGCCTCTAGTGTGAACTGTCACCTCTCCCTAGAAAAACAAAGGAACCTAGGAACTTAAATTCCAAGTAAAGTTTAGTTCATTCGCTAAGGTACCCTCATTTAAAGGAAAATGGCTTAGTTTGCTGCCACTGAAAGAGTAGGCAGCACAAAAGGCTGTTCTAATTTAGAATTCTTTCTCTACTTATGGAAATATATTAATAGATATTTGGTCCTGACCAAATTCTATTAGAACCACCTAGGATTGGATAAATCAGTGTGCCATAAAGTAATTGATGAATTTTCTCTCTAGTATAAAGCAAATACTAGAAAAACTGGATTTTTCTCAAGGTTCCTTCCTAGAGCACATCAGCAGTATCTTCCCTGCATTCCACAATGAACACGCTCCCCCTCCCCCCGCAATAAACTATATTCCCAAAAGTAGCTTAAATTCTTGTCCAAACACATTTACTTGAATAAGATGCATGTAAAGAAAAATCAACTACTACATGGTGTTCACACGAAAGATATACATGTGCTGTTTCTACCACAAGTACAAATCTATCATTAGAGTCAGACTGCCTGGGTTTGATGCCTGGCTCTGGCATTTACCCAGTGCTGCATGTGTGTATGCCTCCAGGAAAATTATTTAACTTCTCTGGGCCTCAGGTTCCTCAACTGTAAAATGGGGCTAGCAGTACTTACCTGTCATAGATTGTTATGAAGACTTATTTAAGACGTGTAGAGTGCTTAGAACAAAGTTCGGCACATATAAATAGCAGCTATTATTATTATTACAGCTTGACACTACCTCATCAGTTGATGAATAAACATTGGATGGACTCTCTATGCACTATAGCACATATGCATGTGTCTTATCTACATATACGTATACTCATGAATATAGTCAAATAACATTTATTAAACATCAGGTATATTTCACACCCTTATTTTAACTACTGAGTTTGTCACAATAATAGATCAAAGACTATTACCATTTGCACTGACCAATGAGAAAATGGACTCAGAAAGACTGAAGATGCTCCACAAATCCAGTTCCATAAGGTACCTTTTTTTTTTTTTTTGAAAGCAACATGTATACAAAGTAGCATTGGGTCTCATCAGAATGCAACCAAGGGGGGAAAAGCCCTTAACAGTGAACTCTGTGATTAAAACAAAAAAGCTTACATTTAACAGTTTACAGTTTGTAAAAAGGTTTCTTGACAAGCCTGGAGATAGAGAAACCAGGAACCAGAGATTAAGCAGAATACTGAAGATCACACAACTAGAAAACGCTGCAAGGAAGGGTGGAATCGAATTTATCTGACTCCAAGTCCAGTGCTCTTTCTGCTTCCACATCCACAGCCAAAGGGTAAAATACACTTTTTGTAGTGGCCCAAATCTCTGGAGACTCTGCCTCAAGAACAAGCATTATGGGAATGTGCTCAGCCTGGTTCTCTGGAGGCTGCCTCCCCGATCTATAGAGCTCTGATTCTAAAATGGCTCCAACCTAACACAAGCACTGCCTGATGGGAAATGTACAGAAGATTATAGGGTAGGAGCCATACTCCTGGGACTGACAGGCCATAAATATTTGCTACTGATGAATGAGGATATTCAACTTGGAAACCAGGTGTGTGGTCTAGGCCAAATCATCTCCTTTCTCTGAAGGATTTTATCTGTAAGACAGGTGAAGGGTTTCTTATCTCACTGAAAGGAGATAATATGGAAATAGTTCAGCAGTTGCTACTGGATTATTAGCCTTCCACCATGAAGATCACCTGTAAAATTCTAACTTGGGTCCAGTACAATGACAGATTTCATGCTCACCATGTGTGCTAAGGACACAGATCCTAAAAATATGAGGGCTCAGGCAACTGACGCATTCCTAAATAAGAAATGGGGTGCCCTGGAAGCAGTCAAGAAGAAAATGACCAAGAATCAAGAACACATATTATTACATAAATACCTAACATGAAAAGGCAAAAAGCAGAGAACCCATGTGTCTAGTTCTGTAAGCTGTGTCTGTGTGTGGTTTCATATGAATAATTGAGATAGAGTGAGAAATGCAGACTATTTTTCATATTCTTCCAAGTGCCTCATCTTTCTGTTTTGGCTCCTGTGGCCGCCTGATGTTCTATGTTCATAATAGCATCTTGCCAAATCCTGTCTCCCACACAGGGCAAGTAAAATCAGAACCTGATGCGATCTAGCCTTACTAAAAGGAAAAACAGTGATAGCAAGGACAAGAGACAAAAATTTTTACAGAAAGGTTGGCAAACTGTCTTACCAATACTGCCACCTTTGAAAACCCCATTACACGCAGAGTTCTCCATTTGCAATAGACAAAGATGCACTCATTTTGTGCAGAAAAGGGTCCTAATCACTCCCACCCCTTCGCCACCACCAGGGAGGCCACCAGGCAAATTTCAGTCCTAAAAACGTGCTAACACACAGTATAGGGGAATTTGGGGCGAGGACACAATGACTCTGGCATTAAATGAGGTAAATGCCGTCGGGAAAATATTCCGATTCTCAACCTCAGACATTATTTTATTTTTTTCCTGGGGATCCGGCCTGACTCAGTAACCAGTTCCAACAAATGCATTTTCTTGATACAAATCTCAACCCTGTGCCTCCTAGGGAATCTCGGGTCCTGCCAGGCTCCCAAACCAGCGAATGATGATGAAATGGCTTTACTGCAAAGTGGGAGGGGGGTTTTCCCTTTGCTCTCTCCCAAGGTTAAACCCGTTACCCAACCCGTGGGGGTAACGAACAGAGGAATTGGGCCTGAGAGCTCGCCTGCATTTGGTTACATTTTCATTTTTGAAAACCGGAAAGCGAGGAGCGAGGGTGACAGAGCTGAAAGGGTCGGATCTGGCAGCTCAAGGTGCAGGGAGAGGTCGCGCGGAGATCGAAGCTGGGTCGTGAGAAAGAGTCGGGAGTACGCGGCTCCTCGTCCCTTCCCGCCCGGTATGGGGAGCCGCACCCCGCCCGCCGGGCAGGGCCGCGGGCGGCGAGGGCGGCCCGGGCCTCTCCCAGAACGATGGGCCCGGCCCCGGAAACAGGGAGGGGCCGCGGTGAGGCCGAGCCCGCGCCGCGGGCGGCCTCGCGGGGCCGAGAAGGCCGCGCGCCGCCGCCCCCGGAGCCCACCCGGGAGGTCGCCCTCGCCGCCGCCGCTGCCGCCAGTGATGGGGGAGCTGTGGGCTCGGGCCCCTGGGGGCCTCGGGCGGACCCCGCGCCGCACTCACCGTGGGAGGACTGCAGGGAGCAGAGAACCTTGCGAGCGGAGCTCCGGGCGCGGTGACCACTTCCTTCCCAAGCCCACTCCTCCGGCGGCGGCGGCGGCTGCAGAGGCGGCGGCGGCGGCAGCTACCCCGGCTCCGGAATCGGCGGCTGCGGCGGCTCCACTTCCGCTCCGGTCACCACTTCCGCTCCGGCTCGAGCCCCGCCCCTGCGCCGCCTCCTCATTGGGCGAGCGGGGCACGGGGTCGCCCCGGCCGCCCGAGAGGGGCGCCGCCCGAGGGAGGAGGGAGGAGAGCGGAGGGCAGGGGTGCCGCGGCCGGGGCGGGGCGGGGCCGGGGTCTGGCCCCGGAGCGCTGAGGAGGCTGTCTTGGGGGGGACGGAAATGGGGGCGGGGAGCGGAAGAAGGAGGTGGGCGGAGTGCAGGCGGGGCTGAGAGGGCTCTAGAAAGGGGCTGTGTGGAAACTGGGGGGACTGGGCGAGGCTTGGGGCTGGGCGGGCCTGAGGCTTAGGCTCGGAGCTCGCCGGGGCCAGGCCCAGTGTCCGAGGTTGGTTCCCACCTCTCCCAAAAAGGAGTCGTTACGGAGTCGGAGGTGCAAGTCAGCCCCCTATTGCTGCGTGCTCTGGAAATACTCGATTTAGAGGGCTGCAATTGCTCGTCCATAGAGCTTTGCTTTAGTTTTCCCTTCAGTTCTTCAAGGTACGTCATTTTGTGGACTGAGGAAACCGGGAATCAGACTGGCGATGGTCTTTTTTTTTTTTTTTTTGAAGCCTGTGTCTGTACTCTCTTAATCGAATACCCTCTGCAAGTGAAAAGTGAAAGTCGCTCAGTCGTGTCCCCATTGACTCTTTGCGACCCCATAGACTATACAGCCCATGGAATTCTCCAGGCCAGAATACTGGAGTGGGTAGCCTTTCCCTTCTCCAGGGGATGTTCCTTACCCAGGGGATGTTCCTTACCCAGGAATCGAACCAGGGGCTTCTGTATAGCAGGCAGATTCTTTACCAACTGAGCTATCAGGGATTCCCCAAAACTCTCTACTCAAGATCTTAAAGGAAGTTTAAAGAAAGGAACCAGACCTTCTCTGCCCCCTACTCGCCATGACTGCTCTCACCATTTATCAACATTAAGCTCTTCCCAAGGCAATTCTTCAAAATGCCTCACCTCTACTCCCCCCGCCCCCACCCCCGTCATTCATTCTTTGAGCAATACTTAATAAGCAGGCTTTATGTTTAATGTTGGAAACAAAGCAAGAACAAGGCAGACGGGGCCCTGCTGTTTTGGAGTTTACAGGCTGGTAGGAGACAGAACCGGAGAAGGCAATGGCGCCCCACTCCAGTACTCTTGCCTGGAGAATCCCAGGGACCGCAGAGCCTGGTGGGCTGCCGTCTATGGGATCCACAGAGTCGGACACGACTGAAGCGACTTAGCAGCCGCAGCAGGAGACAGAACTAAGTAAATGGTCCTTGTCATTTCTCCTTTACCTTTACTTAGGTTACTTAGAAGATCAACTTCTAATGCATCATCCTTCCCTCAGACCTGCTCCTATCGACTACCAAAGTGATTGTTGAAAAACCCCGTTCTAATTGGTGTCTCTTCTTTCTTAATGCCTTCGGTGATCACTCAGACCTTGAAGACAATCGATAAGCTCCTTGAATGTGACAGTCAAGGTTCTCCAGAAGCTGCCCTCATCTTTCAGCTTCTCCTTGCTGTTTCTTCCCCATCTCAAATCCCCAGTTCCTGATCCTCTCATTGTGCCAGTTTCAGTCTTTTTAAACCATTGGTGTTAGTAGCCAACATTTTTTAAAGATTGAGAGATTTCTGTGTGAAGGAAAATCTGCATCGCTGCCTTTGTCTGGCAACCCTGTGTCCACATTTCTGTGTGGCAACAATTGGCTGACACCCAAGAATGACTGTCCTTGGTTTAGATCAGGCTTGGACTTGCCCAAGTGCCAAGGTACCCACCTGACCTGAGACTGCTTTCATCATTTACAATGTCTGTCCTACAGGCATCTGTGCCAGCGCCGCCTTACTATACCCCCTTTTAACTTGAGCAAGATTGAAAGTGTTGTGTAATATACACGGCATGGACTTGACATCAAAACCACAGGATTTGGACCCTGGAAAAGTTTCCCAAGTGCAAAACTTCCCCATGAGAATCCATCTTTGGCAAACCAAAGATCCATAGTCCAGAGACTGCTCAGATTGAAATAAACCTTCCTGTGATATGACCTTAGGTCCCCATCCAGTAAATACCCTAGAGGGTTGGAGGGCTCATGTTAATTACACTGCAAATGATATCATCAGTGCATTGAGGGAACAGAAGTGCCCTTTGCCAGGCATCCCTGGGTGCCTGCTAACAGGCTGCAGGATTAGTTACTTTCTTTACCTCTGCATTGCCAGCCAGGGGTCAGCAAACCACAACTATTAACTAACAAAGAAGCAAGGAGATATTAAAATACAATGTGGCAGATGCAGCCAAAGAAATGTATATGCCCAGGGCATTATGGGAGCCTAAGGGAAAGGCACCTAACCCGTCTTGAGATAACGGTGAGAAAGCAGGAAAGAATTTCTCAAAAAGGTCATACTGGAGCCCTAAATTTCATAATGAATTTTTTTTTAATTAATAGGCTTTATTTTTTAAGAATGGTTTTAGGTTTACAGAAAAATAAACTAGATAGTACAGAGAGTTCCCATTTATCCAATATCTCCCCATCACAGTTTCTCCTGTTATTAACATCCTGCATCGTTATGGTACACTAGTTACAACTGATGAGCAAATATTGATACATTTTAAGCTAAAGTCCATAGTTTGCATTAGGATTCATTCCTTCTACTGTACAGTTGTAAAGATTTTGACAAATGGATAATGTCAGGTATCTACCATTACAATATACAACAGTTTCACTGTTTCAATATGTTGTTTTTAGAACGCCCCATTCTTCACCTATTCAGCTCTCACCTTCTCCCCTCCCCTCAACCCTTGGCAGTGACTTCTCTTTTAGTTTTGCGTTTTCCAGATGTCATGTAGTTAGAATCATACAGTCTGTAGCCTTCACTAACTGCATTCTTGCACGAAGCATTATGATTTTAAGATTCCTCTATGTCTTTTTATGGCTTGATAGCTTGTTTTTTATGACTGAATAATATTCTGTTGTATGAATGTAGCCCAGTTTGTCCACTCACCTGTCACGATGGGTTGACTCAAGTTCTCCAAAAACATAATGCTGAAGTCCTAATCTCTGGTACCTGTGAATGTAACCTTATTTGGAAAAAAATAAAAAGCCTTTGCAGATGTAATCAAGTTATGATGAGGTCATTAGTGTGGGCCCTAATCCAGTATAATTGATGTCCTTATAAAAAGAGCAAGAGGGGGCTTCCCTGGTGGGCCAGTGGCTAAGACTCCTTGTTCCCAATGCAGGAGGCCTGGGTTCAATTCTGGTCTGGGAACCAGATCTGACATACCACAACAAAGATCCTGAATGCTGCAACTAAGACCTGGTACAGCTAAATTAATTAATTAATGTTTTAAAAAAGAGGAAGAGGTCAAATGGACACACATGTGGTGGGGGAGGAGAGAGGGTAATGCCTTTTGATGACAGAGTGAGGGATTGGAGTGATACAGTTACAAAGCAAGGAATGCTAAAGATTCAGCTGCTGCTGCTGCTAAGTCACTTCAATCATGTCCGACTCTGTGTGACCCCATAGACAGTAGCCCACCAGGCTCCTCTGTCCCTGGGATTCTCCAGGCAAGAATACTGGAGTGGGTTGCCATTTCCTTCTCCAAGATTCAGAGCTACCACCAAAAGCTAAGAAGAGGCAAGAAAGGATTCTACCTGGAATCCCAGAGTAAACTTGGCCCTATTGACACCTTGGTTTTGGGCTTCTCACCTCCAGAACTGTGAGAGAATAAATTTGGTTGGTTAAGCCCTTGGTTTGTGATACTTGGCTACAGCAGCCCTATAAAAATGATACACCTGCCAAGAGACATCTTGATTCAGCTTTTGACTATTACGAGTAAAGCTGCTACACACATCCGTGTGCAGGTTTTGGGTGGACACGAGGTTTCGACTCGTTTGGATAAACAATTGGGAGCATGAATCCTAGATCATGTGTTAAGATTGTTTACCTGCAAAGAAATTGCCAAACTGTCTTCCAAAGTGGCTGTACCATTTTGCATTTCCATCATCAATGAAAGAGAGTTTCTGATGACCCATATTCATGCCAGCATTGGGTATTATCAAGTTTGTTTTTATTTTGTTTTGTTTGCTTTTAATTTCATCCATTCTTAAAGTAAATGTGTGACATAAGATCCTAGTTTGTCTCCCCCAAAGTTTCTTTTTGTTCCTACTAGTCTGAAATTTTGTAGTTCATGGTCTTTAGTCAGCCAGTAGGTTTCCTTCCATCCTTTCTTCCATTTTTTCTCCTTAGCTCCATCCCTCCCTTCCTGTCTCTTCCCCTCTTTTTCTTCCTTCTTCGGTCTTTGTTTCTCTTTCTTTCACTTTTTATTATGATAATTTTCAAACAAATACAACAGTAAATAGTACAGTAACAGTGGAAACAGTGTCAGACTTTATTTTTCGGGCCTCTAAAATCACTGCAGATGGTCATTGCAGTCATGAAATTAAAAGACTCCTTGGAAGGAAAGTTATAACCAACCTAGATAGCATATTAAAAAGCAGAGACATTACTTTGCCAACAAAGGTCCGTCTAGTCAAGGCTATGGTTTTTCCAGTGGTCATGTATGATTGTGAGAGTTGGGCTGTGAAGAAGGCTGAATGCCAAAGAATTGATGCTTTTGAACTGTGGTGTTGGAGAAGACTCTGGAGAGTCCCTTGGACTGCTAGGAGATCCAACCAATCCATCCTAAAGGAGATCAGTCCTGAGTGTTCATTGGAAGGACTGATGCTGAAGCTGAAACTCCAATACTTTGGCCACCTGATGCGAAGAGTTGACTCATTGGAAAAGACCCTGATGCTGGGAGGGATTGGGGGCAGGAGGAGAAGGGGACAACAGAGGGTGAGATGGCTGGATGGCATCACCAACTCCATGGATAAGTTTGAGTAAACTCCAGGAGTTGGTGATGCACAGGGGGGCCTGGCTGCTGCGATTCATGGGGTCGCAAAGAGTCGGACATGACTGAGCGACTGAACTGAACTAAACTGAACTGAAGCTCTATGAACTCATCACTCAGCTTTATTTTACTATTCTACTATCCCTCAGAGTTTTTGGCAGCACTATCTTACAGCAAATCCCAGACATAGCATTTTATATCATTGCTTTTGTAAATAGCTTTGTAAGTAGCTCTAACTCTAAGAACTTACATAACCATAATTCATGACTGCACTGTAGGAAATTAACAATAACTCCCTACTATCTTATAAGAGAGTCCAGGTCCAATTTTCCCTAATTGTCTTAAAAATTACTTTTCACACTGGTTTATTTAGATCAGGATCCAAACAAGGTCTACACAAGGAATTTAGCTGCTAAATCTCTTAAGCCTCTTTTAATCTGTAACCGTTACTCCTATTCCTCCTTTTGAAAAATGCAGTTGATTTGATGAAGAAACTAAGTAATTTCTCTTACAGAGTTTCTAACAGTCTGAATTTGGCTGACTGAATCTTTGCAATGTTTTAAAAATGTGACACTATCCCTTGAACATCCTGTAAACAGGTAGTGAGATCTAGTGGCTTGATTAGATGTCAGTTTTTGGCAAGAGTGTTTTATAGGTGAGACTGTGTATTTTTTATTTCATCAGATCAGGAAGCATGTAAAGTCTAATTGTTCCTCAATGATCTCTTCCAATCTGAAAACTCATTTCTTTCAGCTCTGAAATATATTTGCGGATTATTTCTTCAAAGATTTCCATAGTTTCTACATCTTCACTCCAGTTATTTGGAATCTGCGGTCCTGGAATGATTTTTTAATTTTACTTTTTTATGTTTGTTTTTACTGATTTATTTGGTTGTGCCAGGTCATAGTTGTAACATGTGAAATCTTACCTGTGGCATGTAGGATCTAGTTCCCTGACCAGGGATTGAACCCGGGCTCCCTGCATTGGGTGCTCAGAGTCTTAGCCACTGGACCACCAGGGAAGTCCCTAATTTTATTGCCTTTTTTTTCTCCCTCTCTTATTTTATTTTTTTTACCTTTATGTGTTTGGGTCTGTTTTTCTGAGTAGTATCTTCCAACCTGTATTTAGTCAGAGCTCTGTGCAAGACACAGGATCAGAAACCAATCTAGGTGTTTTAAGCAGAAAGGAATTTAATATAGGATTGAGGTTGATGAAATCAGGGAGATTTTTGTTTCAGAGTCTCCAAAGCTGTGACTGAGAGGTTACCTTTGCTACTCCTGCTGTTGCGATTGTACCTTCCTGACCACAGGAAGCTGGGAACTGGGTACTGAATCAGGGAGTCTGATTACTGACATTTGGTTCAAAAGTAAAGTTTAAAGACAAGAGGGTTTTTGTTTGGCTTGAATAAGAAGTTGAAATTGTGGGGTAGTCTATGACCTGTCAACTCGCATGAGGACTTTGATGTCCATCCAGCCAGTTTTGGGCTTTCTTTTTAATGGAACAGAAGCTGAACTCCTGACTCAGAGAGTTGTAAGGTGTAATCAGAAACAGATTTCTGATAGCTCTCACTAACTTTGCCAGACCAGAGTAGGCTGTGTCAAGGAGACCAGAGTTCCCCAAACTCACTGAATTGAATTTTGGTCACATAATCACTTTGGCTCTTTATTTACTTCATTCCAGTAAATGAAGTCACTGGAAAGGTAGGCATCTTTATGGAAACAAATATGAATCTGTATTTTGATTTCATGATAACTAGAAATAAGTTTCAAAATGTGTCTAGGTTTTGCAAATTTGTACCTGCTGAAGAAGTGGTGAGGCATTATCACCCTCCAGTACTTGCTTTAACCTTGGAAAGTTCATGGAACTACCCACCTCCAGTCTCTTTCTTCAGAGTGCCAGCTGGGCAAAAAGAACCATTAATTTCTTGGGTGTTTGTCTGTGTATTTTAAGAATGATATTTTGTAGCGTTTAATTTTAAATAAGCAAACACCTGCTGTATTCATTTTAACTCATGTATTTTTATTACCTGGTTATGCATGAATATATTTTCACTTATTTTAGTAAGAAAGCTAAAATATTACAGATAAAAACTAAAGTCTTCTGTGATCCCCACCCCCAATGTCATTTCTCTTCCCCAGGAAGTAGTGAAAAGTCAGAGTGTTCATTGCTCAATTGTGTCTGATTCTTTGCGACCCCATGGACTGTTCCCACAAGGCTCCTCTGTCCATGGAATTCTCTAGTAAGAATACTCAAGTGGGTAGCCATTCCCTTTTCCAGGGGATCTTCTCAAGCCAGGGACTGCAGGTGGATTCTTTATAGTCTGAGCCACCAGGGAAGCCCCAGAAACTAACCAAGTATCAGTTATATAGCAGCATGCATTTGTCAAGGGAGGTGAGGTTTTGCTGCAATAAAAAACATCCTCAAAATCTCAGTGCCTTACCACAACAAAAGTTTCTTTCTTGATCCTTACATGTTCCTCATGTGTTGGCTTCAACTGTATCTCTGGACACAGATTGAGAAAGCAAGAAGGTTATAGTAATCTCAAAGCAGAGGGAAAAGAAACAGTGAGGAACCTCTGCTTGAAAGGCACATGTCATTTTCACCCACATTTCCTTGGTCAAAGCAAATTATATAGCCAAGTCTACTTCAGTGGGGATGTATAATCTTCCATAGAGAAGGGCAGTAAAAATTTTTCTGCAGTTTTATAGAGTACGTAAAACTACAGAAATAGGCATCATTTTATTTTTATTAAAAAAATTTTTTTTGGCCACAGCTTGCAGGATCTTACTTCCTTGGTAGTGAAAGCTCAGAGACCTATCCACTGGATTGCCAGGGAATGCCCAGGTATCATTTTAATACAATTTACTACAACACTGAACTTTACTTTTTTCATGCAAAAATGTCTTAGAAGTCTTTCCATGTTATGAAAATAGACCCGTCTCTCACTTTAAAATATATCTATATATTTATTTATTTACTTGGCTGCACTATGTCTAAGTTGCAGCATGTAGAATCTAGTTCCCTGACCAGGGGTCAAACCTGGTCCCCCTGCATTGCAAGTACGGTGTCTCAGACACTGGATCATGAGGATAGCAGATCCATTTCCTTTTTAGTTGTTTATTTATTTTTTAAGCTTACTTTTTCTTTATTGTTGTATGGGTGCTGAGTCGTGTCCGACTCTTTGCGACCCCATGGACTGCAGCACACCAAGCTTCTCTGTCCTTGGAATTTTTTTAAACAGTTTTATTAACAGGCCATAATATGGATGCAGTATTGTTTAGTTAGCTATTTCCTTATTTGAAGACATTCAAATTGTTTCTAATGTGTTATTACTGCAAACAAAGTGTAGTAAATATCCTTAGACTAGCCCCGTGTGCACATGTGCAAGTGTTTCTCTGGGATGGGTACAGAGAAGTGGAATTGTTCGTGAATAGCTCATGAATAGTTCCAAAGGAACTGCCAATCCTCTCTCTGTATCCTAGTATGGCACACTCATCAGGAGAATTTCAGAGAGTTTGACACAAAGACTATTTATGAAGAATAGTGTAGTATCCCAGAACTGAGAATGGTGAGGCTAGACCTGAAGGAACGAGAGAGCACTGACTAGTCATGTGGAAAGGGAAGGGTGAGACCAGACCAATGCGGCCCCATAGGGAAGGGGAAAAGGCAGTAAATGTCTCAGATCACTCTTTTCCCTCTGGTCCCCTATGGGACTGACCTCAACCAGATAACAGACAGCCAGGGAGTCTGTTTATCTAGCCCATCCTGGACTGCCTTCTGGAACACAGAAGAGGTAGAAAGGATAGAAAGCCAATCTAAAGGAGCAAATAGAAGATACTCATCCATTCTCTTATCCATGGAACAAGAAATGACCTAATTGCTTGCCAATATTATAAGAAAAAATAAGGTACTTAAAAGTGCACATTGAACTTGCATTGCCCTAGTTGTGGTACTGGAGAGGACTCTTGAGAGTCCCTTGTACTGCAAGGAGATTAAACCAGTCAATCCAAAAGGAAATCAACCCAGAATATTCATTGGAAGGACTGATGCTGAAGCCGAAGCTCCAATACTTTGGCCACCTGATGTGGAAAGCCGACTCATTGGAAAAGACCCTGATGCTGTAAAGATTGAGGGCAGGAGGAGAATGGAAAACAGAGGATGAGATAGTTGGATGGCATCACTGACTCAATGGACATGAACTTGAGCAAATTCCAGGAGATAGTGAAGGATACTATTGGTGTGTTGCAGTCTACGGGGTCGCAAAGAGTCAGACACAACTTAGCAACTGAACAACAATTATTAGTGAGGACTTCTGTTTATAATGCAGAGACCCAGACAAGCTAGGTTTAAATAATCTAACCCTAACTGCTACAGCAAGGGTCGCCAACCTCCAGGATCTAATGCTTGGTGAACTGAGGTGGAGCTGATGTAATAATAAGAGAAATGAAGTGCACAATAAATGTAATGTGTTTGAATTGTCTCGAAACCACCCCCACCCCCACCCCGCCCAACAGCCTGTGGAAAAATTATCTTCCCTGATGCCAAAAAGATTATAGACTCATGTGATACAGCATCCAACTATTGACAATTCATAGTGTTTACATTTAATTAGAAGCAAAGAGAGCTTGTTGTTACTGTTTGTAGAAACAATGGGGTTGATTTGGTGGTTTGTACCACCAAGTTTTCTGGGACCTGGGCGACTTTAGTCTTGTTGCTTCATTTTATATTAATTGCTCATTTGGACCAAGATCACCTTATGGGTACAAAATGTCTGTTCCAACTCCTGCCATTGCATCTGCATCCAAACCAGAAGGAAAAAAGAAGCCAGAGGGGAAAAGGTGGAAGTATTGGGTGCAACCCCACTGCCTCTTAATGGTTCTAGAATCTGCTATGTGATTACCTGATTTATATCTTATTGGACAGGACTCAGTTACATGGCCATACTTGGCTATAAGGAAAGTTGAGAAGATTAACATTTATTTGGGAGACTATGTGCCTAGGCACAAGGAAGATGACCTGTAAATGCTATTTTTAAAAGCCCAGGAACTGGACAGATATCCTTCTCTGGAAGGTGAGTGGGTCTCGCTTTCTAGGAGGAGTGTACCTGTCCTCTGACCTCCACAACCCCTGGCCCTTTCCTTGGGGATACTCCTCCTTGTTCAGTATTCTTATGGCTAAATTTTAATAGATATGAGTGTTACTCTTTTGGGGACTGCACAGATACTATGCCCCTGTTTCCTGATAGTTTGGAGACCCTAGAGTTTCTCATTTCTTTGAGGAAGAAATAAAGGTAGAGATGTTTATTAGGGGACATTTAGTGGTCTCTTCCTCAGATGCTCAGAATAATGCCCAGCCCACTTTTTTCTGTGTTTTTAGCACAGGAGTCATCCTATATGGAGGCTAAGTTCTAAAGACAGTTCTTTTCTCTTTTCTTTCTTTTAAAAATATTATTTATTCATTTGTCTTCACTGGGTCTTAGTTGTGGCCCATGGGATCTTTGGCCTTCATTGTGGCATGCGGGATCTTTAGTTGTGTCATGTGGAATCTAGTTCTCTGACTAAGGATCAAACCCAGGCCCCCTTCTTTGAGCTAGTGTAATCTTAGCCATTGGACCATCAGGGAAGTCCCTAAAGACATTTCTTAAAGAAAAATCATACACAGTCAAACTTATTATTGATACATTGTTATCCTGCATGACTTTGTAAATGTGTATCAGTTAGCCAAGACTGCCTAACAAACCACTTTATTTTTTTTTTCAAACCACTTTAAAACTCAGTGATATAAAACAACAGTGATTTACTTTCATGTATGCTGCCGAACTCTGGCTGATCCAGCAGCCAGGCACTCTCTGGCATGGCAGAAGCACAGAGGGCAAGGCCAACCCTGCAAGCACATTTTTAAGCCTCTGCTTGAGCCAGTAACTGCTAACATCCCATTGGGAAAAACAAGTCATGCAGCCAAACCTAAGGTCAGCAAGCAGGTGGAGAACTATACAGGTACATGATCCAGGTCAACATCCCCAACATCAAAATTTCACTCTTCCTCTAGAAGTGGTGTGGGAGAGGAAGTGAAATGTTTTTAAACAATTTAAACTTGCCAGAAAATTGATTTTTAAATAAATCACTCAAATGCCTTAGTCAAGTTGTGGCCCTTGATTGTTCCATTGCTTATTTAAAGAGGTCAAGGAATCTATCACCAACCACTTGCCCAGTTAGTTGAACGTTGCATAACATGAATGATGAAACAGTCAGCACTCGGGAATAGTCATCATTGTTAATGGCATGAAACCCGTAAAATAATATATGTATTATTTCTGTATGAATTGGTCAAAATACATCAGTTATTACAATTGGCAAGGCTTGGGTCACAGGTTCACTGAGTGGATGACAAGCACAACAGTTTTCATTCTCTAAATCCCCCTTCCCCCTACCCGTGACATTGACGTTTGTTACCTACCAGTCGTTCCCCCTCTTTGAACAGCAGTGCAGATGGAAAAGTTACGTGGGTTCTGTAGTGGATACAGTGACATGCTGCCCAGACCCCTCACTCTAGGACTGAAGTACTTGTATTCCCCCAGCTGCTGGAAGCATAGTCTTCCGACAGCTCTCAATTGAATCCTTCTTGAGGATTTGCCCTTGACTGAGGAAAGCAACCTAGTCCAAGTTCTATCCATCCAATGACTGGATGAAGTAGGAGTCCCAAAGGCCAGCCTCCATGCCATCCTAGCTCCACACTTACCCCTTTGCATTAGCTGAGGCCTCTGGCGACTCTAACCCACAACAGGCTCTGAAGTCAGATGGAACTGGGTTCTGAGTTTCATCCCAAATATTCACAAGCTGTGTGGCCTTAGACATGATACAACCACCTTAGCCTCAATTTTTTAATCTCTGAAGGCGAAATAATAGTAGCATATGCCCGTTATAGTTACGGTGAGGATGAAGAGAAATAATACATGTAAGTCACATGGTACCTGGCACATGTTAGATTGTGCTGAAGTGTATTCCGTTTTTACTCAGATCTTTGCCGGGTCTTCCAAAAGCCAGTGTCCGCATACTTCACCAGGGCGGAAATGGATCTGTTGTGCTAAGTTCTTTCCAGCAGATGGCGCCAGTGGGTAAGGCTGCAGTCCTGTCCAGCTCAGTTACAATTCTCACTATTCACAGATTGACATCAGTTTCATAGGGATTATCTCGTTCGAGTCTCTGTCATCAACCATTTCTCAAGGGCTATTTCATCATTTATTCTTTCATCCCTTTCTCAATGCATGCTTACTGAGTCCTTACTCCAGCCAAAGAGCAGCTTTAAATCCCTTCTAAAGCATCCCTTCTTAAGCATTTGATTACAAAATAAAACAAAAGAGGGACTTCCCTGGTTGTCCACTGGTTAAGAATCCACTTTGTAATGCAGGGGATGTGGGTTTGCTCCCTGGAATCTGCATGACACAGCTAGAGAGAAGTCTGTGCATGGAACTAAGACCTAGCGCAGCCATAAATAAATACATAAATAATTTTTTTTTTTAAGAGAAGAAATAAAATTCCAAGACTCTGCTGGCAAGCTGGACTTTTACAGATAAAAAAGACAAGTTTTAGCCACTGATTTTGTTCTGGTCCTGACTTGCTGCCAACTCGTGTTCTTAAAGGAGGCTGCTTTCAGTAAAGCGCTAAAGCCCAAGAAGCTTGATCTGAGTGAAGCTGAGGCAGGAAGATGATTCCTCTGCAGGGGCGGCTAAGGTGGCTCCCCAGAGACCATCCTCCGTCCTTCCCAAGGGCCATCGATTTGAGCGCCCAGCACATGGTTCCTGGACTGGTTAAAATGGCCCAGTTGGAGAAAAAAAAGAAAAAAAAATCTGTGAAGGAGATGATGCTGAAGGCTTGGGGGGAAGAGGAGTCAGTCAGCCTGAATGCAGGAGCTCCTGGGAGAAGCGACTTTGCAGTAGTTCCTTCAGCTGTGCCTGCGGTTAGCCACCATCCCTGGAAGCCAGGAGACCAGGCTGAGGTCCTGGTGGGACAGAGGCGCCCCCTCTCAGCCTTCTCTCACCCACTCCACAGCTGTGGGGGAATGAACTCACCAGAAGGCCACCCCAGCAGTGCAGTTTAGGGGTGCCAAGAAGGGCTTCTTCCACAGATGAAATCCCTCTCTCATCAACCAGGCTCTGGGCCCTAAATGCCACCATTAGTGCTCCACTGTCCCTTAAAGTGAAAATTGTGAGAGTTAAGAGCAGAAGAACAGAACTCCCCTGTATAGGTAGGGGTGTGTGTATGTGAGAAAGAGAGAATGAGATTGTACTGATTTGGAGAAAAGTCTGTAAACGTGCACATCAGCTGTTAACATGGCTTGTCTCGGGCCAGAAGGTGTGGAGTAAGTTAGAAAGATTAATGGAGGATAGCAAAAGAAGATGAATAAGTGAGAAAAAAAATCACATTAAAAAGGATGTTCATGATTGAAAGAATTATTATTATTTTGCATAACAACCAATATGACTTTATTCCGGGAATATAAAGTTGATTTAACATTAGAAAAATGAGGGACTTCCTTGATGGTCCAGTGACTAAGACTCCAAACTCCCAGTGCAAGGGGCCCAGGTTTGATCCCTGGGCAGAGAACTAGATCCTGCATGCCGCTACTAAAAGGTCCTGAGTGATGCAACTAAGATCCAGGGCAGCCAAATAAGTAAAGTAAATTTAAAAATATTAAAAAAGAAAACAGACATTAGAAAATGAACTCATATAATTTACCACTTTAATAGAGTAAGGAGAAGTGTCATACAACCATCTCAGTAGATGCAAAGAAAGCATTTGATAATATAGAACACAAGTTTATGATTTAAAAAAAAAGACCTTCAGAAATTAGCAGTAGAAGGGAACTCCCTTAATGTGATAAAGATTTTCTACAAAGAACACATGGCATATTTAATGGGAAAATATTGAAAACATTTCCACTGAGATCAAAAAAGAAACAAATTCCCAGTATGTCCATTTCTATTTATTAGTGTATTTGAGATCCTAGTCAGTGGAAAAATAAAAGATATGAAAGGAAGAAAGTTGCAAACATGGTTACATATAAGGGAAAAATCCCAAGTCTACCAGTAAGCTATTAGAATTAAAAGTAAATTTAGCAACATCACCATATACAAAGTCAGTGCACAAAAGTCAATTGTATTTTTATTTATCATAAAAATGAAATAAAATTTTAATAACATTCAAAAGAAAAAAATAACATTTACTTGGTATCACAAAACCCCGATAGCTAGGAGTAAGTCTAAAGAAATATGTGCAAGACCTGTAAATTGAAAAGCTTAAAACATCACCAGGAGAAACGAAAGTTCTAAATAAATGGGTATTACTTGTTCACGGGTCAGAAGACTCAATATTGCCAAGGAGTCAGTTCCTTCCAAATGATTCTAGAGATTCAGTGCAATTTTTGTCTTTGAAAAAATAAGGAATATTTATTATTTGTTTCAATTTCTATAAAAGGTTACATCTGTTGCTCATGAGTATAAAGATACGCATGAAAGATACCCACTAAAATATTAACAGTAGCCCTATACCATGATGAGAATTTGAGGGACTTTATATTCTTCCTTGTAATTTTATATATTTAAAAATTTTTATAGAGAGTATTTAATTAGGAAAGTGGATTTAAAAGCAAAACAAAACCAAGAAAACTATTGCAAGCCACAGGGGAAAAGCAATGACAAAAGCTGAGACTTTAATATCAGAGAGGATTCAAATTCCAGCTCCTCCATCCCCTAGCTATGTAACTTAAAGCAAATTGCTTAACCTCTCTGTGCCTCAGTTTCTTTCTCTTTAAAAGCAGGGGTTGAGTAGATAGCTCTTCTTTTTGCCTGCCCAGCCTCTTGCCCCTTGATTTCCTTTTGGCAATCATCCCACCTAACTCCCACCACAATTCGCTTGATTTGTGCAAGACTGGTGAGCCCAGGAACCCACAGGCTCTAGTCTGCTGATGTAGATGAGGGAAGTAGGCCAGATGTGAAGAAGGAACATGGGTGAAAGAAATATTTTACTTTCTTCTTTAATCCACTGTTTAAGAAAGATAAAAACCAATATTGTAAGGCTGATGACAAATGGTTCTGATCTGAGGCTTCAGGGCTGAAACAAGGGCGCAGTGGGGACTGTGGAGAAATGGAGAGACCATGCTCTGTCCAGAGGGGACCCTTGTCATAGGGTGAAGACGTGCACCCATGTTGTTCGATTTCCAAATTGTCAAGAGAAGCAGAAATCTGGATTTTTGTGTGAAATCTCTTGATGCTTCATTTTTGGCAATGAATGCAAAGAAAATTTTTAATTGCAATGCGGGCCCAAATGGTGGAAGCCAAGCAAAGCAAGATTCTGAGTGCCACATCTGAGCCTGAGGGTCCACTGAGAGAGACAGATGGGCGGGGCGTATGGGCAGTTTCGACACAGCTTGATGACTGGAAAGGTGGAAAGACATGGTGTCAGGGGGCAGATAAGAAAAGCCGGGGTGGGGAAGAGGCGGGTCTTTGAGAAGGAGATTGCCCCTGAACTGTGTCCTAGAGGAGATCTCAGCAGGCCAAGAAACTGGGGTGGAGCAGTCCAGGCACAGATAACAGTCCAGGGAAGTTCTGTGCTCAGGAACCCAGCAGATGGGCAGCTCAAGTTCAGATGGGGGTGGGGAGCAAGGGGAGATGAGCCTGGGGAGATGGGCAGGGCCCTATGGAGGGTGGCCTTGACCACATCACGTGTATATGCAACCATTTCTTAATTTTCCCACATTGTAATTCTGCTCTTTTTGATAGAAAACTAGAGGTTGTTTCTATTCCCTGCCATGCAACCATTTCCTGTGATAATTAGCAGTCCTTTCAGCTCTCAAACTTGGCAAAACTCCTCTCTCCTCCCCACACCCAACCGCTCTTGGGCTCACCCTCATGTGTATTTCTTTTTTTTTTTTTTAATTTATTTATTGTTTTAATTGAAGAATAAGTGCTTTATAGAATTTTGTTGTTTTCTGTCAAACCTCAACATGAATCAGCCGTAGGTATACATCTCATGTGTATTTCACTTTCACCCCTGGGGTACCCAAGAAAATACTTTTGACCTTTGTCAGAACACCTTGGACTTGCCAGCATAAAAGAAGCAAAATTTGCACAGGAGGAAATGTTTCAATTCCTTCCAAATGGCTCTCTTTTCCCTTATGTCCAGAGGCAAATGCAGTTTTTTTTTTTTTTAATTAACTTTTTATTTGTGGCTGCGCTGGGTCTTTGTTGCTGCACCTGGTCTTTCTCCAGTTGCAGCAAGTGGGGACTACTCTCTCGTTGCAGTTTGTGGGCTTCACATAGCAGTGGCTTTATTTGTTTCAGAGTGTGGACTCCAGGGCATGAGGGCTTCAGTAACTATGGCACATGGGTTTAGTTGCCCCGAGGCATGTGGAATCTTCCTGCACCAAGAATCGAACCCCTATCCCCTGCACAGGCAGGAGGATTCTTAACCACCAGGCCATCAGTTCAGTTCAGTTCAGTTGCTCAGTCGTGTCTGACTCTTTGCGACCCCATGGACCACCAGAGGAGTCCCCAAATGCAGTTTTGATTTTGAGACCACAGGGGTGGCCCGCAGGGAGGTTCCAAGCCTGTTCTCATACTGGTCTCGTGGCCTGACTCCTCCAATAAGACCAGGCCACACATACCCAACTGGAGTATAAGCATGTATGTTGGATGTTCTCCTTGAACCTGCTCCGTCATGACTCAGGGCCCAAATCTCTTGCACACAGAGCCAGCGTGGACCTGGTGTCAGTGATGGTGTGAAAAGTCCATTTAGCCCACACATGATACATGCCAAAAAATGAAAGAAAGTGAGAGTTGCTCAATCATGTCTGACTCTTTGTGACCCCATGGACTGTTGGAATTCTCCAGGCCAGAATAGTGGAGTGGGTCGCTGTTCCCTTCTCCAGGGGATCTTCCCAATCCAGGGATCAAACCCAGGTCTCCCACATTGCAGGAGGATTCTTTACCAGCTGAGCCACAAGGAAAGCCCAAGAATACTGGAGTGGGCAGCCTATCTCTTCTCCAGAAGATCTTCCCAACCCAGAAATCGAACTGGGGTCTCCTGCATTGCAGGTGGATTCTTTACCAACTGAGCTATCAGGGAAGCCCAATATGTGCCAGGAGCTGTGCCAAACGCTCACCATACATGAGCTCATATAAGCCCATACGAGTCTCCCCCCATATTATAGAAAAGGAAGCTGAAGTCCAGGAAAGTTTAATGATAGCGACTTGTCCAGTGTGATGAAGCTTATACATCTGATCTCAAAGGCTATGCTGTTTGAAATGGAATGAGGTTGATTGCGATGATTCGGGTTTTTGTTTTTTGTTTTCTTAGTGCAACGTATGGGATCTTAGTTCCCTGACCAGGAATTGAATCCACAACCCCTGCCTTGGAAGCACGGAGTCTTAACCACTGGACTGCCAGGGAAGTCCTGTTGATTTATTCTATGTGTCAACTTGACTAAGCTATGGGATGCCCAGATAGTTGGCAAAACATGATTTCTGGCTGTGTCTGTAAGGGTGCCTCTGGAAGAAATTAACATTTGAAGCAGTAGACTGAGTAAAGAGGGTCGTCCACTGTGTGGGTGGGCATCCTCCAATCCATTGAGAGCCTGATTAGTACAAAAATGTGGAGGAAGGGTGAATTCACTCTGTCTCCAGAGCTGGGTGGCGCTAGTGGTAAAGAACCTGCCTGCCAATGCCAGAGACATAAGAGATGCGAGTTCAACCCCTGGGTCAGCAAGATCCCCCTGGAGGAGGGCATGGCAACCCACTCCAGTATTCTTGCCTGGAGAATCCCATGGACAGAGGAGCCTGGCGGGCTACAGTCCATAGGGTTGCAAAGAGTCGGACACAACTAAAGCCACTTAGCACACACACACAGGAGTTCCTCTTCACCAGCCAGACACATATATGCTCCCACCTGCTGCCACTCCTGGCAACATTCCATGTAGAAGAATCTCTGTCAGCCTGGGCCCCAGGAGAGCGGAGCAACCCCCACCCCTGCAATATTCAGTCGACACGTAATATGAGGGAGACCTAAGTCATCTTGTTCTAAGACTTTGAGAATTTGGGGGTTATTTGTTACTGCAGCATAACCAAACATATTCTGACTAATGCAGTTAATATTATATTCTGTCCTGCAACTACAACCAACACTTTGTCCATACTTTAAAATAAACAGATTACAATAAACATAAGCTATTTCTATCCTGGCACATGTGAAAACATCTTTATTTGCCCTCACACTTGGTTATGTTTGCCTGGGAATAGAATTGCATGTTAAAAATCTCTTCAGAACTTTCAACATACTGGGGTATTGGCCTCTGGTTTTTGGATTCTGGTGAGAAATCTGATACTGGGCTGAGTATTTTCCCTTCATAAATGAATACTTTTAAAATCCAGGAGAAACTCAGAATCTTTAAAATGTATTGCATCTGACACAATCTTTTAACCTTTTTCTCATGTTCTCTCTCTTGGTCTTTTCCACCTCTATTTCTTTGTTCTATGTTGGAGGAACTTTCTTCAACTTTAAGTTTCAGCCATCTATTAAAGTTTACATTTAGCAATAATGTACATTTCAGAAATTTTAACAATATTTATATCAGTATAACAAACAGAAAAACCCATGAATCATAAGTGTACAAATAGATGAATTATCACAAAGTGAACACACTCAGATAAGGATACTCAAGTCAAGATATTGATTATTACCAGAAAGTAATTGTCCTCTTGTGCTACCCCCAATCACTACCCACCCCTTCTCCCCAAAGATCACCCATTTTCCTGTTCTAACTCTGTCATTGAGTTCCTCTTGCTTTTTGAAACTTAGTGGAATCATGCAACAAATCATATATCCTCTTGAAGATTTAGTTTCCTCAGCTGTAAATTGGGAGTAAAAATATAACTAAAAGAATATGGCTAATGATAGTGTTTAGGACATGTTTGTTAAATTTTAGAATCTAGGGACTTCCCTGGTGGTCCAGTGGCTAAAACTCCATACTCCCGATTGAGGGGACCGAGGTTCATTTCCTGGTTGGGGAGCTAGATCTCACATGCCACAACTTAAGATCCTGCATGCTGCAATGAAGATCGAAGATTCCGCAGGTTGCAACAAAGACCCAGTACAGCCAAATAAATAAATATTTTTAAAACTCTGTGTTTCATTGTACCTTAAATCACTTGCACAAGTGGTGAACTCATGTCATTAAAAAGAGGTCACATAATCAGTGAACCAGAAAAACTGTACTCCTTGGATCTGGTGTGGGCAAACTAGGAGATGAAAAGCAGAGTAAGAAAGCAGCATTTTCTGTTGACAATGAACAAGAATTCCTCTTGCTTCATATCCTCACTAGCATTTGGTGTGGTCCATGTTCTGGAGTTTGGCCATTCTAAACGGTGTATAGTTTTCTTTTTTTGTGTGTGTGTGTGTGTATAGTTTTAATTTGCTTTTCCCTGATGACATGTGATGTGGGACATGTTTTCTTATGCTTGCTTGCCGTGTATTTGTCTTCTTTGGTAAGGTGTCTGTTTAGATCTTTGACTCAATTTTTAATCAGGTTGCTTGTTTTCTTATTGTTGGGGTTTTAAAGAGTTTTTGTATATTTTTGATAAGTCCTTTATCAGATGTGTCATCTGCAAATATTTTCTCCCAGTCTATAGCTTTCTCATTATCCTCACATTGTCTTTTGCAGGGTAGAAGAATTTTATTTTAATGAAGTCCGGTTTATCAAATTTTATTCTTTTGTGGATCATGCCTTTGGTGTTATATCTAAAAAATTATTATCATGCTCAAGGTTTTCTCCTGTAGAAAGTTCTCTTCTACAGGTTCTCTCCTGTACAAAGTTCTCTTGTAGAAGTTTGGTTTTCATCTAACCTGTGGCTTTTGCCTCGCATCCAACTGGTTTCTAACCGATGCCCTTGGCTCATTATCTTCTGACAGTCATGGCAGTGTTAACATTCTATAACCCTCTCTTCCTTATCTTGCTAAGAAAGCAATTTCAGCCCAGCATTCAAAATCTCCAAGTACTTGTGTTCGTCAGATTACTTCCCCTCTCTTTACAAGTCTTCTTATCAGATCCAATTGAGACTTACACTATGGTAACCAAGATTCATTTGATTCTACACAGGCTTAGGAGCTGGTGTCTTCTCTCAGAGGGGGAATTACATTTACCAAGCTCAGGAGACTGATGTGGAAAATCGGAATGTCAATGTATTCACCGATAACAAGAAATAGAATTGTTAAACAGACTGCAAACTTCTCATCAGTCTGAGCAGCACAGCCTTTCTTGAAGACAGATTTAAGTGAAAAGCAAAATTATCTAAAATAAAGGAAAGAAGATGGCTTGGTGAGCATTCTGCCCCTCAGCTCCATTGACTAAGAGCCTGTTACATGTCAAGCATTGTACTGGACCCAAGGTGGAGAGCAGCCAGTAGGAGAGATAGGACTCTATGTTCACAGCTCCTAGGCTACACAGAGAAGACAGGCCCAGAGCAGATAGTAAAGGCTTCTAGATTAAAAAAAAAAAGACCATACACCTTAGCCTCTGCTTCCTCTCTGAAACTACCAAATAGAAGTACAGGGATTAAAAAAAAATTACAATGCCCCGGGAAGGGAGAATGGATAAATTGGGAGGCTGGGATTGAGATATACACACAATTATATGTTAAACTCATAACTAGTAAGAACTTACTGTCTAGCACAGGGCACCCTACTCAATACTCAATGACCTACACGGGAATAGACTCTAAAAAAGAGTAGATGTATGTATATATATAACTGATTCACTATGCTGTATAGCAGAAAATGACACAACTATGCTTCAATAAAAATGAATTAAAAAAAAAAATACAATGTCCTAAGACAGAGGGCAGCCAGCTATGGTCACACACCAAATCTAGCCTGCTCCCTGTATATGTACAGCTATGTAATCAAAGACTAGTTTCACAGTCTCAAATGGTTGGGGAAAAAAAAATCAAAAGCAGATTAATATTTTATGACACATGAAAATGTTAGGAAATTTGGATTTTAGTGTTCCGAAATAAAGTTTGGTTGCAACTTAGCCGTGTGTTCCAATGCACGTCCCGTGTATCGTTAACGGCTGCTTTTGTGCTACATTGACATAGTTGAGTATTTGCAAAGGAGACCATGTGGTGTTCAAAGCCAAAAATACTTACTGTCTGGCCCTTCACAGAAAAGATTTGCCAACCTGTGCTCTACAGTAGCTATATTCCATAGAACTTTCTGCAGTGACAAGAAATGCCATGTGCTATCTAATACAGTCACTAGCCACTAGCTCCATGTGGCTACTGAGTGTTTGAAATGTGAGTAGTGTGATTAAGGAACTGAAAGTTCATTTTATTTTGTGCTAGTACTAAGTCGCTTCAGTCGTGTCCAACTCTTTGCAATCCTATGGAGCATAGCCAGCATAGCCTGCCAGGCTCCTGTGTCCATGGGACTCTCCAGGCAAGAGTACTGGAGTGGGTTGCTGTTTCCTTCTCCAGGGGATCTTCCTGACCCAGGGATGGAACCTGTGTCTCTTACATCTCCTGCATTGGCAGGCAGGTTCTTTACCACTAGCACCACCTGGAAAGCCCATCAATTCAAACTTAAATAGTTGTGGGAGACCAGAGGCTTCTGTGTTGGATAGTACAGCTGTAGAGAGTAGCAGAAGGGGATCTGAATTGGAAACACCATGTGCAGTGGTTGATGGGGTGGCATCCTGAAAGCAGAGGGATGAAGTGAAAGCTTCCACGTGGAAGACTAAGATGTTCTGCCCAACCTTCTTCCCTCCAGCTTCTTTCCCAATGCAGATTCCAGAATACTGACACAGAGGATACGTGCTTAGTTGCTCAGTCGTGTCTGACTCTTTGCAACCCCATGGACTGTAGCCCACCAGGCTCCTCTGTCCACGGGGATTCTCCAGACAAGAATACTGGAGTTGGTTGCCATGCCCTCCTCCAGGGTATCTTCCCAACCCAAGTATCAAACCCAGGTCTCCTGCATTGCGGGCAGAGTCTTTACCATCTGAGCCACCAGGGAAACCCAAGGACTCGGAGGATAATACTCTCCTAAAGAAAAGATGTAAGAATCTTCTCTGGAGAATTTGATTAGATCAGGAGGAAAACTCTAAAGAGACACACTGGGACATTGGGTGCTTCCTAAGGAATGGGTAGTCTTTCCTTCTCCAAGGGATCTTCCCAACCCAGGGATCAAACCCAGGTTTCCCACATTATAGGCAGATTCTTTACCAGCTGAGCCACAAGGGAAACCCAAGAATACTGGAGTGGGTAGCCTATCCCTTCTCCAGCGGATCTTCCCGACCCAGGAATCGGGCTGGAGTCTCCTGCATTGCAGGTGGATTCTTTACCAACTGAGCTATCAAAGAAGCCCTCCTAAAGGACAGTCACATCAAAGCTCATGGTTAATAATTAGACCTCTTCATGTGCATTCAGTGTCCAATCAATACAGCCTAGGTCCTGTCCAATGTAAGCAGACAGCCAAAGCTCATCATACATTTAAGGAAAGATGCAAATATGAAAGAGATCAAACATTCAGACTTAAGCAAAGACCTGTGGGGGAATATAATCTATGAAAGTTGGAGGCCCATGAAGTTGGGTGAGAAAAATGGTTTTTATTTTCATTAAGTTTAATTGAAACTCAGCATTTCCTTCATTTACGAACATAAGCAACAAACCAGAGTAATATTAACAGTTCCTGTGACTTCACCCTCAGTGGAAAGCAGATATTTTCCTATCACAATGGTCTTGCTGAAGGTATCTCAAAATATTATTTCTGCTCATCATGACTTTGCAATTATCTTAGTTATTAGACACATGGCTAAATCTTCTAATACAGAAGCACATATGTTACTATATGACAGATTTGTTTTTAAAATATTTTGATAACTGTATTTCAAAATAAAAGATTTCATCTGTAATCTTATGTATGGAAGTTTATTAATTTAAAAATATTATATTGAAGGAAATTTCCTGGTGGTTCAGTGGCTAATACTCCATGGTTTCAATGCAAGGGGGTCCAGGTTTGATCCCTGGTCAGGGAACTAGATCCCACATGCTACAACTAAGACATCGAGCAGCCAAATAAATAAATATTAAAATTAAAAAAATAATGTGTAGAGAAGAGGTCCAGGGGCTTCATCAGACTTCAAAGGGATCTATGGCACAAGAAGAATCCCTGTATCTGTGCTCTCTTTAGAGGTGTAAGTGGACAGGGAGTGGAGGCAATAGCCATTAAGTACTAAGTGCCAGATTTTAATCCTCATCACTCAAAGAGTAGGTGTTATTGGTAGTAGTAGTAGTACTTGGAAATGCTCACTTTGTCATTTCAATGAGATGTTTGGAGGGAGAAAAGATGAATCGATATGCTTAATCAGTGCTCTAGACCCAAATTTTAGTTTTATTTTATAAAAATAATACACGCACAACATAAGTGAATTAGAGAAGTAAAAAGGAGACAGCAAAAATCACCTCCAACCTCACTTCCTTTTTGGTGAATGTTGTTCTAGACAGCACCAGGTGCATATATACAAAAATATGCATACACACCCACACAAACTTACACAAAGATAAATATCGGTATAAAGATATATGTGTGCATGTGTCCATGCTCGGTCGTGTCCGACTCTTTGCAACCCCATGGACTGTAGCCCACCAGCCTCAGTCCGTGAGATTACCCAGGCAAGAATACTGGAGTGGGTTGCCATTTCCTATTCCATGGGATCTTCCCGACCCAGGGATCAAATTCCCATTTCGTGTGTCTCCTGCTTTGGCAGGTGGATTCTTACTACTGCACCAGCTGGGAAGTCTTATAAAGATATATACATAGTTTTAAACAAAAATGGGATCAAACTACACATTTATTATTATTATTTTATTTTTATTATTTTAATAAACAATACATTGTGTTTATCTTCCATAGCAATAATAAGAATTGAGGCAAGTTAATTATGTTCACCATACAGCTCAGGAAAGGGAAACTTGGACGAATCAAAGCCTTGTCAATGACCACACCTGATGAGAGAGGAAGAACTCTCTTGGTCATCCTGGAACCGCATGTCTGTGAGAGAGTAAACCCTGTAGTTTAGCTGAACTGAGAAAATTTCATCCTCTCAGCTGCATTTACCTGAAAACGTGTGACTTATGTTACTGGAAATCTTAGCAACTTCAGAGGGTGCTAGCTCGGGTGCAGGTGACCCATATGCTGAATCCCAGCAGAGATCTATTGCTGAAAAACTTCATCTCTACAGTCAGACTGCGCAGGCAGGAATCTGGCGCATCCTGGGCTGCCTTCTTTATTTGGGTTCTGAGTCTTCAGTGAAACAAACGGGAGGAAGAAGTCACTTGTCTCCTTACCCCCGCCCCCCCCCCCATCCAGTGCTGTAACTCACCACTAGGTGTCTCCCTGGCAGCGCGCGCGGTAGTCCGTGGATGGAGGCCACGCCCACAAAGATTGATCTCTTCATCCGCTGTGGCTCCCAGGAAAATGAGGAAGTGAGGAAGATGAGAGAAAGTGGACTTCCTGAGCCTGGTCCCAGGGTTATCCGAGGGATCCCAAAGCTTAGAATGGCTACATCAGAATCACCTAAGGAGCTTGTTGAAAGTAGGGATGCCAAGGTTTTGCTTCCAGATAAGTGGATATCAACCTTGGCTACACATTGGAATCACCAGGGAAGCCTTTAGGAAACAAAGTGTCAGCAAGTGTTATGGACTAAATGTTTGTGTCTTTTCCCAATTCACATGTTGAAACCTTCCCCTCCCACAATATGTGATGGTCTTAGGAGGTGGGGCCTTTGGGAGGTAATTAGGAGTAGATGTGATCATGAGGGTGGAGCCCTCATCAATGGGATTAGTGCCCTTTAGAGTCACAAGAGAGCTTGCTTCCTCTTTCTGCTCTCTGCCATGAGAGGATACAACAGGGAGTAATAACTAGTCTGCAACCTGGAAGAGGACTTCCACCAGAACCTGATTATGCTGGCACCCTGATCTTGGACTTCTAGCCTCCAGAACTGTGAGGAATACATTTCTGTTGTCTATAAGCCACCCAGTTTATAGTATTGATATTTCTGTTATTAGCAGCCCAAGGGCTGCTAAGACAAGACACTCCAAGCTCCTCCATAGAAACACTGAAAAAAGAAGCAGAAACTGTCAGAAACAACTTTGTAAGAATTCTGGAAAGCCATCAGGGCTTACAGCAACCAAGTGAATGCTGAATCAAGAAAAAAAAAAGGCAACTCAAAGATGGCTCAGTGCAAGCGGGGTGTATGGTCTAAGGCTAAGTTGCAGACACCCTGGCTGAGAGTTGGGATGCCACAGTGCAGAGCCCAGCTGCAAAGACTGAGAGGTGTGTTTTGTTGTGTTTGTTTTATGTTCAGTTCCTGATGTTCAAAGAGATCTCTGTCAGGGTGCTAGTTGAACATTAGCTGAAGAACAAACTTCAGTGACTACATATGACATGAAATACAGCCTTTGTAAAATAGTTTGGGACAATCACTATCCAAACAAATGACTGCAGTCTTCATCAATCACAATTAGCAACTCCTGGAGAAGGGGGAGAATCTGATTTCCAGTTACCACATTATGATAGTCAGATGTCCAATCTCGGAAAAAAATTCATGAAACATACAAAGAAACAGGAAAGTATGGTTCAGTCAAAGGAACAAAATTAATTGACAGAAATTGACTCTGAGGAAGCCCTGACATTGGACTGACTAGTCAAAGACTTTGTTTTTTGTTTGTTTGCTTCATGTTTTGGCTTTTTGGGCCACAAGGCACACGGGATCTTAGCTTCCAGTGCATGGGTATGTGTTCAGTCACTTCAGTCCTGTCTGACTCTTTGAGACCCTATTGGCTGTAGCCTGCCAAGCTCCTCTGTCCATGGGGCTCTCCAGGTAAGAATACTGGGGTGGGTTGCCATTTCCTCCACCAGGGTACCTTCCCCACCCAGGGATCGAACCCATGTCTCCTGTGTCTTCTGCAATGCAGGCAGATTCTTTGCCGCTGAGTCACTGGGGAAGCCCCTTAGCTCCCAGACCTGGGATCAAACCTGAACCCTCTGCATTGGAAGGGGAGGTCTTAACCACTGGACCACCAGGGAAGTCCCCAGTCAAAGACTTTAAACCAACTGTCTTAAAAATGCTCGGAGGACTGAAGGAAACCATGGACAATAATACTTTAAAGAACTAAAAAAAAAAGTATGAACAAAATATGAGTATCAATATTCTATCAAAAGAGATAGATGTGATTAAAAGAAACTAAATAGAAATTCTGGAGCTGAAAAGTATAATAAGTGAAAGAAAGAATCTGATGCCCAGGGCTCACCCTAGTCTGCATGCACGCTCAGTTGCTTCAGTCATGTCCGACTCTTTGAGAAGCTATGGCTGCTTCTGTCCATGGCTCTTCTTCCAGGCTCTTCTGTCCATGGGATTCACCAGTCAAGAATACTGGAGGGGCTTCCCTGGTGGGCCAGTGGCTAAGACTCTGCGTTTGCCGTCCGTGGGGCCCAGGTTTGATCCCTGGTCAGGGAACACCATCCCACATGCTGCAACTAAGACCCAGTGCAGCCAAATAAAATAAATAAAATATATTAAAAAAAAAAAAAAGAATACTGGAGTGGGTTGTCATGTCCTCCTCCAGGGGATTGTCCCAACCCAGGGACTGAACCTGGGTATCCTTCATTGCAGGCAGATTCTTTACTGCTGAGCCACCAGGGAAACACCCCAGCCTAGATAGGTAGTGTTAGCTGCTCAGTCTTGTCTGACTCTTTGCAACCCTATGGACTGTAGCCCATCAGGCTCCTCTGTCCATGGAATTCTCCAGGCAAGAATACTGGCTTGGGTAGACATTCATTTCTCCAGGGGATTATCCCAACCCAGGGATCGAACCCAGGTCTCCCTCAGTGCAGACAGATTCTTTACCGTCTGAATCACCAGGGAACCCCAGTCTAGCAGTGTCCAGATCTCTGGGGTTGGGACTCTAGTGTACTTTCCAAAGCTGCTTAGACTGTGAACCACTGTCACAGAGATTCTGTTTTAGGAGGTCCAGGGTTGGGAATCTCAATCTTGGAGGTACATTAGCATCATCTGAAGAGCTTTAAAAATACTGATGGCCAGCCCACTCCCCCAAATCTCTGAGGGTAGGCACCAAGGACTGGCATTGTGAACAAACTTTTCTTACAATTCTGATTACTGCTAATGTGTAGAAACCATGAAAAATTCCATGTTATCTAATCTTCATCTCTATGAAAGCTTTGTGTTCAACTGAAATATCAAAAGCCCCAATATCTAAAATTTAAGTTAATAGCATTTGTTTATTCCTTTTCTTCTGGCTTCACTGCAAAGATTTCAGTTTTCTGATCAGGGATTGAACTCAGGCTATAGCAAAAATAGTGCCAAATCCTAACCCCTGGACCACCAGGGAGCTCCCAACGCTTGTTTATTCTAAAGTCCTTTGATGAGGCAATGAGATTAGCATCATTCATTTACTCATGTATTTACTTATATAAATTCATCGAGGGGACTTCCTTGGTGGTCCAGTGGCTAAGACTCTGAGCTCCCAATGCAGGGGGCCTATGTTCGATCCCTGGTAGGGGAACTAGATCTCGAATGCCACAAGTAAGACCAGGAACAGCCAGATAAGTAAATATTTTTTAAAAAAATGTATTGAGGGCCCCTCTGTGTGCCAAGGAAGGCAGCAGTTCACAAAATAGCCAGCCCCTACTATCGTCAAGCATTCATCCTAGCACAGAAGCCATAAATGAACAAAAAAATGATATGTGTGTCAAGCAATAAGAGAATTAAAGTGAGACAAAGAGGATAGAGGGGGATGAGAGCAGCTATTTTGGATAGAGTGGTCACAGTGTCCCTGAGTGGCTGACATTTGAGAAGTCGCCTGGAAGAAATGAGGGAGTGAGTTTGGTGCTGGAGAATGTCTGGGGAAGAGCTATCTGTTGAACAGAAATCTTTGAAATCTTGGTTTAAGATTAATACTCACAACCTCCCATCAGCCAGTTTCTTTCTTTCTTTTGTCTTGGGTGCCCTTGATTTCAGGGCTTCTTCCCTCCAGGCCCGTAGAGAATATATTTGTGCTGTTTCAAGCGCTAAGTTTGTATTAATTTGTCACAGCAATGATAGGAAACTGACAGAGTTCTCAATAAATGTTAGCTCTTGTCGTTAGGTATGACCATCAGGACGAGTAGTTAGTGTCCTCAACAAACCCCAACCACAATGATAATAACAAAGACTGGGGTCTTCTCTGGTGGCCCAGTGGTAAAGAATCCGCCTGCCAATGTAACAGACACAGGTTCGATCCCTGGTCCAGGAGGATTCCACAGGCAACTAAGCCCCTGGGCCGCAACTAGCGAGCCTATGCTCTAGAGCCTGAGCTCTAGAGCCGGGAGCAGCTCCTGAAGCCCTTTTCCCCTAGAGCCCGTGCTCTGCAACAAGAGATGCCGACTCAGTGAGAAGCCTGCACACCACAACTAGAGAGGAGCCCTCTTGCTACAACTGGAGAAAAGCCTGTCCAGTGATAAAGGCTCAGCACAGCCAAAATAAATAAACAAAAAACACAACGACAACAACAAACAACAGCAACACAGACGAATTCACCGGAAGGGGCACACTGGGATGTTTCTTCCACTTCTAACTTTTGGCGTCCTAGGCGTCTGAAAGCACTTTGTCTGCAGTTTTGTTTTATTTGGGGGGCTTTGTGTGTTGCTGTCGTTGTTGTCTCTGGCTGCACAGCACAGGATGTGGGATCTTAATTCCTGGACCAGGGATCAAACATGTGCCCCCTGCATTGGAACCACAGAATCTTAACCACTGGACTGCCAGAAAAGTCCCCAGAAGTAAAATTCCAAACTAGCTTCCACTACTTAGGCCTAATTTCACACTTTGGGAAAAGTTAATAATTGTATAACAGGAAGAAGTAGTGGTGAAATAGAACACACTCCAGGTTGGACATCAGAAAAGCTGGGTCCCAGTCCTTACCCTGTCTCTTTCTGGCTGTGTGACTTAGGTTATCTTGCTTCCCCTCTCTGGGCTTCATATTCACTGTTTAGAAAATGAGAAAATTAAATCAAAACTAATTGCCATTTTGTTGAATATCTACAACGGACAGTTTATACATATAGTCTGGTTCAAGGACGAGATATCATTCCCATTTTCTATAATTGAGAAAATTGAGAGGCCCAGAGAGGTTAGGTGATTTGCCTGAAGTCACAGAGTAAATACCTGGCAGAGCTGAGATTTTAAAAATTTTTTGCACATTTCAGAGTCCAAGGCCATCTTTATTATTTTTATTTTATTTCTTTTTATCTTTTGGCCAGGCCACGTGACATGTGAGATCTTAGTTCCCGACCAGGGTTCAAACCCATGCCCCCTGAATTGGCAGTGTGGAGTTTTAACCACTGGCCCACCAAGGAAGACCCCAAGGCTTTCTTGAAAAGACATATTGATGCTGCTTCCAGTTTTCTCTGTAGGTCATAATGTGGATGATTCGAGGGGCTGTGACCAGCCCTCAGGCCATTCTCCATCCTCTCTAACTTTCCACATCAGGGCTCTGGAAACTGATTCATCGCTTGCTTTTCTCAGGAACTCTGACTCAACCCCTCGGAGGCTTCTCTCACAATGATCCATTCCCCATCTCATTTTCTTCGACAGACACTACTAACTGCTTAACCAATATCTAATCTTCTCTTTTTACTTAGTAACAGAACCCCAACTTGGCTTGAATAAAATGTGCCCAGTGAAAAATACCTCCCCATACACCCTTGCAGCTAGGGGTGATCTTCTCACCCAGGTCTGACTGACAAGATGCGAGTAGAGATTTGGGTAGAACTTCCTGGGAATCTATTGTCTTCCTCATAAGAAAGGGTGGAGGAATTGAGCAGGCACATATTTTTTCCTCCTTGCTTTAACTTTCATTTCTGCCAGGAATATAGGTGAGATTTTTGGAAGTGAAGCTGTCACCTTGTGACTGTGAGGGTGAGATCCACCTGCTGAGGGTAATAGAGCAGGAAGATAGAAGGAGCTTCGGTCCCTAATGGTTTCTTTGAGCTTCTGTACCAGCCTGAACCCCCTGCCTTTTTGTTTGAAAAAGAAAGTTATTTGGGCAGATTTCTGTTGCATGCAACTCTGTGCAATTCTAACTGACAAGTTCTCCAAGAAAAGTCTCTCTTCTACCCTGGAGCCCTGACATGTGGCCTTAATCAGCATCTGTGGTGACCCAAAAATAGACCTGGGGGGAGGAGGGGTTGGCCATGGATGTGATTCTGAACTTGCTGAGTCATCACCTGTTCCATCCATGCTCTGGAGAAGAGTGCTGTTAATGACACTCTCCCTGGCCAGTCCAGCACAGAAGACGTCTGTGTGTTCTCAGGGAAGCTCAAATATAGCTCGGGCTCCTCCACGGCTTTTGCTGAGTGTGCAACATCTTCATGTCTGGCAGCCTCACTGAAAAATGGGGAAGCTTCTCCTGGGAGGTTAGGGTCTGCAAAGATGCTAAATCCAGGGGATGCTGCCAGAGTCTGGCTCAAGGAAACAAGATCTCTATTTGTTCTGCCTCCTAGTTAGCAGGTGATGAAACTAGCTTGAGGTCCAGAGGGTAGAGGGACCATGTGTTATGTTATTTGACTGCATGAAACTACCTGGACTCTATAACTGGGAAAAAAAATAACTTGGGGGATGAATATAAGATGGATCACAGAACTGCACATGAGACTGAAAATCCAACTTGGACACAAAGGCAAACAGAGTTCCGGGGGTCTGGGTGGCAGAAACAAGCATTGGGGTGACAGCTTGGGTCATGAGCTCATTCCATGGCTAAAGGAGGGCTGGACACCTTGACTGACAGTCTTTCTAAAGCTTATTGGGAAGAATATACTTTTAAAAATTTTATTTTATTGAAGTATAGTTGATTTACAATGCTATGTTAATTTCTACTGTACAGCAAAGTCATTCAGTTATATGTGTGTGTGTGTACACATATATACATTCTTTTTCATGTCCTTTTCCATTATGGTTTATCACAGGATAATATACAGTGATATAGTTCCCTGTGCTATACAGTAGGACCTTGTTGTTTATTCATTCTATATGTAATAGTTTGCATCTGCTAGTCCCAAACTCCCAATCCATCCCTCTCCCATCTTCCTCCTCCTTGGCAACCACAAGTTTGTTGTCTATGCATGTGAGTCTGTTTCTGTTTCACAAATGAGTTCATTTGTGTCATATTTTAGATTCCACATAAAACTGAGAGCAAATGGTACTTGTCTTTCTCTTTCTGACTTTATTTAGTGTGATAATCTCTGTGTTCATCCATGTCACTGCAAATGGCATGATTTCATTCTTTTTCATGGCTCCATTGTATATATGTAGGGAAGAATGATTTTCCTGAAGCATCCTGAGGGTTCAAGTACCAGAAGATTGGCAAGAGATAGTTGGGTGGTAAAAACAAAAAAAAAGTCCCCTGCAGATAGTATAGGATCAGTCAATATCAAGGGTTTGGGGAGCTGGCTGACCTAAGTTAAAATCTTAGCTTTTCCCTTTACTATCTATCTTTGGTTAAGTCAGTTAACCTCTTTAAGCATCAGTTTTCTCATCTGTGCGTGATGGGAGTAAGACATGTTTGAACCCAGCAGGAAGTAAACTCTTGATGGCAGAGATTTTTGTTTTGCCCCCACTGTTATATCCCCAGCATCCAGACTAGTGCATGAGTATTTTTGGGGGGAGGCCACAAGTCATGCGGGATCTTAGTTCACAGATCAGGGATCGAACCTGTTCGCCTTGCAATGGAAGCTCAGAGTCCTAACCACTGGACCACCAGGAAATTCCCTACTGCACAGTTTGTAACTGATGCTAATGCATATTTATAGGATGAGTGAATGAACTTTACATTTGTCCCAAAATAGTTGTTAGTAAGATATTTTACTGGAAATATAATGCGATAGAGGTACTTGGAGTGGAAAATGAGCAGCCCCTCCTGCCTCATCACCTCACTCAGGCAGCCACTGAGATGGATACAAAGATGTCCACTCTGTAGGCTCTTCCCTTGAGACGCTCCGCACCAGCATGCTGACCTGCGTCCTCGAATCACAGTCATCAGCCTTCATCCTCACAAGCAAGGCTCTTCTGCTGAAAACAACAGGGCGTGTCAAGGGCAGGATGGATCTGGCCCAGCGATCTCCAGGGCTCCGGTATAATGTTGGCGTGTACTTCTTGGCTTCTAGGTCTGACGGGTTAAGACGTCTGAAGTCACCACGACCCCACACTTCACAGTGAACTGTGGCATACAATGGCAAATAGAATAAATTACAGCCCTGCAGAACATGTGCCTTGTTTTAAAGAGCACACACGGTGGGACTTCCCTGGTGAACTGACGTCAACTCTCTCAGTCCTGTTTTCATCCAAAGCTTGACGAGCTACTAAGCTGGTTCCTACCCCAGGAGCATGGCAGAAATACAAAGCACAAAAAAGAGAGGCAAACCTGGAAGAAATTGGGATTTTGGTATCTTTGTGTGCGTGCGTGCTAAGTCACGTCTGACTCTTTGTGACCCTCTGGACCATAGCCTGCCAGGCTCCTCTCTGTCCGTGGGATTTTCTAGGCAAGAATACTGGAGGGTTGCCATGCCCTCCTCCAGGGGATCTTCCCAACCCAGGGATCAAACCCTTGTCTCCTGTGGCTCCTGCATTGCAGACGGATTCCTTACTGCTGGGCCACAGGGGAAGCCCTTAGGTATCTTTAGTCCCTCCAATAACCAGGACCTTTGCCATGTTCCTCACTACCCTCAGAAGCATGACCATCACCATACCCCTGATGACCACTACCGCCACCATTTTCCACGACTGGTACTCCACCAATATTATCACCATCACCACCGTGCCACAATTACCATCAATACCACCACCACCAACCCAACCAAGCCCAACACTCAGCAAAACCATATTCTCCATTTCCAGCATCTCCATCTCCCTCATCTTCACTGTAAAAATTGTCATCAGCATTGTTATCACTACATAATACATGATACTGGGGTCCCATCCGGGGGGTTTTACCAGGTTGGTACACTCATCCCCCAGCTGCTGGGACAGTTGCTTGCTCACAGGTTACAGCTACTCCCTTCTCCTGAGAATTCCCCCTCAGTCAATGGAACTTCTGTGCCAGGAAATGCCCAGAAAGTTACACCCCTGAAGGCAGCGTGCACCCAATGACTGATTGGCATGTACAAGTGCCCTGCCCTCTTGCCTCAAGCTGGGACAAATCTGTGGTGGTACAGAGCTTCCTCAACTTATGGTGGGGATATGGCCCAAGAAACTCATCATAAGCTGAAAACATTGTAAGCTGAAAATGCATTTAGTACACCTAAACTGCTGGACATTCTAGCTTAGTTAAGTGTGCTCAGAACACTTATATTAACCTACAGTTGGGTAAAATAATCTAACATGAATACTACTTTATAGTAAAGTACTGAATGTCTTTATGGAACACTGTACTGAAAGCACACAGAATGGTTGTCTGAGTACAGAGTGGTTGTACGTGTATTGGTTTTTCACCCTTGTGATCACATGGGTGACTGGGAGCTGCGGTTTGCCACCACTGCCCAGCGTCACAAGTGTCTTGTACCACGTATTGCTAGCCTGGGAAAAGATCAAAATTTAAAGTACAGTTTCTACTGAATGAATATCACTTTTGCACCACCATCAAGTTGAAACATCCTAAGTCCTACCATCGTAAGTCATGGCTGACCGTATACGTGCCCCCAAAGCTCTCTATGGGATCAGCCTAGAGAGGCTAGACTTCAGATGAGCCCACATTTTTAGCCTAGCTTTCTCCATCCTCCCATCTGCTTCCTTCATCTCCTGGTAGAATTCACCTAAGTCCCTTGATCAATTGTACAAGAATCCCAGAGACTTCCCTGGTGGTCCAGTGGTTAAAAGTCCGCCTTCCAATGCAGAGGACACAGGTTCAAGCCCTGGTCAGGGAACTAAAGGTCCCCCGTGCCATGGGGTGACTGAGCCCACACACCATAACTGCTGAGCCCTCTGGAGCCCATGCTCTGCAACAAAAGAAGTCCCTGCTTACCACAACTAGAGAAAGCGTGCACGCTGCCACAAAGACCCAGCACAGCCAAAAATAAAATTAACTAATTAAAAAAAAAGAGAATGCCATTTCAGACTTTACTTTGAGAAACCCAATGCAAGGCACACTATTACCACTTTCATGACTGTCCCAGTGGACACATTTTGGACTGCCTTCCCTGCCCACACCCCTCTTGGAGGGAATTCTGCCTGCACAGAGGGCTTTGCTGGAGCTGGCCAGCTCGAGCTCATGAAAGTCAGTCACCCACATTCTTCCCAACTCTGTGTTCAGAGACATCACACGGATATCTTGAAATCAGCCATGGTGGGAGAACTTGCACTGTGGAAACTGGCAGAAACATTTTCCTGTTTTCATTTGTGTGCTCTGGAATGCTGGTTGTTAAATATTTACCAGCATACCACCCGACATAGGTTGCCCATACAATTCCAAACAATTCCAAACCTTGGTTGGAAAAGATCAAAATTCAAAGTACAGTTTCTATTGAATGAATATCACTTTTGCACCACCGTCAAGTTGAAAATCCTAAGTTGTAACTTAAGGAGCTGAGAGAGACTCCTGCCCCTGGAGAAACTTATCCGTAAGCTACCAGTGACATATGAATTATGTGGCCTGGGGAGAAAAAATGGCTTAGGCCAACAGATGTCTCGTGGAACTGGGAAATCAATAAATTACGGTCAGTTGGCAAGTAGAGTTGAATAAAAATAATCATCATAGCTACTTGCAAGCTAAGCAAAAGTTGTGATGCACTGAGCACTTTGCACGCATTATCTTGTGTAATTCTCGTAACATCCAATGCAGGATATGACCATCCCCTTTCTGCAGGTGGTGCAAGTTCAAGGAAGTGAAGCCCTTGCCCAAGACCACACAGTTTGGTGGAGGAAGTAAGATTCAGTTCAATCCACTGTCTTTCTGCCTCCAGAATCTGTATTCATAATCACCTATGAATCAGTGCTAGGGGCTTAGACAGGCAAAAAACACAGACATGGTGATGTTACGAGGGAGTAAAAACTAGAGTAAGTAGAATGCATTCATCAGGATGCTTTGTTTTCAAGTTATAGAAACCAGTCTTGAACTAAATTCAATGAAAGAGTTCTTCACTGGCTCAAATCCATCCCTAAGATGAGTGCTACTGGGGCTCTTAAGGCTGACTCAAAGAAGAGTCTGGAATCCAAAATGAAGCAATTTCTCTCTTCCTCTCTCTCTCTCTCTCTGTCCCTCTGTCTCCTCTTTCCCCCCATATCTTTCTTTGTTTCTGTCTGCATTCTAGCATCCTACAAGGAGGGGCTAAGCGAACACTGTCCCAGCCATCCCGGGCCCCCAGCCCCATCTGATTGCAGATGGTACTTGTTCAAGGCATCCAGAAGGTCATGGGATCAGGAACCAGGGGATACACGCCCAAGAGATTCTCTGATCAATGAGGACACAGTTCATTAAGACTATGAGGAATCTTATGGATAGGGGACAGTTACCAAAGTTCATCATCTTTCCCCACAACTGGAATTTTCACCCACAGTTCTTCCTGGGCAGCATGTGCTGTGAGGTCTGATGTCACAGAGTCCTAGGTTCAGAGTGGCAATCCCATGCACACCCAGAGCACTATCTGAGTGACATGTGATGGTTAACTGACTTTGGGTAAGTCACTTCCCTTCTCTGAGTCTCAGTGTCCCCATCTCTAAAATGAAGGTGACCACTGTACTTAGCTAGAAGACTTGAGAAGATTCAATGAATGAGGTGAAGCACCAGGAACACAGATGGGGCTTAGTCAATGTTCATTTCCATCCTCACTTGCTTTTCCAGTGGAATCAGCTCTCTTCTGTCCTGTCATTTTCAGTTGGGCTAGTGGAGTGGCCTCTATCCTTACCCAGGACTGTAGGGTAAAGGGAAATATATTAAAAATATCTAGATGAGGCCCTAATTCTTTGCTAGCAGTTACATAAATTCTAAAGTCATCTCCATCTTTCTCTGTCCTGGCTAGCCTCCAGAGCAATTAAACATTGATGTTGTAGCTATACTTATCTCCTTTTCCCTCTTCCAGCCTAGGACATCAATTCCTTATCAAATGAAAAATTTAACCCTCACATTTGTGGACATCTTCGGTTTCTGAAGCACTTTCAGATTCACGGTTTTCACATACTTATTATAGGAATTAAAGCAAATGGAAAAGTACAAGGAAGAAAGTTGAAAGAAATCAAGAGATCAAGGTCAACATCACCAATGATGCGTCATATTGTGATCATGTATCGCTGATAGGATGTCATGAGAAAAACATGTAACTTCCGTGGTCTTCTTCCCTCAAATCCACAATTTCAGTCTAATCATGAGAAAACATCAGACAAGCCAAAATTAAGGGATGTTCTACCAAATGTCTGATCACCCTAATAGCAGAAAGCAAAGAGGAACTAAAGAACCTCTTGTTGAGGGTGAAAGAGAAGAGTGAAAAAGCTGGCTTGAAACTCAGCATTCCAAAAACTAAGATCATGGCATTCAATCCCACCACTTCATGGCAAACAGAAAAGGAAAAAGTGGAAGCAGTGGCAGATTTTATTTTCTTGGACTCCAAAATCACTGCAGACAGTGACTGCAGCCATGAAAATAAAAGATGCTTGCTCCTTGAAGGGAAAGCTCTGACAAAGCTAGACGATGTATTAAAAAACAGAGACATCACTTTGCCAACAAAGGTCCATATAGTCAAAGCGATGGTGTTTCCAGTAGTCATGTACGAATGTAAGAGTTGGACCATAAAGAAGGCTGAGTGCCAAAGAATTGAAGCTTTTGAATTGTGGTGCTGGAGTAGACTCAAGAGTCCCTTGGACTGCCAGTCAATCCTAAAAGAAATTAACCTTGAATATTCGTTAGAAGGACTGATGCTGAAGCTGAAGCTCCAATACTTTGGCCACCTGATGCAAAGAACTGACTCACTGGAAAAGACCCTGATGCTGGGAAAGATCGAAGGCGAAAGGAGAAGGGGGCAGCAGAGGATGAGATAGTTAGATAGCATCACCGACTCAATGGACATGAATTTGAGCAAATTCTGGGAGATAGTGGAGGACAGAGGAATCTGGTATGCTGCAGTCCATCGGGTTGCAAAGAATTGAACACGACTTAGCAATTAAATGACAACAACAAAATGCTTAGAAAGTGTCAAGGCTGTGAAAGACAAGGAAAGACTGAGAAACTTTCAAAGGCCACTGGAGATAAAGAAGACATGGCATCTAAATGCAACATGGTTTGAAAACTGGGATCAAAAAAGGACATCAGTAGAAAAATCTGAATTAAGTCTTTAGTGTAGCTAATAGTATCATAGGGCTTCCCTTGTAGCTCTGTGGTAGAGAATCTGCCTGCCAATGCAGGAGGGGCCAGTTAGAGCCCTGGGTTGAGAAGATCTCCTGGAGAAGGAAATGGCAACCCATTCCAGTAATCTTGCCTAGGAAATCTCATGGATGGAGGAGCCTGGCAGGCTACAGTCCACGGGGTGACAAAGGAGTCAGACACGACTTAACTATTAAACAACAACAATAGTACCATATCGATTACCAAGTTAATTTCTTCTTGTAAAAATATTTACTTATTTAGCTGCACCAGGTCTTTAGCTGCGGCATGAGGGATTTTCACTGTGACTCACAGCTCTCCAGCTGTGGGCCTCAGGCTCAGAAGCTGTGGTGTGAGGGCCTAGTCGCTCCTTAGGACCTGGGATACCAGTTCCCGAACCAGGGATCACACCCACATCCGCTGCATTGCAAGGTGATTCCCAACCACTGGACCACTAGGGAAGTCCCCCAAGTTAATGTCTTAATTTTGATAAATGTACATGCTTATCTAAGATGTGAACATTAAAGGAAGCTGGGTGAAGAGCAAATGGAAAAATACTTTCTGTACTCTGCAACTCTGCCCTAAATCTACAATCATTTTCAAATTAAAGGTTAAAAAAAATTATGAAATTTGCATAATTCAAATGAGATGAACATCATGTCATATACTGTTCAATGCATGTATGGAGATAGATCATCAGAAACAATTGTTTAAAAATTGTTTCACATAATACTCTTCTTAAATTTTGAAAGATGTCTTATTTTACTTGGATGTAACAGTAAAGATGAAATAATTTCTGAACTTTAGATAGCTATTTTTCTACATCAGAAGAGATATTAGTTCCTCAAAGAAGCCTCTGGAAAACATCAAGACATTGCAACCATCATCATTTTCAGCCATATATTTCAATTTTAGATGGTGACTACCTGCAGTGAAACATTGGCACTGTTACACTTTCCCTCAAATGTCCTGTTTTGTATTAGTTATTATTTTTATATTGTTGGGCAAATCAGTTAAAGATTGCCTTTAGTAATGAAACCTGAGCAGAAAATCTGAGCAGACAGCAGCTTAAATAAACAAACAATGAAGAGTCAGGCAGTTGCTGTTACTGGTTCAGTGCCTCAAGGATGTCAGGACTGAGTTCTCTGCAAGTCTTCTGGGATTTTCCTCATGATTGCAAAGCAGCTATTGTAGCTCCAGCCATCACAATTTTCTTTTACTAAGGACGGAGAGAAGACTCCTTCAAGAAAGGAAAACTTTCTACAATTTCCTCATCTATACCTCATCAGCCATCACTGTGTTACATGCCACCCCTACCTACAGCAAAGGCTAGGAAATATTGAGTTTTATTTACTAGGAATATGTGATGGCCCCAGTAAAATTAGTATTTCTTAGTAAGGAAGAAAGGAAGAGATGCTAATTCTCAATTATTTTTTCTTATTCTATATTTAAGCATATTATTTACACTATTAAATAATTATGATTTTATAAGCCAAAGCTTCTTTATATCCGAATTCTTTATTTTGATTCATCTCTTGGTTGGCAGGATTTCATTGCCACAGGTGATCTCATGAAGGCCCCACAGAAACCTGCCTTGCAGTACCCTAATTTCTTTACTGGCCTGGAATCTAAACGGAAAGAAAGAGTCACAGTGGTCCATACCTGGCCCCCTTATCTAGGCAGAATCTGTCCCTTTGAAACGGAGTGATAACTTACTGCTGCCAGAAAGACTTTTGATTGACAACCAGTGGGCTCCCTGGAGGCCTGATGTCATCGCCAGCGAACAACAAGGCATCTAACTGGCAGCGCAATGATGAGCTGTTGCTGTGACTGGTATGGGGGCAAGAGTGCAGTACCCATCCATCAAGATTTTAAAGCTGGGGGGTCTATACCACCCTGAACGCACCCGATCTCATCTGATTTTAAAGCTGATGGGACTTGTCTTAAGGGTATTTCTTCTCGTCCATCCCTGGCTCTTCAGGGCTTGTCCCCCAGCTCTACCCATCAAGCCAGGCTGGGTGCTGGGCTTCTCTCTTCTGTTCTGTCTTTGGAAGTTGGGCATCCTGCCTGCAAGACCAGACTCAGGAGGGTGCCCAGGACTGGAAACCCTTGAAGAGTTCTGTCCACTCCAAGAATCCCAGGTCTGAACCTCAAATGGTTTTCATATGCATGTCCTTTCCCCCTGCTCCTCTCCAAGGATAAACTGGGTATTATTTTTTTTCTGGTTATAAATGTAATACAGGTTTATTATTTTTTAAAAGAAGAAAGGAAAAAAAGAATAGTATAAAGAATAAAATGAGGGAATTCCCTGGTGGACTAGTGGTTAGGACTCTGTGCTTCCACGGCTAAGGGAGCAGGTTCAAAGCCTGGTCAGGGAACTAAGATCCCACAAGCTGTGTGTGTGGCAAGGCCAAAGAAATTTTTAAAAAGAGAATAAAAGGAAAATTAGCAACAATCACTACTAACATTTTTCTGTTCTTTCCCTCCAGGATTTTTTCTATGCATTTATGCGTTGTTCTTTCTTTTTAGTGAGATAGGATGTATAAACTTTCATAAAGCACACGGTTTAACTATACACTGAATTTTTATGCATAAATACGCCAAGTTGACCACAATGCAGTTCAAATTCTAAAACATCCCCAGTGCTCTAAGCATGCTTCCCAACTGATAATCCCCCTCAAATCTTGATCACCATAGACTAGTCTTTCCTATTTTTGAACTTCATAAAAATGAAATGGATCTTAAAAATGAAAATGGGACATAACTGTTTTACCTCTTTTTTTCACTTAGTACATGCCATTTCTATTTGCCCATGTTCTCATTTTCTCACAACTTATTTTTAATGGCTAAGTATTTTATCATATGATTCTACATGATTTATGTAAGTATCCCCCAATTCCTTCACAATAAAATGATTTCTGAATTTTTGCTATTTTAAAAGAGTATCAGGCAGAGCATCATTTTTGTACATAGTTTTTCAGAGGATGTATAGCAAGGTGGTTCAGAGCATGGTTTTCGGAGTTAGAGATCAGGGTCCATTCCCCAATCTATCATTTACCAGTTGCTTGAACTTGAACAACTTACTACACCTCTTTGAGCCTCAGTTTTCCCACCTGAAAAATAGACACAATAATACTCATCATGTGTTGCTGTAAAGGCTAAGTGAGTAAAGTGTCAAGTTCTTAGCATATTGTCTGGCACAGAGCGAGCACCAAGTAAATGCTAAACTGCTATTATTCATCCTGTGTTCGTTTCTAATTATTTCCGTAGGAAAAATTCCTAGAAGTGCTGGATCAAAAAACATGCTTGTCTGTAGGTTTTGAGTCCAGTCTGCCAAATTGCCCTCCAGATAAGCTGTGCCAATTCACAGAACTACCAGCTGTGTGTGAGAGTGCCCTTTCCCTGGTCTCTCAACGATGAGTATCATCATTAAAAAAGAAAGTAAGAAAAAACAAGAAGCAAGAGGAAGGAAAAATAAGAAGGAAACCTTGCTAATCAGATAGGGGGGAAAATCCCTTATTTTTGTTTTGCTTTCTAGTGAAGTTGAAAAAAAATTTTTTGTATTAGCCATTTGTTTTTCTTCATTTGGAAATTTGCCTGGTCAGGTCTTTTGCCTTTTTTTTTTTCCTGCTGGGGAACATGCTGGTGTTTCCATTCAAGAGGTCTTATTCCATCCTGATGAGCTGCAGTCCCTGTAAGAGGACTTTGGCCTTGGTCCCTATTCCTAAGTCATCTGGGTGGTCTATCTGATTTCTTGGTTCTTCTATGTATAAGCTTCTGCTTCATACTTTGCTAGGACCCCCAGATATATGGTGATCCCTTTTTCCCCACCCCTTGGCAGCCTGCAATGTATAGGTGCCCAGAGCAACCAATCATTCAGTGTCTATTTTTTTCTTTAAATATGTGTTTGTTCAAGGTTTGTTTAGAAATGAGAGTATTGCATGAAGGAAGAGCTGAGATGAAAGACCCCATGTGGTGACAAGCAATTCAGTTCTGGCCCCAAATTTGCATATCTGTTAATGAAACTAGCGCCCTGCAGTTAAGCACACATGTCCACGTCTTCCTTAGAAGGCAGTTTAATGGTTCAAAGCATCTCTTTCCCCCAACACCCCAAGTAGTTTTTGAAAGTATCACCTTCCAATAGGTATAGTGTCACACCTGAGAAATTCAGGTCAATGTAATACTGTAAACCTCATTTCATATCTTGAGGTGTTTTTTAGCACCCCAGGGATGCTTAGCACCTTCTATAGATTGATGCTCTTGGCAATTTCCCATTTAACTAGGGCATTACTGATTTTGCTTAGTCCCTATAGGGCCCTGGGTTTCCAAGATGTTTGATGTTGCTCCTTGCCAATGAGGCGATTCAGGATACAAGGTTATAAAGGGAAGTGTATAGAAAAACTTGGATCCCCTGAAAGAAGATACCATTCCCACTTATTAGATCACAGAGTATTTTTTTAGAGAAAGAGAAAATGAATTATCCAGAATTTAATTTAGTCAAGCATGCCAGGTAAAACCTACAAAAGGAGATTTTTATCTCCTGGATCAATGGAGAAATATACTATATGTGTGGAAAGAAAGGCATAGCATTGTAATGGTATCAATTCATGGAATTCTCACTAATATTTGAGGGAGCAGAACTGAATAAGCCAATTTGAAAATGTGCATGGAAGAATAAATTTTCACAAATAGCTAAGACAAGTCATCTCAAAAATAAAAGCACAGGGAACTCTGCTCAATGTTATGCGGCAGCCTGGGTGGGAGAGGGGTTTAGGGGAGAAAGGCTAAGTCTCTGCTGCGCACCTGAAACTATCAGTCAGTTCAGTTCAGTCCTCAGTCATGTCTGACTCTGCGACCCCATGAACCGCAGCACGCCAGGCCTCCCTGTCCATCACCAACTCCCGCAGTCCACCCAAACCCATGTCCATCGAATCGATGATGCCATCCAACCATCTCAACCTCTGTCATCCCCTTCTCCTCCTGCCCTCAGTCTTTCCCAGCATCAGGGTCTCTGTTAATCAGCTATACTCCAACATAAAATAAAAAATTAAAACAATAAACTCAAAGGTAGGAAACTTCCCCTGCTGCTGTTGCTGCTAAGTCACTTCAGTCACGTCCAACTCTGTGCCACCCCATAATAAATTCTAATTTTCAAAGTGTGCTATTAACGCTAGACCAATGGGACGGAAGAACCCAGAAGCAGACTCACGTATATGGATATTTGGTATGCAGTAGAGGTGGCAACAAAAGTCAGTAGGGGAAAGGGTACATCATTTTCATGGTATTGGGGAAAGTGGATCCACTGTATGGAATAAACAAAATTATATCCTATCTCATACCACATAGGGACAAACCTCAGATGGTTTAAGCAGCTATAAAAAATTCACGGCAAATCATTATGATATGGAGTGAAGAAAGTATTTCTTAAATAAAACACATAAAGAAAATGATTGATTTCTGTTCAATAAATGACATCACAAAGTTAACAAATGTGTAACAGATTGGGAAAAGGTATCTGCAGCCTATTGGCAACAACAATCATTAAAGAATGAAAATCTAAGCTGCACAAGAAACTCAGTAGTAAGTCAGCAAGAAAAAAGTCTAGCAACCCAACGGAAAAATAGGCAAACGCACTTTCTGAGGAAATCAAGTAGTGAATAAACAGATGAAGAGAAACTCAACTTAGTGACTAGAGAAGGAAAAATTAAAACAACAATGACATACTGCTTTACATTCATCAGACTGGCAAAAAAAAAAAAAAAAGATAATTTCAAGTGCTGAGTAGGATGTAGAGAAAAAACCCTAATGCCTTGTAAATTAGCATAGCTATTCTGAAGAGTAATTTCAAAGCATGTAGTGAGACAAAGACATTTTAATCTATTATTTTTCAAATTGTGAGTCATGGCCCATTAATATGCTAAATAATCTGTTTAGTAGGTTGTGATCAAAATAGAATAAAATAGACTTAACTAGAATAAAACACATCAGAATGCTTTTCTCATGATAAAGATAGGTATTATTTTACGAAATTTTTGTTTTACTTGTGTGTGTGTGTGTGTAGGCGGCCTTACCAGATTATGATATAAAATGTACTTCTCATTGTGAGTCACAGTCAAGTAAGCTTGAAAGACCCTTCAACCCTACCATCCAGGAATACCTCCTCTGCTTAGACATTCTAGCAAAGACAAAAAGACAGGCATTGGATTGGCCAAAAAGTTCATTTGGGTTTTTCGAAAATCCTGAATGAACTTTTTGGCCAACTCAATATAAATATATCCATCACAGCATTGCTTATAACAGTAAAGTGATGGCAAACACATCAGTCTGAAAATGAATTTATAAAAAAATGAAGACAAACATTAAGCAGTAGTTCCATAAATTAAGAGTTAACACAAATCTCAAATACCGTATTGATTGTCCCATTGGACAACAGAATAAAATATATGACATGCTAGAACTTACATGAGGTTTAAAAAATGCCCTCCCAAAGCAATACTGTGTATTACTTGTGTATACACATACATGTAAAGAAAGGTTTTGAGGGTGGATTGTTTAAGTTTATACATGTGACATATCAGAGTGGGTGGGTGTCTGGTGATGGTGGGAACTGTGAAATCATGGCATTGTGATGGCAAACAACAGCGACAACAAAACCACAAAGACGAACTGGTTTGAGGGAGTGAGGAATAGTGTACGTGTTCCTGTTGAGAGTAAAGAATGTTCCAATATTGTCAATGTTTATTAAAAGCTTTGAAAACATGCATCCTTTTGACCCAGAGGTTCCACTTCAAGTGAACCCACTATGGATGTGTCACCAATTTAACTGGGAGAGTCGTTCTTTCTTTCTTTGCCACACCAAGCAGCTCGTGGGATTTTTTTCCCCTACCATGGATCAAATCCTTACCCCCGCCCCGCACTACAGAGTCTTAACCATTGGACCACCAAGGAAGTCCGAGGTATATTTATCGTTGTGGGAAAATGTTTACAACAGAAAGTTAAGTGGGAAAAAAAACCAAACACAGGCCATGAAACTACTTAGGGTATGAGAGCATTGAAATGCACTTAGATAGAAAAAAAAGTGGGGGGAGAAAACAGATTTTAAAAATAACTATCTCTGGGTAGTATGTTTTTTCATTTTTCCTTTGTGCTTATTTTTCCCCTAAATTTCCTATCACGGGCAAGAGTGTTTGCGGGTTCTCTGTGCCTGGGTATGAATCCAGGAGGCAATGTCATCTTAGAGTCCGCCCATCATAAACAGTAACTTAGAGAAGACAAGTCAAAGCAAGATGGTCTGAGACTAAAGAGTGCAATGGGGATCCCTGGTGGTAGGGAGAGCAATCATCCTGGTTTATTTAGAACTGTCCCAATTATGAAAATACATATATATATGTGTGTGTGTGTGTGCATTAGTCGCTCAGTCATGTCTGACTCTTTGTGACCCCAAGGACTGTATAGCCTGCTAGGCTCCTCTGTCCATGGGATTTTCCAGGCAAGAATACTGGAGCGGGTTGCCATTTCCTTCTCCAGGGGATCTTCCCCACCCAGGGATCCAACCCATGTCTCTTGCATCTCCTGCACTGGCAGGCGGGTTCTTTACCAGCTGAGCCACAGGGGAAGCCCTTAATTATGAAAGTACATCCTGGGAAACCTCAGTCCTAGGGAAACCAGAACTGTTGGTCACCCTACCTGGCAGAACACAAAATGATTTTAGGTGGCCTCCATTTTACTGAGAAAGTCTTCTTTCTGTGCTACTGTGTCTCTTCACTTCTCTAGGTTGTCAATCAAAGAGATTGCTGACTTCAGACTCAAGCCTTCTGCAAGCCACAGTTGTTCAGTTGCCAGGTTGTGTCCAACTCTCTGTGACCCTATGGACTGCAGCATGCCAGTCTTCCCTGCCCATCACCAACTTCCAGAGTCCACCCAAACCCATATCCATTGAGTCAGTGATGCCATCCAACCATCTCATCTTCTGTAGCCCCCTTCTCCTTCTGCCCTCAATCTTTCCCAGCATCAGGATCTTTTCCAATGAGTCGGCTCTTTGTATCAGGTGGCCAAAGTATTGGAGCTTCAGCTTCAGCATCAGTCCTTCTACTGAATATTCAGGGTTGATTTCCTTTAGGATTGACTGGTTGGATCTCCTTGCAGGCCACAGTATCTCCCTATAATTTAATACTGTTTCAGTTTTGTCCTATTTATTTATTCGGTCACCTTCTATTTATGGCAAGTGATAATGGTTCTTATTCTATAGCAGTAGTATAAAATTTTCACCTCAAATAAATGAACCTAAACAAAAAGTAAGTCAATTTAAGGAATAGAATAAAATAGTAATATTTGTGGCTTACACCTATTGCACAAATCAAGGAGGCCTAGACCATCTTCTCACTCCTCTCTATCATTGCCTCTCTGACCACATGTTGTACCACCTTCCCTTTCATTCATCCACATTGGCCTCCTTTCTTTTTCTCTAACACACCAGGCACTCTCCCACCTCAGGGCCTTTGCACTTGCTGTTGCGTTTGCCTGTAACACTCTTTCTCTGGTTATCTGCTTGAGTTACCTCTTCAGGTCTTGCTCAAACATTACTCTCTTACGATGCTTCTATGGCCATCCTGCATAACACTATAAATCTGTCTCCAGACACTCCCAATCCTCCTTCTCTACTTTATATACTTTATTTTCAACATTACTTTCTACCATCTAAACACTATATGTGCATGCTAAGTCACATTAGTCGTGTCCAACTCTTTGTGACGCCGTGGACTGTAGCCCACAAGGCTCCTCTGTCCTTGGGCTTCTCCAGGGAAGAGTACTGGAGTGGCTTGCCATGCCCTCCTCCAAGGGATCTTCTCCACCCAGGGGTAGAACCCATGTCTCCTGTGGCTACTGCATTGCAGGCGAATTCTTTACCACTGAGCCGCTGGGGAAGACCCTAAACACTATACACAGTTTTTTTTTTTTTTAACTTATTTCTCATCTTCATCTAATGTTTTTCCCCACAGAATATCACCTTCATGAGGACACAAATTTACTGTCGCTTTGGGCATTGTTTTCTGCACTTCCCAGGACCTAGAACAGTGCCTGGCTCAAAGGAAGTGCACGGTAAATACTCACTATCCAAGGGCTCTCTGATGTGTGAGTAGTCAGCCTGGTTTGGAGGTACAAGCCTGGGGAAATGGCTACCATTACCTTCCTCCTTTTCCACCTATTTCTCCCATGGTCCAGAAGAGACTTGCACGCAACTTTCCTCCCTCCTTCTTGCCCCTTTCTTCCCTGGATCAGAAACAAAGACACCTGCATTAAAACCCACATTTAGAAGTGTCTTAGTGTCTCAGCTCTGGCTGAGTCTGGGGTTACTTGGTTTCAAGAAAGAAGACATGGAGAGGGTTTTAGTGCAGGGACACAGGGCAATGTCAAAGACATTGGCAGAAAATATAGGCAGGTAAGTGTATCTGCTGGGATGCTGTCACTGGCTGAAAACACAATCAAAAGGCCCCAAGCCATGTGTATTAAGCAGTAATGAAATGTACATGCTAACAATTACACTAAGCCACTAAGTAGGGCAGTTCCAAGGTTGGTTAACTCAGGGGCTCAATGACATCATTAAGGATCTGGGTTCTTTCTTTCACCTGCTCTGTCACCCAATTTTTCAGGTCTGTCCTAATTTAGCTTTCCTCCTGGTTTCAATGAGTATATGTCCAGCAATGGAAAAGGCAGTGTTTCTTTCTAAGGTGTTTATTTTTGAAGAGTGAGGGAAGGGGCTTCCCTGGCGGTCCAGTGGCTAAGACTCCACACTCCGAACGCAGGGGACTCCGGTTTGACCCCTGGTCATGGGGCTAGAGCCCACGTGCTGTAGCTAAGGGTTCACAGGCCAGAAGTGAAGGTTCCAAGTACCACAACTAAGACCCGGCTCTGTCAAATAAATAAATAAATATTTTTTAAAAAGCGAGTGAGGGAAGCTTTCCAAGGAGCTGCTGCTCCCTAAAATTTCACTCACATCACATTGGTCAGAATTGCATCAGATGCATAAACCATAGACTGGCAGGAGGAATGACTGCATAGTGGAGGGTGAATTATCCAGATAAAAACAGAGAAAGATATAGGAAGATGGCTTTGGGCAAGCAACCCAATATGGGTGTTTCAGTCTCACAAATAAATGAAACTGAGGACTGCAAAAAAAAAAAAACCACACAACAAACCAGGCACCAAGGTTGCCCCCTCCCTATTTCCACAGCTTGATTTTCTTTTCATTTCTTATAGAGTTCTTTTTCAGTCTCCTGCTGCCCTAGGAAGTCTGGCTTTCCTTGCCCGCCGTGGCTCATGGCCCAGACAAGGCTCCTTTGGCCCCAACTTAATTTCGCATCCCAATTGAAGTACAAGTCCCACTAGTGAATACATTAGGCAGGCTAGACTAATGGCTGCAACAAAGAAGTCTAAAATCTCAGTGACTTCAGACCATCTAGCTCCCTGTGCTATAATAGCGGGGCTTCTCAGGTGGTGCCGGTGGTAAAGAACCCGTCTGTTAAAGTAAGAGACAGAAATGACATGGACTTGATCCCTGGGTGGGGAAGATCCCCTGGGGGAGGCAGTGGCAACCCTCTTCAGTATTCTTGCCTGGGAAATCCCATGGACAGAGAAGCCTGGTGGGCCCCAGTTCCTAGGGTCCCAAAGAGTCAGATACCACTGACTGACTACCACTGCTATACAGTAGGATTTTATTGTTATTCATTCCATGTTTACTAACTAGTTTGCCTCTGCTAACCTGGTTCCCCGTCCATCCTCCCCCATCTCTCCTCCCCCTTGGCAACCACAAGTCTTTTCCCTATGTCTGTGAGCCTGTCTTTGTTTTGTAGATAAATTCATTTGGGTCATATTTCAGCTTCCATGTTTAAATGATAGCATATGGTATCTTTCTCTGAACTTCATTTCACTTAGTATGGTAACCTCTAGTTCCATCCATGTTGCTGCAAAAGGCATTATTTCATTCTTTTTATGACTGAGTAATATTCCATTGTATACATGTACCACATATTCTTTAGATGATGGTTAGTATTTATTGAGCTACTATATCTGCCAACTATCCTCTGAGGTATATTGTTTTTTCTGATGAAAGTGAAAGAGGAGAGTGAAAAAGTTGGCTTAAAACTCAACATTCAGAAAACGAAGATCATGGCATCTGGTCCCATCACTTCATGGCAAATAGATGGGGAAACAATGAAAACAGTGACAGACTTTATTTTTTGGGGCTCCAAAATCACTGCAGATGGTGACTGCAGCCATGAAATTAAAAGACGCTTGCTCCTTGGAAGAAGACCTATGACCAACCTAGACAGCATACTAAAATGCAGAGACATTACTTTGCCAGCAAAGGTCCATCTAGTCAAAGCTATGGTTTTTTCAGTAGTCATGTATGGATGTGAGAGTTGGACTATAAAGAAATCTGAGCACCGAAGAATTGATGCTTTTGAACTGTGGTGTTGGAGAAGACTCTTGAGAGTCGCTTGGATTGCAAGATCAAACCAGTCAATCTTAAAGGAAATCAGTCCTGAATATTCATTGGAAGGACTGCTATTGAAGCTGAAACTCCAATACTTTGGCTACCTGATGTGAAGAACTGACTCATTGGAAAAGACCCTGATGCTGGAAAAGATTGAAGGCAGGAGGAGAAGGGGATGACAGGGGCTGAGATGGTTGGATGGCATCACTGACTCGATGGACATTAGTTTGAGCAAGCTTCGGGTGTTGGTGATGGACAGGGAAGCCTGGCGTGCTGCAGTCCAGGGGTCGAAAAGAGTCAGACACGACTGAGCGACTGAACTGAACTGAACTGAAACTAAAGTTCAGAGAGGAAAGCACCTTACCCAATATTACATAGCTAGTGACTCTCAGAAGCCAGTTATTTTCGGTTACTCATCTAAAAAAAAATTTTTTTTTAATTTATGTTTGGCTGTGCTGGGTCTTTGTTGCTGTGTACAGGCTTTCTCCAGTTTCACCAAGCAAGGGCTATTCTTCATTATGGTGCTCGGCCTTCTCATTGCAGTGGCTTCTCTTATTGCAGAGCATGGGCTGTAGGTTTGCGGGCTTCAGTAGTTGCAGCTTGGAGACTCAGTAGTTGCGACTTGTGGGCTCTAGATGCAGGCTCAGTGGTTGTAGCACACAGGCTTAGTTGCTTTACATTATGTGGGATCTTCCCAGACTAGGGATCAAACCTGTGACTCCTGCATTGGCAGGGGTCTTAACCCCTGGATCACCAGGGAAGTCCGTTACTCAGTTTTGAACTCAAGACTATCCAACCTGAGGGGGTAATTCAGCAGAAGTGGAAGGAACATCCAAACCAAATTAGACTCAACAAGACGTCAGGGCTGGGAGGCGTCTCAGTGGTCATGTTGTGCCACTTCCCTTTCGACAAGTGAGCCCTAGAGAGAGGGAAGGTCTTCCCTCTTGTGAGGTCTTTCCGCTTGTGACAGGAAATCTTCATCTTCTAGGTTTCTAGACCCCAGCCGGCTCCTTCTTTTGATCTGGATGCCATCAAAGGAGAGCTTCAGATGCTGAGGTTTCCTGGTGGGAGAAGGGGTACCAAAGGAAAAGGTTCTGGGTCCTGAAGAGAGGAATCCACCATTCACACCCAGACAGGGCCTCCCTTGGCTTGGGAGAGCAGGTGATGGCTTGGGAAATGACAGGTGGTTATTTTGGGCAGCTAAGCTTACTTCCTTATTCCCAGGAACTGGATATGGAAGCATGCTCTCACTTGATCCATGTTGCTAGTGACAGAGTTAGCAGAGAGTAAGAGAGTTAGTGTGCAGCCTTGGCCCAAGTAACACACTGACACCTCAATTATTTACAAAGAGTTACTAATCACCCCTTATTAGGTGAAAAATATACTTTTTTTTCCCTTTTGCTGCACCATGCAGCATATGGGATTTTAAGTACCCCAACCAAGGATCGACCCATGCTCCCTGCAGATGAAGCATGAAGTAAGTGTTAACCACTGGACCACCAGAGAAATCCCTGCACTTAAATTTTTTTAATTTGGAAAAATACATATTCATTGTAAAAAAAACTGAAGCTCCAGCTCCAATATTTTGGCCACCTGATGTGAAGAGCTGACTCATTAGAAAAGACCCTGATGCTGGGAAAGATTGAAGGCAGGAGGAGAAGGGGACAACAGAGGATGAGATGGTTGGATGGCACCACCGACTCAATGGACATGAGTTTGAGCAAACTCTGGGAGATGGTGAAGGACAGGGAAGCCTGGTGTGCTGCAGTCCATGGGATCAGAGAGAGTCAAACATGACTGAGCAACTGAACAATAAAAGAGGAGGGCATAGAGCAAAAGATCCTGATTCCCGCCTGAAAGTTTTCTGTCTTGCTTCCCAAAGGAAACCACAGTTAACAGCTTCCTTCCTGTATATTGCTCCTGAAATTTGCATGTCTATTCAAAGACATATATTTAAGTATGAACATATATTTATATGTATATAGGTATATACACACATATGTATATAAACACACACAGATGGGATCATACTATATATACTATTCAGATTTTGCTTTTTTATTTGTGTATCTAGGATATCAGTGCATATGGAGACCTACATTGTTCTTTAAAGTGACTGTAGAATTCCTTGTATGGATGTGCCATAGTTTATTTAATGGGCATGCAGCTTGTTCTCAGTCTCTTGCTATTATAACAATGCTACAACATTCTTATTTTATATATGTGCATATGTGCAGGTAGACCTATAGAATAAATGCATAGAAGCAGAATTGCTGAGTTAAATGGCAAATTTCTAAATGAAATGATTTGTAGATTTGAAAATTTAATAGGTGCCAACAAATTAATCTCCAAAGCATGAGTGCTTACTCACTAAGTTGTGTCCAACTCTTTGTGTCCCCACGGACTGTAGCCTGCCAGGTTCCTCTGTCCATGGGGTTTTCCAGCCAAGAATACTGAAGTGGGTTGCCATTTCCTATCCCAGAAGATCTTGACTCAGGGATCAAACCTGTGTCTCTGGTGTCTCCTGCACTGACAGGCAGATTCTTTACCACTGAGCGACCTGGGAAGCCCATAATCTTCGAAGAGTTTCCATCAATATATACTCCCAACACTGTGTATCTTTGTCTATTTCCCTGTTCCCTCTCCCTACAATTAATTGTTAAGCAATTTCTTCTTTATTAGACCGGTAGGTCAAAAAAGGTGACTCGATTTTGTTTTAATTAACATTCCCTTAATTGTGAGAGACACAATATTTTCTTGTTTACATGACATTTATCCATGTTACGTGCTGAGAATCACATAACATAGATAAATCTTCCTGACCCAGAATCGAACCATCTCCTGTATTGGCAGGTGAATTCTTTATCACTATGCCACCTGGGAAACCATGCCATTTATAAATTATATGTCTGAGAACTGTCTGATCATGACTTTTCTCTATTTCCTATTGGAGCAATGGCCTTTCCATAGTTTTGTAAAAACTCTTCATATATTATATATATTAAGGAAACTTTTTTTTTTTATCCTTTGAAAAACTTACTGTAGTTTTGGGCTTCCCTGATGGCTCATTGATAAAGAATCCACCTGCCAATGCAGGAGACACGGGTTCGATCCCTGACCCAGGAAGATCCCATGTGCCCTGGAGCAACTAAGCCCGTGTGCCCCAGCTACTGAGCCTGTGCTCCAGGGCCCTGGTGATGCAACTACTGAGCTCGCCTTCTGCAACTACTGGAGCCCCAAGCACCCTAGCGCCTGTGCTCTATGAGAAGAGAAGCCACTTCAATGAGAAGCCTGCTCTCCACAACTAGAGAGTGACCCCCACTCTCCACAACTAAAGAAAAGCCCACACAGCAACAAAGACCCAGCAAGCCAAACATAAGTAAATAAAATTATATACAAAAACCTTACTGTAGTTTTACAATGTTTTACCATCAGATAGGGCTCGTTATCTTTTATTCTTCCCTACTCTTCCCAACTCATTTTCCTGACAACTTTTACATGCTTATTTTTCCTATGAACTGTAAAATCAGCTTGTCTAGTTCTCAAGGTTCTTTTCCATTTTTTCTCCATTATTTCTAAAACTCTTTTACCCATTTAGCCTTGAAGTCACTGAACGAGGTTTGAAGTTTATTTTCCAAATGAGAACATAGTGGCTTAGCACTGCCTAAGGTCACACAGCGGGTTTCTTATGGCCAGGATCTGCCCCTACCTCAAGCCCCTGCCTCCTCCTCCACCTGCTGCTCTGTGAGTATGTGTGTGCGTGTGTGAGTTGGTGTGAATGTGTGTGTGGGTGAGTGTGTGTGTATGTGTTCGTTGAGGATGACCCAAGAAGTGCAGCAGCGCCCGATGCAAGGGCTGCTGCAGTAAGTCTTGCTTTGGAGATGCTCAAACCAGGTGTGTGGTAAAGCCTGACCTCATTCCTTCTGCCTTCCCATCTCTAACTCTCTCCCCTCGCTTGTTTCTGTCTCTGCCTCTTTGTTCTCTGCCTCCTGCGTCTCTATTACTATGTCCCTGTCTCTTGTCTAGTCTCTGTCTCTTTCTACCCTTTGTTTCTTTCTTTCTCTCTCTTTTGTCCTAAAGGGTGGTTTTGGGGGGCAGAAATCACACCCCCTACCCAATTCCTTTATTATTTTTCTTTCTTTTTTTTAGCCATAAGGCCCCTCACCAAATAGTAAGTGAAGATACTCTTCCTGGACCAGAATGTGTGTTCCTGCCCCTCTTCGCTCCCTGCTCCCCCACATGCTCATCTCCTGCCATGAGAGAATATCAGATGCTTCCCCAGAGGGAAAACAGGCCAGCAGGGGTTGGGAGGAAGCAGCGGCCTGAGCCCCACAGTGAAAATGGGTCCTGGCTTTGTTCCAGCTCTGCCTGACTCTCCAGATGACCCAGGATGGGCCCCTGCCATTCTTAGGCTTGGCAGGGGAGGGGTCCCCAGCCTGCTCCATAACTGTGCACAGCTCTTTGCAGTTTTTGAAAGTCAGGTGCACTAAGAATTTCCATAACGGAGGTGAGGCAAGTGTGCTCTATCTATTGTATGGTCCAGAGCGGACATAGGCTTTATCCAAGGTCACACCAGAAGGTGGTGGCAGAGGCACTTAATGGTTTCTGCTAAAGTAGGGCCCCACCAGCCTCTAGCTCAGGGCTGGCCTGTAGTAAAGTGCTGATGAGAATTTGCTGAAATACATTGGCTGCCACAATGATGATGATAATTGTTAATGCAGAAAGCACTTACTATGCACCATGCCATGTGGTTACTGTTTTATAAGCAATATCTCACTTAACTCCCACACCCCTACTTCCAAATCTATCCGGTATCATTCCCATTTCACAGATGAGAAAACAGAGACAGAGAGATAAAGTCATTTGTCTAAGAGATAACTATGTAGCTAGTAAGTGTCACTTATTATGTAGCTAGTAAGTGTCAGTGCAATTGAGATGAAAGGGTGGGAGGGTGGATAGTTGGGTGGATGACTGAATGGATGGTTGGAAGCATAAATGAATGGTTGAGACAGTTGTCTAAGGGACTCGGAATTAATAAAAGATCTTAATATCTCTACCCCCATCAGCTCAGTCTTGTGTTAGCCAATTAAACGCAAAAATTAATCCAAGAAGATGAGTCCCCTTTCAAGCTATCAGCCTACATGGACAAGTTCACAGACAGCAGCCTTCACACACAGTCAAATTCTCACTACCAGGATTTAAGGGGACAGATACATACACACATGGACAAGAAGAGACATCTGACATTGATACCCAAATAAAACCAATACAGCCTAGTTACATACACACACACATGGATCCTGATACACTAAGAGGTAAAACAGATGCTGAGAAGCACACACTATCAGTAGGAGACACCAGCCCACTCAAGCAGATACAGACCCACACAGACTGGGACACGTGGCGCGGGTTACACACATAAAGAATGGACAAGTGCTCTCTTGTGTGTCTGTCTCTCTTGTGTCTCTGTCACACACACACACGCACACACACACTCACACACACACACACACTCACACACCAGTGCATACAAAGACCAGGATGTATGTTGCATTTAAAGCTAGATTGGATTCACTTAACACAAAGACATGCATCTTCCAAGGTCATATTCAGAGACAAGGTCATTCACAGACAAGGACACAGATGTGCAGAAGTGCCCATCTATTCAGAGACACACCCACAGAGATGTTTACGTGCACACACACACATATCCACACACCCCTACCCCAGCAGGCAGAACACAAACAGGATGAGTCTTTTTCTTATCAGCAGCAACCAGGACTCTCTTGGGTTCAGCTACCTTCCAGCCGCCTCTCCCTTCCTCTAGAAAGGTGCTCACCTGAGTCTTGCTACACACAGAACATTTCGGGGCCACTTCGCTGCGCGCTTCGTCTTAGAGGACGGATGCTGAAGAGGAGGACTTTCATCCATCTGTGCCGTTTTCTCTTGATGCTGCAAAGCTTGGCAGCCTCGCTCCCCCCTTCCCTTCCCGATCCTCACCCATCCAGCCTGCCTCTTAATCCTGCCCAATGTTGTCTCAGCAACTTTCTCAGGCTCAGCCCTTCCTGCCCTCTCCCCAGCCTTGGCCCTTGCTGCCTCCCACCCAGGGCCCACAGCCTCCCATCTGGCCTCGGGACCCACGGTCCCCCCACCTCCTCCGTTTCACCTTCCCACGGGACATGCTTTCTCAGCCTCCCCTGCCATTTGCATTTTAGAAACAATCAGTGGCTTTTGGGTTCAAATCAGGATTTATCTGAAGAGAAGAGGGGGAAGCAACCCTCTAAATTCACTCCAATCTATTCCTCCCAGAGCAGTCCCAGAGATGATTTTTAAATGCAAATGTGAGGGCAGTGGCTTTATTTCATTTGCTGGTATTTATATCCCCAGGGCCAAGAACAGTGCCAGGCACATAGCATTTTCAGCTTAAATGTCACCTCTCCAAAGAAGCCTTCTTAAATCCCCTCGGGCTGGGTGAGATACACACACACACGCATGCAGGTGCAAATACATGAACACACACGCACTATAAATTACATACATACATATATATCTTACAAGTGATATTTACACAATATGTCATACATATATATGTGTGTCTATCTATATTATTGCTGTTGTTTAGCTGCTAACTCAAGTCTGACTCTTTTGTGACCCCATGGACTGAAGCCTGCCAGGCTCCTCTGTCCATGGGATTTCCAAGAATACTGGAGTGGGTTGCCCTCCTCCAAGGGATCTTCTCCACCCAGGGATGGAACCTGCGTTTCCTGCATTGCAGGCAGATTCTTTGCTGCTGAGAGACCAGGGAAGCCTGTCTCTCTCTCTACTAATATATATACACACAGGCATGTATATTCTTAATCTAACCACACAAGCACTTTAATAGCAGAGCTTTCTCAGTCCAGGAAGTAGAAGGGAGGTGAGAGAGATGCTAAGGAGGAGAAGTGTTCGACATCCCAATAACGATCTTGAAGATGAAGAGGCCATGTGCAAGGACCACAGACCTGCTTCTAGGAATGGCAAGTGACTTCTGGCTAAGAGCCAGAAAGGAAATGGGACCCTCAGTTCTACAGCTCCGAGGAACCAAATACTACCAACAACCTGAATGAGCTTGGAAGCTAATTCTTTTCAAGAGCCTCCAGATAAGAACCCAGTCTGGCCCATAACTTGTGAAGTCCTAAGCAAAGAACCCAGTCAAGCCTGCTCAGACCTCTGAGAGAATGGTAAACTAATAAATGGGTGTGTTTCTTTTAAGTCTCTTTGTTATACAACAACCAAAAACTAGTACATGTTATCTTACTTAATCCTCACCACCATCCAAAAGTGGGGCGCGGGTTGAATCCCCCTTGTACAGATGGAAAAACAGGCAGGTGAAGGATAGCATCACAGTCTGGATTGAAACTGTGCTCTTCTTGCCATCTCAGCAGGCTGCTTCCTGAAGCAGATGTAGGAACAGCTGGGAAAAGTTAGACATCTGGGCCCAACTATGTAGGGACCTAGGTCTTGGGTCAAGGCCAGGGAATGGAGTGCAGATTTTGAGTTATGACTGTGTTCATGTAGGGGGCTCTGCATTATCTGAGTGTTTGTGTGTGTGTGTGTGTGTGTGTGTGTGTGTGTGTGTGTGTGTGTGTGTGTGTGTGAGTCCCTGGGGGTTTATATGTGGGCGTGTCTGGGTGAACATGTGAGTCTGGTGGAGTGTTTCTCAGTGAGCCTGTATGAGTCTGCGGGTGTCTATGCATCAGAATGTATCCGTCACCAGGAGTGACTAAGTCTGTGCGACTGTGTCTGGGTGTGAACCTGTGTGTGCCCACTGAGGTGTGTCTGAGTCTGAGGGTGACTGTGTGAGTCCGATGGTGTTTGCCAGGGTATTTCTGGGTGTGCCCGAATCCCTGTGAGAGAGGTCAGTGTAGGAGGGGCACTGGTGTTTCTACATGAAGGTCTGGTCACTATGAGTGTGTCACTGAGTAGGCGTGTCTGTGAGTGTGGATTCTCTGGATACGGTGGGTTCACGATAGTGTGTGTGTCCACCTGAACGTCTCAGTTCGTGTGGGTTCCGAGGGTCTCCTGTGTGGCCAAGGGTGTGCCTATTTGTTGCTCAGACTGTGTCTGCAGGTCTCTGGGTGTGAATCCGTGTGTGTCCGTGGACGTATCTACCTGCGGGGGTCTCAGGGGATTTTGGCGCTTGGTTCTCCAAGTGTCGCTATGAGTGAGCCCGGGTGAGTCTCTCTGGGTGTGTAAGTCTGAAGGTGTCCGCGGTGTATCTTGCACAAGTGGATGCAGTCTTGGGGGTGCCTCTTTGAGCTGCTCTGCGGGTTCACGTGTGAACCTGAGGGTCACCAGCGCCGGTCACCGGGACTGTGTCCCTTTCGAGTGCGTTTCTGTCCCTGGGGTTGGCCGGTCTCAGGTGGGGACCGGACGCCTGGAATTCGAGGCGTCTGCGGGGGTTCAGTGTGGGGGTGGGGACAGCGTGGGGCCGCACCCCGGGACTGGGGGCGCAGCAGTCGGGCGCGCTCGTCGCTCGGGGCGCGCACAACCTGCGGGCCCGGGAGGCGAGGAGGGGCCCCGCCCGCGCCCTCCGGCTCCCACGCCCCGCGCGCGGCGCCCCCTCCCCCGGGCGGCGCCGATTGGCTGCGGCGGCGACTGGAGCCCGCCCCGCGCGGCCGGCTGGGGGCGCCGCGGGCCAGAGCGAGCTGCGCCGCCACCGCCGCCGCCGCCACCGCCACCGCCACCGCCACCGCCGCCACCGCCACCGCTGCCGCCGCCGCCGGGAGCACCGCGCGCCTCGGGCTCCGCGCGCCGCCAGCTCCCGGCCCGCCCGCCGGCCCCGCCGCGCCCGCCCGCCCCGCCGCGGAGTCCCGGCCCGGCCCCGGGCCGCCGCCACCACGCCGCGCGCCGTACTCCGCGTCAAGAATGGGGCGGCCAAGCTGCCCAAGCCGGCCGCCACCGCCGCCGCCGCGGCCGAGGCGCCGGGCGCCGGCGCGGGCATGGAGCGCTCGCAGAGCCGCCTCAGCCTGTCCGCCTCCTTCGAGGCGCTCGCCATCTACTTCCCGTGCATGAACTCCTTCGACGATGAGGACGCGGGTAAGCGCGCTGCCCTCCCCCGACCCCCGGGGGGCGTCCCGGGAGCCGGATCCCGAGGCCCCATCCCCGATCCGGTGCGCCCTAAGAGGTGGCCACTCTTTCCTCCCCACCCCCAATCCCAACCACCCTCGGGGATGCGCCCCCAGGGTCTAATTTCCCACCCACGGGGCCTCAGAGTCTCTAGGGTGTGGGATCTTCTCGCCTCCCGCCGCCCCCAGGGACCTAGATCCTCTGCATTCACCCCTTTTCCGCAGGTGGGCCCTTTGGGTCTCCTGGACTTAGCTATCCCTACTCACCTGCGCCTACTGAATGCTCCCATTCTTGTCCCTGGATCCGACCTGCCGCCCTCCCCGAGCCTCCTGTAAGTGCCCCCTCCTCAGACCCCGGGGCTCTGGCCGCCTCACCCGCGGGGCTCCGACGCGCCCCCCGCCATTGGAGGTGGCGCGCAACCTTCCTGCTCCATCTTTGTCTTGGCTGCATCCTGAGACTCCCTGGGCCAGACCCCTGCCCCGCGCCCAGGGCCTTGAGCGCCCCCCGTTTGTCTCTCTTCGTCCTCCCCCAGGGGCGGGGGTTTCGGGCTCCAGGACTGGGGTGGACCTTGAGGGGACCGGCCGGGGGACGGCCTTTCCTCTCGGTTCCTCCCGGCTGGTCCCGGAGGGAGGCGTAGGGCGGCGACGACTCTACACCTGCGCGCCCTTCCGAGTGTGCCCCTGATCCCGGGTGCTCTTGGGCCTGGAGTGGCCTTTCTGGGTGGGCTGGACCGGGCTATCATTCATCGGCCCGAACCTCAGGCTCCCAGGCCTGCGCGCAACCTCAGCCGGAGCCCAAGGGGCGGGGAAATGTGGAGAAACCGGCTCCTGGCGGCCCTGGGACCAGGCAGAGGAAACAAGGGCTTCGGATACGCTTTTGCGGTGAGGAAGCGAATCCACCAACAGGTGGGGTAGCTGGAGGGCTTTGGGTGAGAGTTCCCCAAAGAGTGCCAGAGAGGGAGTCGGAATCAGGTTCCGGTCTTGGGCTTGCTTATCTCTTTATCAGCCGTGACCTTGGGTGAGTCTTGCCTCCCCTAGCCTCCATATACTGATCTGTAAAATGGGAGGACGGTACCTCAGACACAAGGTTAAGTTAAAAGTGTTTTGTACGCTGATCTGAGAGTATTTTAGTTCAGTGAGGGGATGAAAGGGGAGGGGAGTGTGTGATGGGGAGGAGCAAAATGGGGAACTTGATAACAATACGGATGAGTTCTCCCCTAAATACATACACGCACCATCCAAACATTTTTGTCCATAGTTTTAGGGAGTTCAAGGGCTCTGCTTAAAACTCTCTGCCTGCAGGGACGCTTATTCTGGTCAGCCAGTTATCTGATAAGCCTTGGATGGAGCGGTGGGTGATGGGTGCTCACCTCTTCCTGTTGGATCAGGAGGCAAGTGGGGAGAAAGTTCTACAGCAGAATGTTTTGGCTAAGTGGGTGAATGGGGGCGTGTGAGGCTGACCCCTGACACAGCTGTCTTGCTGTTGACCTGAAGAGGGGGTGGAGTGAAATGGTTACTGCAGAGCCAATTTACAGAATCACCATTTTACAGAAAGAATAACTGAGGCTTCGCTTCCCCCTTGATGCTGCTGAGGGAGCGTAGTATTATTATTATTATGGACAAGGCAAGGTGAGGAGGGGTGGAGGGGCTCTCCTAACCCAGTGGCCTCCCCTGGAGCAAAATCAGAGAGAGGAAATCTTGCTCAACTCAGGGCTTGGGGACGGAGCCCCACCTGCCTCGGTGGGCAGGCTCCCCTATCCCTCCCTTGATGTTCAAGGACAATCCTGAAGTTCAGCAGGCCACTTGGGTCTCAAGAGCCAACTGTCGCTGTGGTAGGGACAGTTGGGTTTTTCTCCAGAGTCATGCTCCTTGTCATGATTCAGACGCTTTGGTTATTATCGTTGGTTGCAGGCGACTTGCTCTGGTTTCACTTAAGTTACAATAGGTAACTTCATGCAATATTAGAGATTTTTAAAGGTCCACCTGATTTTTTTCCCCCCAGCAGATTTCTTCAAATTCTTAACTTTTTTTTCACTTGGGGGACCTCAAAATCATCTTGTCCAACATCTCTTTGCCCCCAAATGGATGTGTGTGTGTTTGTGTGTGTGAATGTGTGTGAGATTGAAGTCCCTGTGTGTGTGTGTATAACCCAAGGTCACCCAGTGAGTCGGGCATAGAGCCGAGACTAAAATCAGGTTTCCGGTTCTCTTTCCAGTAAAGCACTAGTCCTGTCTCTGAAAGATGATTTTTTTTTTTTTTAAAGTCAGATCTCGCTGTGTAGAAAATGGTTCCCAGGTGAAGAGGCCCCAGGGAGCTGCCAACAGCCAAGAGTTTGGTTTGGGCGTCTTGTACTCAACTGCTCATCTTAAGGGATGCTTCAAATTTGGGAGGGGGAGGAAGAAAGTGAAGTTTCATTTCTGGAAGGCTAAAGAACGTCTGGTGAGAATCAGAAGTAGGGAACGTCGTCTTGGTTCTTAATTTTTCTTGTTCTTCTCAAAGTCATTAATTTCCTCCTTTAGAAAAGAAGCCTTTTAGATTCATTCTTTTAGAGCGGCGCTGCACTGAACTAATTTCAAAAAGCGGTTTGAATATGTCTCAGATAGTGGACAGAGACTGCTCTAGTCGGAGGGCTGTCAGACTGACCTGACTCTACCTTTCTCTTTTCTGCTCCCTCGCCTGGCCTCGCCTCGCCTCCCTCTCTGTTCCCCGTGGCCCAGAAGGGCCCCCGATGGTCCTCTGGCTTATCTAGGGTCCTCCCTTTGTTGCTGCTTCCACCTCCTGTCCACTGCATCTTTTTCATCAACTCGATTGACTCAGAGCCATCTTCAGAGCTTATATGCTACCCTTCAGCTGGTTTCCTGAGAAACTGTGAGGAGGAGACTTTCATTAGCCTTAACTGGGCCAGAGCACTTTCTTCCCTTGAGCTTGGGAGCCTTGGACATTTTGTCAGCAAAGGAAGCTGCCCCTTCCTCCCCGTTCTAGCCATCCTGGGGCTCAGGAGGCTGGTAGCCGCGGATTCCTAGAATTCTTCCCAAGAAGCATCTTCCCTTGTGCACTCTGAACCCACTTCTTACACTGCTTTGCCCCTTTTTAGAAAGATATTGGGGCTTTAAGCCCAGGTTGGATGCATGAGACAAGTGCTCAGGGCTGGTGCACTGGGAAGACCCAGGGGGATGGGATGGGGAGGAAGGTGGGAGGGGGGATCAGGATGGGGAACACATGTAAATCCATGGCTGATTCATGTCAATGTATGGCAAAAACCACTATAATGTTGTAAAGTAATTAGCCTCCAACTAATAAAAATAAATGAAAAAAAAATGCAGGCAAAAAATAAATAAATAGATAATTATTATTAATTAAAAAAAAGATATTGGGGCTTTAGAGAGGCATGCTTTTGGGAGGCATTTTTCATGTTTGTGTCTTCATGGCTCAACCTGGCTCCTTCTGGCTTTGTAATTGAGGAGGGATGGGGCAGCGGGGAGTTAGACATGTGACCTCTGCTTTCTTATATCAGGAAGAAAATAAAGAGTATGGACCACAGAGGGTAAACATTTTTTAAATGATTCCTTCTGCTAAGTATTCTCCTAGGCACTTTCAATATTGCTTTCTTTCCTCACAGCAAGTCTATAAAATTAACATTTGACAGTCCCCATTTTCAAATGGGAAAACTGAGACAGAATTCATGTTAACATCCCCATTTTTCAGAGGAGAAAACTGAGACACAGAGAGAGTATTCACTCAAGGTCACTGAACCAGGAAATGAGGGAGGCAGGATCTGAACTTGAGCAGTCTGCCTCAAGCATCTATGCTGTTGATTGTTACGCTGTGTGTGCAGAGGGCAGAGTACAGCGCCTGACACGAGATGGGCTCTCAGTAGCTGTTAGCTTGTTTCTGAGCAAGATTGTAAAAAGGAATCTGTGGGTTAGAGGCAGGGGGGAAGCCTGGTTCTCAAAACGTTAACTTATAAGCTAATTTTATTGCATTGTTATAGCTATTAAGGCAGAATTGGGCCCTCCTTCTTGGGAGGGGTTTAAAGAAGGGGATTTGGGGGACTTACATGTGGAACAAGAGGGTGGGGAGCACCCAGCTCCCCATGTCCCTGTTCTCTTCAACAGTTCATTTTTATTACATCTACAGTCCCAGACCTGCCAGTCTGCCTTGGGGCATGGCTGGGGAGTGTGTCTGGAGAGTGTCTCCAGTTTCCAGCAAATGCCAAAGGGGGCTGCTACATCAGGGTCTGAAATTGAGGATGGTGTCCCTGAGTCTGACCAAGTGGTTTTGGCGTCCAGTTCTCCCCCACCCGCTCGGGAGAGGGGCGGAGAAGATGGAGCAGCCAGCTCCGATTTGCCCATAGGATGCTTCGATCCAGTGCAGGGAGGAAGTTGCCATGGCAACACCGGCCGGCTACCGGTCCCTCTCCTAGCAGTTCGGGCCACATCTCTGAGCTGGAAAGCCCTTCGTGGTACCGCCTTCTTCCGATCAGGCCAAATCTGGTGGGTGGGGTGGCCTGGTGGCTGGGACCTACCAACTAGTGCCGAAACCCAGTCCCCTTATTTTTGGACGGAGGGAAGATGGAGGGGGCTGTCTGCGTTACCTCTCCTGGCTGGTGGGGAGGAGATAACTTATGTCTCGCCAGACAGATCTCAGCAGGGGGACCGAGAGCTCCAAGTCCCGCCCCCACCCCAGGCACCTGGAATGACCCGCCCTGGACTCCCCCTCCCTTCCCCAGTTTTCTCCTCTTGGCAGAGTTTTCTTTCCCAGCCCCAGTGCTAACTTTTGTCCTTGAAATTTGACCTGAGCTTTTCCTGGGAAACAAAATGTCCTGCTGAACCACCCCTTCCACCCTGAGGTGGTGGGAACAGAGGACTTCGGCCCTAAAGGGGGGCTGGGGCTGGGTGGATGAGGGGGAGTGGTGAGGGGAGGAGCCTGAAAATATCCTTCAGGATCGGGGCCGCTGGAGGGCGCGAGGTGGAGGTTCGGAAGCCTCTGTTCCCACCTTCATCCCTGGGGCACGCCACTTCCTGTTCCCCCTCTGCCGCTTTCCCTAAGTTACCACCAAGTGCTGTAATCTCCTTTATGGGCTGGGAATTGGGCAGAACTCTTCTGGATTTGGATAACTGAGGCACAGTAAAGAATGGAACCAGCTCTTCTCATAGTTCAGGCTGTGGGTGGGGTGAGAGCGGACCCCAAACTCCGCTGTCTTGAATGACCCTGAAAGAGGCATCTCAGAAAAATAGCATGCACAGGAGTCATCCTTTCCCCCGGTGCACAGCTCACTGGCCTCCAGATCTGTTCTGATGCTGGTAGAGCTCTTTCCGAAAATTCTCTCCCCCCTCTCTGGCGCCCTCTCTTCCTTGTCCCCAGGCTGCCAGACTCATGGCTGCAGCTTCCTTGGCGTTTGCAGCTATCAGAGAGGCCCCCCTGCTTGTGTTTGGTGGGAAGGGAAAAGGAGGGACCCGTTGCCTTGTCTCCCTTTGAGAACTCTGCGCTGCCTTCCTCCTTGCCCACCTCCACCCAGAGGTGAGCCTGTTCCGACTGAGGACTGGGAGAGTGCAGGGCGGAGAGGTGGAGAGCAGATGCGAGCCAGCTGACCCCCTCTCTCATCTCAGGGCCCTTCTCCTCTCTGCCTCCCCTAACATCTCTTCACGGTGGCCTTAACAACCATCGCTTCAGCATGTCTTTTAAGAATTGTTGGAAAGGCACCAGTTTTGGAGAATGTGCTCAGAAGGGTGTAGACGCCCCGCCTCCCCCCGCGCACACACTGTCGTCTGTGTACCCCCTCCCCCC